>NC_134405.1:228976544-229284044 GCF_038048845.1 Mixophyes fleayi
AGTATCTGGACTGCGTAGTGGAGTGGCCCCGGTACCCAATTTGATACCGGGGCCACAATATAATAAAAAAAAAAACCCTTAACTGGTCTGAATTCCAGGGAACAGATGGCGGACACCGGATGGACGTCTAAAACCAACATAGCAGTTAAGGGCGCAGTTTCTCTTTTTTGTGACTGCACAAACAATTAACGTAGTAATAGAAATGACAGGTTTTTTTGGGTTTTAAATATAAAAAGAAAGGTAGTACTAGAAATGGCAGTTATTTAGTTTCTTTTAAATAGAGAAAGAAAGAAGGTAGTAATAGAAATGGCAGTTATTCGAATCCCCAGGAGAGTCTAAGTGGGGTGAGCCACAGAGAGATTATTTCCCTCAGTTTCTCTAACAGGTTGTGCCTCTTCTTAAAACCTGTGATACATAACTACACACACTCGGCAAAGCTTTTACAAATTATCTGCGCACAGGAGAGTACCACTGGACTGTACTTTAATAGCAGTACCTATTATTTTTGGGTACAGCAACAGTGAATGATCGTAGTTAGACTTTTAAATAGCAGTACAAGCTAGATTTTTTAAAATTTTGTAATATTTTTTTCCAATTATTTTTTTAAAATTTTTTATTTATTTTTTTTAAATAAATTTTTTAAAAAGTTTTTGATAAAAATAATTTATTTTTTTTGAACTTTTGGATAACTTGGAAATAACAATGCCCTTAGTAGAACAGACCACAGGACACAGGAAATACAGAAAGAAAGAAGGTAGCGATAGAAATGGCAGTTCCTCTTTTTTGGAACTGCACAAACAGTGATGAAAATGAAGGTGGAGCTGGTGGCATGTCACAGTCCTCTTCAGAGGACAATCTCCTGACCAGCAGGTCTTTGCACCGCTGTAGACTTGTGTCCGCCGGAAACAGAGACACAACATACGCTTTAAACCGAGGATCGAGAACGGAGGGCAGAATGTATTCCTCTGACTTTAAAAGACTGACCACCCTCGGATCCTGGCAAAGCGTACAAAGGGCTTTATCCACAAGAGCTACATGCTTGGTGGAATCGCAATGGTTTACCAGCTCCTCCCTCACTTTCTCCAGCTGCTTCTGCAAAAGCCTGATCAGGGGAATCACCTGACTCAAGCTGGCAGTGTCAGAACTGACTTCTCGTGTGGCAAGTTCACATGGCTGCAGAACCTTGCACAACACGGAAATCATTCTCCAGTGTGCTTGACTCAGGCGCATCCCCACTCCTTTTCCTATGTCGTAGGTGGCTGTGTAGGCTTGAATGGCCTTTTGATGCTCCTCCATCCTCTGCAGCATATAGAGGGTGGAGTTCTAGCACGTCACTACCTCTAGTTAATTTAGATTGCAAGGCTTGTAAATACTTTGAAGATAAAAAAAAGCAGGCTGCACAGACTGTGGAGCTAGAAAGTGAAATTAAATGGACCACGTTACTTTGGTGGCTATCTATGCCCCCCCCCCCTACACTTGTAGTTGAATATAAAAAAAGCAGCCTGCATAGGCTGTAGAACTAGAAATTCAAATATACAAAGAAATGGACAAGGGCAGTTTGGTATCTGACTGCATCAGATCCCCTCTCCACTAGGAGTAAAATAGAAAACTATTCAGCCGTTATATAATCTAGAATATAAATAGAAATTGAGAAAGGCAATTTGGTATCTGTCTGCATCATAATCATCAACATCCTCCTCAGCGCCAGCTACATCAATATCCTCCTCCCGGTGTACAACATTCACACCTTCATTAGCCATATCTGTAACTGGACTGTGGGTGATCCTTCCAGCATATGCAGAGGGCGTGCTGCAAATGCTGGATGGAGTCACCTCTTCCCGTACAGTGATGGGAAGGTCAGGCTTCACAACCACCAACACCCTTGGACTCGCCTTGGGGATTTGTGATGTCATCTGTTTAGAAGGCAGAGTTCTTTGCTGTTTTGTTGTTGTTGCTGACAGCATAACTCTCTTAATTTTTTTGTAGGGGGGGGGGGAGGAGGAGGGCTTAGATCCTTGGGTGAAGCTGGACCACTAGTCATGAACACGGGCCAGGGCCTAAGCCGTTCCTTGCCACTACGTGTCGTAAATGGCATATTGCCAACTTTACATTTCTCCTCAGATGATTTTAAGTTTCTCTTTTTGCTACTTTTTGAGAACTTGGGCTTTTTGGATTTTACATGTCCTGTACTAGGAGATTGGGCATCGGGCTTGCCAGACGACGTTGATGGCATTTCATCGTCTATGTCATGACTAGTGGCAGCAGCTTCAGCATTAGGAGGAAGTGGGTCTTGATCTTTCCCTACTTTATCCTCCAAATTTTTGTTTTCCATTATATGTAGCACAAGAGAGCGTACCCCTAAGCCACACACACTCGGCAAAGCCTTTAAAAATTATATGCGGCACAGGAGAGTACCACTGGACTTATACTGCTGAATCAGTGAACTTTGTAATATAGCAGTACCACTGGACTTATACTGCAGGATTGTTTTTGGATATTTTTTTTTATAACTTGGGAATAATGGGGAAATAATGCCCTTAGAAGGACAGAGCACAGGACACAGCACCACTGGACTGAGCAGAACACAGCACAGCACAACACAGCACAGAACTGAACAGCACAGCACAGCACGAGATATAGCAGGGCAGAGGACCACCTAACACAACCTCCCTCTACCCTGATCAATGCCCGAGTGAAGATGGCGGCGACTAGCGGGGAATTTATAGGATCCGAGTATCGCGAGATCCGACAGCGGGATTATGACTCAGAGCCTCGGTTTCAGTTTTGCAATTGGCGGGAATACCCAGATCTGTTTCCGATCCGGCTCGGATCGGCAACGTTCGGGTGGGCTCGGATTTCAGATATCCGAGCCCGCTCATCTCTAATATGAATTGACCTCGCGTCTGTTACCTGTAAAGCCGCCGGACCCGCAGGCTACTACAGGTGCTGACAGGAACATACGTATCTGCAGCGTCCTGTGTAGTAGACAGTGGCGGATCCAGGGGGGGGGGGTGATCGGGGCGGCCGCTCTGATTGTGTTTTAAACACAATCAGAGCATCTGAGCAGCACACTGTCCCTGCCTGTCACTGCTGAACGGACCTGCACATAGTATGCAGCCGCTGGCAGACTCAGATGTCAAAGAAGGGGCGGGGCCTAAATCCCCCCCCTACATCGCCCCGGGTAGAAGTATTTTCTAGATCCGCCCCTGGTAGTAGAGTACACCAGCCCTGCCCCCGAATTCAACAGAGCATGGATCTAGAGACCTGTGGCTTGATAAATTCGGAAGCACACAAACCTTAGATACATGTGCATAATACTGAGTGCGGGTTGGGCTCAGAATGCGTTCTCCTTGTTGTATCAGGCCGCTTGTTCAGGGGTAAACGTAGGATTTCTTAAGGGGGCTTTCCACTCCACACTGCCAGTGTATGAAAGGGGTGTAGCAATCATTTGAGACAGTGCTAGATTGCTCTCCATCTCTTTCCACCCCCCTTCAAATACATGGGCAATGGTAGCTAACTGTCCTAATTCTGGTGGGACAGTCATGGTTTTGTGTGACTAGCCCGCTCAGTCAGGACTTTGTTCCAACTGCAAGGATAGTTGGGATGTATGTCCCACTTCACACTGTACTACTCAGGACAGTTAGCAGACGATGCTGCACTCTCCTACCTGTTCTTGTAGTTTTCACTACCTGAGGCTGCCGGTCTCTTAAGCTCAGGTGCTGCTTGTCTGGATTCTGGATTGTTGGAGCCCTGTTTGGTAAAAAGGGAGATACATAAAATATTAAAAGTCTAGTAGTGAGTGAGTCCATTTAGACATCCCTCCCCAATCAGCCCTGATGTTAAACAGAGCACCTACATTTATAATTAGACCTCCCTACCTGAAACCAGCCCAACATTAAACTTATAGTATTCACATTTAATAAATATACCTATTTCCACCCTACCAGCCCAACATTAAACTAATAGTATTTACATTTAATAAATAGATCTATTTTCACCCTGATTAACCACAGCATTAAATAAATAACATTCAGAAATTGATAGACCTAATTCGCACCACCATGCGCTGACATTAAATTAATGATATTCACATTTAATAAACACTCCTGTTTCGCCCAAACAGCCCCAATATTAAAAAAAAAAAAAAAGTATTCCCATTTAATAAACTTATTTCTCCCCAAATTGCCCCAAAATTAAATAATTGGTATTCACAATTAATAAATAGCATTCCTTTTTTCTAAACTCAGTCCCATGTTACATTTATAAGCACACCACCTTAAATTAATTACTATGACCCTGATATCAGCTTTTAACTTTGGTTCCACTATGCAATGTCATCATTCAAAATTTGACATACACCAGTTACACATGAATCTAAACTCTGGAAATGAAAATTATTTTTTTTTCTTCTACAATTAAACTACAAAATATTCTGAGACATTTGGAATATGTATATAAAAATCACATCTGTTATTTGAAATGTATTTTCACAGTGATTTCATAGATTGATCCCACAAACATATATCCATACTTAAAACCAAAATAAGACTTGGCTTACAATCAAAGCTTGTGTTTTTTTCCTTCAGCTACTAATCTTTATTGTTCACATTATTGCCTCCTGTTGTGAACTAACTTTTCCTTTTGTGTTTGCTACATATTCAATCATCAATATTCAAAGTGACAAAGTACAGTTTTGAGCTAAAAATACTGTATTTGGAACAAAAGATTAACATATAGCAGAGCATAAATGTGAGACAATTAAAAGTATACCCTGTTTATAAAAGCATAGAAAAATCCTAGGAAGTTTCAAGACAGTAAAAATATTGAACTGCAATGAGGGCGTGATTGTGGATTAAGGTTGTCACTGCTGCAATGGGTATGACGGGGGCTGATTTGGAACACCATCGTGTAGGATCCGAATAGGGAGGTGAAAGTTGACTTCTTGAAAGCAACTGAGTACAAATGAAGATTACAATGGCTGGAGTACTAGGGAATAGCATTAATGGGAGAAATTGACTCCAATTCATAATCAAGGGTCAGGAAAGTAGCCAAAACAAGTGAAGGATAATACTAGAAGAATAGAACAGTAACCAACGAATGGTATCAGGAATGAGATAAACAGGCCTAGATCAGTACCAGGAAGCAGGTCAGGAACATAATCAAAATCTGTATTGTCTTGTAGATCAATAATCTGGCAAGGTGTCAGTGGCAATCTTATATCTTAGATAAACTGGAAACTACTTTTGCAAGTGGATAATTAATGACATTAGTTATTAAATGATCATTATGGTATTTTCCTTGCTATTATCCACTCAGTGCTATTAGCACATTCTTTTATTTAAACAAAGCCCTGAACATGGTTGAAAAAGAGGGATAGGCTGCGCTTCCTCCAAATATATGAAGCAGCCAAATGCGAACCTGAGAGTGTGTGGGGGACCCCTAAACTCCCAACAATGTTAGATACGTATAAAAATAGTCAGGTTCTGGGCGCTTGTAAAGGAAAGATATATCAATTTAATATGGATAGGTCCACAATACGCTCCGGCCGGAACGAGACAGCTTAGATGTGTTAAACAATTAACATGCATCAATTGACACTGCCGAAAACAATGATAATGGTAAAAAACACTATAAACTCAGTGTGATTGAAAATATGGTTAGAGTGCACTTGCAAGCTACTAAAATATGAAATGACAATTGGTATGAACCGCAAAAAGGGAATGTAAGGAAATATAATGTCCAGAGTTGTAAAATAAAAATGTTGGTGATGATGAAAAATGCAAGCAAAAATGAAATTGGTAGCCGTTACTCACATGAAGCAGGGATGTCTGGCTGTCTATAATGCAGACAGGCACTTAGTAGCGGTCCCAGAGTCTGTGCTGATGAGGTTAGATATAACGTTGATTTCAATGATAAAAAGCACCCAGCAGAATGCCAATTATTAAAACAAGAATGAGGAAGAAAGTTCTTCTAGTTCCTAAAGGGAAATCCTCTCCTTGTTGAAAGAAAAAATGATCCCGCTCAAATAGCGTGTGCACGCTGCGGGATATCTTCGTGTTGAGATTAAATGTATGGATATCAAAATGCCTCCAATAATGGACAGGTACCCAGCAGAATATAGGTGGTGATGATCCAAATGTAGTCCTCCTAATCCCCAACGTAGTCTCTCTCTTTCTCATAAAGTTGAGGCTAAACAGGGGAAGCGGTAGTGCCGCTACGGATGAGCGCATACACGCTACAGGCTGGTCTCCGATGTGGATGTCTGTATATGGTAATGTAAGATGCTAGCATGCTAGTAAGTTGAATAAAACTGAGTTGAGGGACAGTCTCCAACGCGTTTCGCCCGGTGGCAATGGCCAGTGGGCTTCCTCAGGGATAGTAATGTCCAACTGGTCTTCCTAGCCAGTTTTTAAAGAGATCCGGATGTGCCAATCAGCCAAGAGGCAATGGAGTAATTAAGTAATTAGTGAATAAATCTGAGTACTGGTGATTGCACAACAATCCAACAGGCATGATGGAAAAAAACAAAAGAAAACGATAGTGCACTAGTTGCAAAACAAAAAAGAGCATGTTTGAACATATATAGAAAAATATATATAAATAGATCTGGTTGCATAAATATTAATTGGTGATGTACATGGTATATATATGAAATGAACAAAAATAAATAAAAATAAATAAAAATAAAAATAAAAAAAAAAATAAAAAAAAAAAAATAAAAAAAAAAAAAAAATAAAAATAAAAAAATAAAAATATATATATAAAAAAAAAATAAAAAAAATAATAATAAGAAAAAAAAATAAAAATAAATAAATAAATAAAATTAAAAATAAAAAATAAAAATATAAAAATAAAATAAAAAATAAAATAATAATAAGAAAAAAAAAATATATATATATATAAAAATAATAATAATAATAAAAAAAAATAATAATAATAATAAAAAAAAAATAATAATAATAATAAAAAAAAAAAAAAATTATTATAAAAATAAATAAATAAATGAAATAAAAAATAAAAAATAAATAAATAAAAAAAAAAAAAAAAAAAAAAAGTAGAAGTATAAAAATAAAAATAAAAATAAAGTGGGAATATGGTATAGCTAGCATATTATTCCCATTGTATCAATGTGTATAAGGATAAATATAGTGGATACATTATGAGTGGAGAAAATAACCCAGGTCAAAATCCACATTCAATCCTTTTGGGATCAGGGTTTTAAGATTAAAAATCCATCTCGCCTCTTCTTTTGAAATGAGGGAAATGAAATCTCCACCTCTCCAAGGTTTATGAACTTTACATATTCCTAAAAACTGAAGTTTAGTGTGGTCGTGGTTATGATGTTTAAGAAAATGAGATGATACGGGATGATTATCTAACTGATTGGTGATGTTGCGAAGGTGCTCTGAAATTCTAACATGAAGTTTCCGGATAGTGCGCCCTACATATTGTAGTCCACACGGGCACTCCAACAGATAAACCACACCCATAGTATCACAGGTGATTTTGGTTTTGATCTGAAAGGAGTCACCTGTTGTATGAGAGTGGAAGTTGGTGATGGGCTTTGTTCCCTTATGATTAATAGTTTTGCAAGCATGGCACCTATTGCAATAATAAAAGCCCCCACTTTTCTCTTCCAGCCAACTCTGTTGGCCTTTTTCTGCAGTTGTTTTTGGAATGCAGCACTTGACGAGCTTAGTGTTAAGCGAATCTGATTTTCTATAAATGATCCTTGGATGTCCGGGAAGGATGTCCTTCAGATGCTCATCCATGCGTAATATGTGCCAATGCTTCCTTACAATTCTTTCAAGTTCTTTATGATTGGAATTGTATTTTGTGATGAGGGCCGGTGGTAAAGGATTTGAAATGTCCTTATTTACTTTTGATGGAAGTAAGGTGGCTCTGTCCGTGTCTCTAACTTGTTCGAATGCTTTATGTATTTCAACATCATTATACTCTCTTTCAAGGAATCTAGTCTTCAAAACCTCAGATTGTTCCTCATATAGTGCCAGATTAGAGCAATTCCGTCTGATTCGAGAGAACTGTCCTTTTGGTATATTAGTGAGCCATCTCTTCAAATGTCCACTAGATGCTGGGATGTACGAATTACAATCTACAGGTTTCAGATAAGTTTTAGTTTGTATACAATTGTCGACGATAGAAATGTCCAAATCTAAAAACTCAACTCTGGTATCACTAAACTGAGCGGTAAATTTGAGGTTGAGATCGTTCGTATTTAGATTTTTAAGAAATTCTTGGAGTGTGTCCACATTACCGGTCCATATACATAGCACATCGTCTATGTATCTGTACCATCCAAGAATGTGTGAACTATATGGGTTGTTATGCCAAATGGTAAGATTTTCCCAATGGGCCATGAACAGGTTCGCGTAACTGGGCGCGAACTTCGCGCCCATCGCAGTCCCACGAACCTGCTCATAGTATCCTCCATTGAACCAAAAATAGTTGTGATGTAATGTAAATTCAATAGCTTGCATGATAAACTGTATCTGATCAGTCGGGATACTTGTTTCTGTTGTGAGAATATGCTGGACATGCTCACAGCCTGTCTCATGGTCAATGATGGTATAGAGTGAACAGACGTCACATGTCATAAGTAAATATCCAGTTTGCCAAATTATATTTTGTAAAATCTGTAAGACATGACCAGTATCACGGAGGTAACTCCTCTGTGTGATAACTGCGGGTTGTAAAAAAGTGTCAATGTAACTAGAGAGGTGTGTAGTAAGTGAATCAATCCCAGATATGATTGGTCGGCCAGGTGGGTGAGTGATGGATTTGTGGATTTTGGGTATACAGTATATAACCGGTAGTCGTGGATGTTGAGTGCTTAGAAACTGGTGTTCTGCTTTGGTCAAAATACCTTGTTGGAGAGCTCTATTGAGAAGTACAGTGAGTTCTGCTTTATACTTCTGAGTGGGATCCCCCAATAATTTTCTATAAGTGGAGGTATCGTTTAGCTGGCTCTCTATCTCCAAAAGATATGAAGATTGATCCAGGAGGGTAATTCCACCCCCCTTATCTGCTGGTTTGATAACTAGATTTTTGTTGGATTGTAGATCTTTTAGAGCTCCTCTTTCCGGTTTGGTGATATTGTAAATTCTGTTCCTTGGCTGAATGTTGAGTTTGTCAAGATCATTCTCCACTAACTTCTGGAAGGTCTCTAAATATGGACCCTTGCAGTGTGTGGGAAAGAAGGTAGACTTAGGTTTTAGTTGAGTGTGATGATATAAAGTGGAAATGTCATCTTTGTTAGACAGATTAGTTCCTGAAACAGATGGATGGGCAAGGAAAAACTTCTTTAGTGTGAGATTTCTGATGAATTTATGCAAGTCTATATAAGTCTCAAACTTGTTGAGTGGTCTATTGGGGGCAAATTTAAGGCCTTTACTTAGTAGATCCATTTGAGGTTTGGTTAGTGTTTGACTACTCAGATTAAATATACCTCTAGCTCCTATATTGGGCTCTGTATTGCATTCCGTGGATTTTTCTGTATTTTGGTTTTGGGCCTTGCTCCTTCTCTCTCTACTGACCTTAGATCCTCCTCCAAGTCCAAAAAGCATCAGAAAGAGAAAGGAAAGATCATCATCACGAGAGGAAAACGAGGAGGATCTAAGGTCAGTAGAGAGAGAAGGAGCAAGGCCCAAAACCAAAATACAGTAAAATCCACGGAATGCAATACAGAGCCCAATATAGGAGCTAGAGGTATATTTAATCTGAGTAGTCAAACACTAACCAAACCTCAAATGGATCTACTAAGTAAAGGCCTTAAATTTGCCCCCAAAAGACCACTCAACAAGTTTGAGACTTATATAGACTTGCATAAATTCATCAGAAATCTCACACTAAAGAAGTTTTTCCTTGCCCATCCATCTGTTTCAGGAACTAATCTGTCTAACAAAGATGACATTTCCACTTTATATCATCACACTCAACTAAAACCTAAGTCTACCTTCTTTCCCACACACTGCAAGGGTCCATATTTAGAGACCTTCCAGAAGTTAGTGGAGAATGATCTTGACAAACTCAACATTCAGCCAAGGAACAGAATTTACAATATCACCAAACCGGAAAGAGGAGCTCTAAAAGATCTACAATCCAACAAAAATCTAGTTATCAAACCAGCAGATAAGGGGGGTGGAATTACCCTCCTGGATCAATCTTCATATCTTTTGGAGATAGAGAGCCAGCTAAACGATACCTCCACTTATAGAAAATTATTGGGGGATCCCACTCAGAAGTATAAAGCAGAACTCACTGTACTTCTCAATAGAGCTCTCCAACAAGGTATTTTGACCAAAGCAGAACATCAGTTTCTAAGCACTCAACATCCACGACTACCGGTTATATACTGTATACCCAAAATCCACAAATCCATCACTCACCCACCTGGCCGACCAATCATATCTGGGATTGATTCACTTACTACACACCTCTCTAGTTACATTGACACTTTTTTACAACCCGCAGTTATCACACAGAGGAGTTACCTCCGTGATACTGGTCATGTCTTACAGATTTTACAAAATATAATTTGGCAAACTGGATATTTACTTATGACATGTGACGTCTGTTCACTCTATACCATCATTGACCATGAGACAGGCTGTGAGCATGTCCAGCATATTCTCACAACAGAAACAAGTATCCCGACTGATCAGATACAGTTTATCATGCAAGCTATTGAATTTACATTACATCACAACTATTTTTGGTTCAATGGAGGATACTATGAGCAGGTTCGTGGGACTGCGATGGGCGCGAAGTTCGCGCCCAGTTACGCGAACCTGTTCATGGCCCATTGGGAAAATCTTACCATTTGGCATAACAACCCATATAGTTCACACATTCTTGGATGGTACAGATACATAGACGATGTGCTATGTATATGGACCGGTAATGTGGACACACTCCAAGAATTTCTTAAATATCTAAATACGAACGATCTCAACCTCAAATTTACCGCTCAGTTTAGTGATACCAGAGTTGAGTTTTTAGATTTGGACATTTCTATCGTCGACAATTGTATACAAACTAAAACTTATCTGAAACCTGTAGATTGTAATTCGTACATCCCAGCATCTAGTGGACATTTGAAGAGATGGCTCACTAATATACCAAAAGGACAGTTCTCTCGAATCAGACGGAATTGCTCTAATCTGGCACTATATGAGGAACAATCTGAGGTTTTGAAGACTAGATTCCTTGAAAGAGAGTATAATGATGTTGAAATACATAAAGCATTCGAACAAGTTAGAGACACGGACAGAGCCACCTTACTTCCATCAAAAGTAAATAAGGACATTTCAAATCCTTTACCACCGGCCCTCATCACAAAATACAATTCCAATCATAAAGAACTTGAAAGAATTGTAAGGAAGCATTGGCACATATTACGCATGGATGAGCATCTGAAGGACATCCTTCCCGGACATCCAAGGATCATTTATAGAAAATCAGATTCGCTTAACACTAAGCTCGTCAAGTGCTGCATTCCAAAAACAACTGCAGAAAAAGGCCAACAGAGTTGGCTGGAAGAGAAAAGTGGGGGCTTTTATTATTGCAATAGGTGCCATGCTTGCAAAACTATTAATCATAAGGGAACAAAGCCCATCACCAACTTCCACTCTCATACAACAGGTGACTCCTTTCAGATCAAAACCAAAATCACCTGTGATACTATGGGTGTGGTTTATCTGTTGGAGTGCCCGTGTGGACTACAATATGTAGGGCGCACTATCCGGAAACTTCATGTTAGAATTTCAGAGCACCTTCGCAACATCACCAATCAGTTAGATAATCATACCGTATCATCTCATTTTCTTAAACATCATAACCACGACCACACTAAACTTCAGTTTTTAGGAATATGTAAAGTTCATAAACCTTGGAGAGGTGGAGATTTCATTTCCCTCATTTCAAAAGAAGAGGCGAGATGGATTTTTAATCTTAAAACCCTGATCCCAAAAGGATTGAATGTGGATTTTGACCTGGGTTATTTTCTCCACTCATAATGTATCCACTATATTTATCCTTATACACATTGATACAATGGGAATAATATGCTAGCTATACCATATTCCCACTTTATTTTTATTTTTATACTTCTACTTTTTTTTTTTTGTTTTATTTATTTATTTATTTTTTATTTTTTATTTCATTTATTTATTTATTTATTTTTATAATTTTTTTTTTTTTATTATTATTTTTTTTTTTTCATTATTATTATTTTTTTTTATTATTATTATTTTTTTTTATTATTATTATTATTTTTATATATATATATATATTTTTTTTCTTATTATTATTTTATTTTTTATTTTATTTTTATATTTTTATTTTTTATTTTTAATTTTATTTATTTATTTATTTATTTATTTTTTTTCTTATTATTATTTTTTTTATTATTTTTTTTTTTTTATATATATATATTTTTTTTTTTTTATTTTTATTTTTTTATTTTTATTTTTTTATTTTTATTTTTATTTTTATTTTTATTTTTATTTATTTTTATTTATTTTTGTTCATTTCATATATATACCATGTACATCACCAATTAATATTTATGCAACCAGATCTATTTATATATATTTTTCTATATATGTTCAAACATGCTCTTTTTTGTTTTGCAACTAGTGCACTATCGTTTTCTTTTGTTTTTTTCCATCATGCCTGTTGGATTGTTGTGCAATCACCAGTACTCAGATTTATTCACTAATTACTTAATTACTCCATTGCCTCTTGGCTGATTGGCACATCCGGATCTCTTTAAAAACTGGCTAGGAAGACCAGTTGGACATTACTATCCCTGAGGAAGCCCACTGGCCATTGCCACCGGGCGAAACGCGTTGGAGACTGTCCCTCAACTCAGTTTTATTCAACTTACTAGCATGCTAGCATCTTACATTACCATATACAGACATCCACATCGGAGACCAGCCTGTAGCGTGTATGCGCTCATCCGTAGCGGCACTACCGCTTCCCCTGTTTAGCCTCAACTTTATGAGAAAGAGAGAGACTACGTTGGGGATTAGGAGGACTACATTTGGATCATCACCACCTATATTCTGCTGGGTACCTGTCCATTATTGGAGGCATTTTGATATCCATACATTTAATCTCAACACGAAGATATCCCGCAGCGTGCACACGCTATTTGAGCGGGATCATTTTTTCTTTCAACAAGGAGAGGATTTCCCTTTAGGAACTAGAAGAACTTTCTTCCTCATTCTTGTTTTAATAATTGGCATTCTGCTGGGTGCTTTTTATCATTGAAATCAACGTTATATCTAACCTCATCAGCACAGACTCTGGGACCGCTACTAAGTGCCTGTCTGCATTATAGACAGCCAGACATCCCTGCTTCATGTGAGTAACGGCTACCAATTTCATTTTTGCTTGCATTTTTCATCATCACCAACATTTTTATTTTACAACTCTGGACATTATATTTCCTTACATTCCCTTTTTGCGGTTCATACCAATTGTCATTTCATATTTTAGTAGCTTGCAAGTGCACTCTAACCATATTTTCAATCACACTGAGTTTATAGTGTTTTTTACCATTATCATTGTTTTCGGCAGTGTCAATTGATGCATGTTAATTGTTTAACACATCTAAGCTGTCTCGTTCCGGCCGGAGCGTATTGTGGACCTATCCACATTAAATTGATATATCTTTCCTTTACAAGCGCCCAGAACCTGACTATTTTTATACGTATCTAAAGCCCTGAACATGTTATAAAAAAAAGCCACTAGTGCTGTGTGACTTGTGGTCACATGATTTGGAACAACCTACCCAAAGCTGCTCAATCAGTTCCAATAATATAAACAAGCCTCTAGGTCTGTGTCACATGGTCACATTGTTTTAGAGAGCCTGTCAGAGGCTCATTTTCTCAGGTTTCACAAATAAGCCACAACCATTCAATAAGGATTCGCATGTATAGAATTGTAGTTTCTAATGTATTCCTATGTATACAGCCATATTAGAAGAAGCATGAGTATTAAACTGTTCAGTATCTTTATATTTATCTGTCCACTCAATCTACTAACAGAAACTAAGTCCGGGGTTGTGAACACAACACTAGCTAAGGGGCACATTTAACAAATGACGGTGTTGCACTATCGTGCACTTACCGTGTAATTAGGTAAAGGAAGTCTGCAATTGATATTTATGATAGCTCCGTTCGACTGTTCAATCTCCAAAACCATTAATTTTCGCTGCATTTCTTTTTTTCTAACAGTCACCATTCAACAGAATGGTGACTGCTCCTGGCCGCAATCTAACAAGTGCCGAAAATTTTTTTTTAGGGAACTTGTCATGTTAAGCTGGCGTACATGAGGAAATCTAATGCTGTCAGCTCTGCTCCGAAGAGCAGAGCTGGACAGCGCATGTGTGGAGGGATCACATGATCCCTCCCTGTCACTCACAGCTCTCTCTCTGCAACAATAGTTGCAGAGACAGAGAGGGGATCTGTGTACTGGACATGCGCACTTGAAGAGTGAGGAGAAGACCCGGAGACAGCGCTTCCGAAGAGGGGGGTAAGTATGTTTTTTTTTTATCACTGAAACAGCAGTTTTTCGGAACTGCTGTTTCTCTGCACGGCTGTACATAAATGTGAGAAGTAGTTCAATCCTTATCATTGCGATAAGGATTGAAAACTACTTTTCACTTTATGTGAATAATGATAAATGTGCCCCTAAGACTGAGACAGCCAGAATGCGGTGGTGTGGACTGTAAGTTACTACCGGTATTCACCAGAGCCAAGGGCAGGCTGGGCTGGGGGGCCGGTCCCATAGTGGGCTACCTTGGGCCGAGTCACTGGGCCAAACAAACAAGAGGTAAGGGTTGCGCTGCTGGACATGCACAAAAATGAATCCTTGTTAACACAGGTATTCTCTTGAGAAATAAGACGAGGCACTGAACAATAATGTACAAAAATATTTTATAAATATATCAAACACCGGATGTTGGCATAAACCAAAAAACACTACACAGTATTAAAACAGTGTGGAAAATCACTCTATCACATATATAGCATAAGGATATAAAATCCAATCCTGATAAATAACGTGTAAACAACCGCGGATGTAAATTAAAATCAATTATATATGATGTTCCTCCTGTGTTCTCTAAAATGTGTCTTCAAAGACCTTGTGGTTCTCCCCACATGTTGAAGCTTACACCCACACTCTAATACATAAACTACATATGTGCTTTCACAATTGATAAATCCTTTAATCGGAAACGTAGCACCAGTATAGTTAGATATAATTACTTTAGATTTATTCACAATGTGCTTACACGTAATACAGACTGTCTTCCCACATTTAAAACACCCTTCAGGTGGTTTGGGTAACCAACTTACATTATTGTCACCCTTAACAGGTTTTAGGGAACTAGGTGCCAGAATTCGTTTCAAATCCAACTTTTTCCTAAAGATGACAGTAGGTTTCTCTTCTAAGACATCACCTAGGATATTGTCCATCTTTAATAATTCAAAATTAGTTTAAATTATCCTAGACTATTTTGAATTAAATGTTCTTACGAGCAAGTAAAGCTCCTCTATTTAAAGAAAGCGCATACTTTCTAGTATTTTCTAATAACTCATCAGGGTAGCCCCTGGATTGAAAAGATTCCAACATTCTCTCTAATTGACTTAAAAAAACCATATCATCCGAACAATTTCTCCGGAGACGTCCAACCTGGCTCTTTGGAATATTGTTTACCCAGGGTCTATAGTGACCACTTCTAAAGTGGAGGTAACTGCAGACGTCAACAGGCTTATTATAATTATCAGTTACAATTTTCCCTTTATTAATAGATAAATTAATATCCAAAATGTTGATCTCCTGTTCACTTATAGAGTGTGTAAATATTAAATTAAATGAATTAGTGTTCAGAAAATTAATAAAGTCAAGGGCCAGGTCTAGACCACCATTCCATATTATGAAAAGGTCGTCGATGTAGCGACCATAGAGGACCAGGTTCGCGGCGAAGGGGCCCTCCCAAATGTATTGTTGTTCAAAAACACCCATATAAAGGTTCGCAAAGCTGTCAGCAGGTGAGATGATTAATTAATTAAGCACCTTTTGTCGAGCCTTTGGCTTACCGCAGTATAGTTTTGTTGTTAAAGACACTTGTGACATGCAAGGTTCTAAAGCACTTGTATGCAAATCCTACATTGTTTGTTTGTGTTTATGACTATCACTGGTGGCTGTCAGCAATCCACCACGGGTGTGCAGCAGCTGAAGAGTACTTCTATTTTACTTTTATTATTACTTTATCCCTTCAGTTTTTCATTAATATTTAGAGTCATCCTGCGAGGCTCTCTAGTGTGCGCCATTTAACCCCTAGTGGGCTATTTGTTTTTGAGTCACTGGGCCACTTGCATTTTTTTCCCTTTAAAATGTTCCTAAAAGGCTGCTGAGTCAAGTCTTGCCCCCCTGGCTAAAGTTTGCCAGCCCTCCCCTGAGCAGAGCCCACAGCAAAGCGGGATCGATTTGGCTGTGTGTAGTAATCAGATCGCAGTTCACAGACCTGGCCTTTATCGTGGTGGGCAGAGCCCTACAGATAACTCTGAAGGCAAAATTGTCAAACTAGCCAGGGTCAGTAGGATGCAGGTTAAACGAAGAGAATAAGCAAGCAGAGGAATAGTCAGAAAAAGCCACAGTTCAAAACTCTGTCATTTAGCACAAAGTCAGGATACAAGTATCACGAAGAGAGGAACAAGCCAGATCAATAATCAGAAATCAAGCAGTAAAGATGTAAAAAAGCTCATGAGCTCAGAACAGAAAAGCTGATACTTTGGCAAGGCATGAAAGGCAGAGCAGGTTTAAACACTGTTTAGGAGTTCAACTCCCCACCTCTGTGATTTCAGCGAACATCTGATTGCATCTCAGGAACTTGCATCAGCTGTGCTGACAGAAACAGAATCAATAGTCACAGTGCCGTAGCTAGACATTTTAGTGTCCTGGGCGAGACAGGGCATCGGCGCCCCCCATCTAAGTGGGAGTGACAATTGTCGAGTGGGCGTGGTCAACCTACTGTGGGGGCATGGCTAGCGCTTTACAAGTTCTAGACCGCACCTACACCCCCTCCCTCCCCATTTTTCACGTTCTGGCTTTGTAAGGATCTTTATGTAATGAGTCTCCATAGAATCAAAGTACTTTAAATGCAGCTATCACATGCTAGCTGTATAAAAAAATGATTTGGTTATTGAAATAACACTCACTGAAACAAATTGAAACGTAATTGTAATGGTACCATCTGTATGACACTGCCCCCTTCATCACACTGTGCTCTCCATCACAGTTTCCCTTTTATCACACTGTGCCCCCTTATCACCATCACACTAAATAAATTAAAAAAATAATAATATATATATATATATATATATATATATATATATATATATATATATACACATATACACACACACACACACACAGACACACACATACAATATAAAGTGCATCCTAGTGTCCGCCATACAATACAGAGAGCATTCCTATGACCGCCATACAATATAGATTATATAGATACCATCCTAGTGACCCCATATAATACAAAGAGCATTTTTGTGACTGCCTCACAATACCACCCCCCTAATCATGAATGAACCGCCCTTCAAAATTGAATGTATATTAGATAAGAGAACCATAGCGCAGTCAAGAGTAATCACATATGTGTATGAATTTCATGTGAAAAAACAACAATATCCAAACAAATAAAAAGTATACTTAAATTTTTCTGATCGTAAGATTCTTCAAATTCTTTTCTCCATATTGTGAGATGAGTGATGCATTATATTAAAAACAAACAAATATAACATAGTGTGATACCATTTAAACAACAAAATACAATAAACTTGAGTTTTCTTCTTAGAATATTTTCAACCCATTAAATCCATATATTTTCACTCTTATGTGATCACACTTACTAGAGAACAAACATATATTCGCCTGTAGTGTTTATACACAATAATGTATTATAGTGTTGGATCCATCACCACAACAATCCTTCTGTGAGAACACTTACAAGATATATATTGATAGAGAGCCTGATATCAAGTTTCTTCAACTCCTCCTGAATATATAGATGAATGTTCCTCAATGGGAGTATAAGAAAAAAAAAATGGAATCTAGTGCATTAACGTTTGCTAAAAAAAATACACTTTGTGAAAATATATGGATTTAATCGGTTGAAAATATTCTAAGAAGAAAACTCAAGTTTATTGTATTTTGTTGTTTAAATGGTATCACACTATGTTATATTTGTTTGTTTTTTAGATAATGTATATTTTTTTTACACACACACACACACTATTTATATATATATATATATATATATATATATATATATATATATATTTTTAGGGGCACTGCATTGCCCGGGGGCCCATAAAGTAGTTAAGGTGGCCCTGAGGTCCATCAAGTTTTATCTTCAATAAAGTGGAAAGCGCACCAAATGCCAAGTTAGACTCTTTTCTCTGGTCTTCTCTGCTCCTCTGCTCCCAGCAGCATCATGACCTCAGACGCTGCAGGGACAAAGGGCAGAGCTAAAAAGTAGGAGGAATCGTGTGCCGGCCTCCATCTTGGATGCGCCGGGCGGCCGGCAGTCTGTTTCTGAGGTCTGTTTAGTTTTTATTTTTTTTTCACTCTCCTCACACAGAGGCAGGTGAGGGCGGCCACTGCGCCCCTTTGGGACTGAGTGTCAAATTTTTTCATCAATAGGATTTTTGGGAAAACACTACCATGCATATTTGCAATCAAAGATCTATGTCTCTATATAAAAATATAAAAGCACGGGCAAATCTTGGTAAATGGCACCTGTCAAGGGGTGGGATATATTAGATAGCAAATGAACAGTCAGTTCTTGAAGTTGATGTGTTGGAAGCAGGAAAAATGGACAAGAGTAAGTATCTGTGATGGCTAGACGACTGGGTCAGAGCATCTCCAAAACGGCAGGTCTTCTAGGGTGTTCCTGGTATGCCCGTGGGGGGCAAAGGTTAGCCTGTCTGATCAAATCCCACAGAAAAGCTACTGTACCACAATTGCTAAAAAAGTTAATGCTGGCTATGATAGAAATGTAAGGAACAAATACAGTGAAAAAAAACACTCTGTATTTGTTCCTTGTTGGATAAACCCACCTTTTTAAGCACCTGCTATGAACCTATAAATTGAATGAGCAACTTCCACTTCTGTATTGTTTGTTTGAGAGGCATGCTATGGTATCAGTAGCTGATGGGAGCTCTGGTGCTGTACTCCCATTGGAGGCTTTTTGGGGTACCTCTTGGTAAGTTTGCTCTCAATTTAAAAACACATATATGTATGGCCCAAATATAGGGATTCTCATTGTTTAGAGTTAGGACCATCCTATTATCAGAAGCACCGCGAAGTGGCGGGTGGCTTACCATGCATTTGCAAATGTGTGCAACTGAGATTTCTGCATTTTTATGTACAAACAGAAATAGCAGCTCTTTTGCTGGTTATAACAGAGTGCTGGGGAATGTTTTCTCTGTATTTGTTCCTTGCTGGATAAACCCCACCCTTTCAAGAACCTGCTATGAACCTATAAATTGATTGAGCAACTTTCACTTCTGTTTTATGATAGAAATGTGTCAGAACACACAGTGCATATGTGGCTGCATAGTCACAGACTGGTCAAAGTGTCCATACTGACCCCTGCCCACCACTGAAAGCGCCTACAAAGGGCACGTGAGTGCTAGAACTGGACCATGGAAAGTGGCTTGATCAGAAGATTCATGCTTTCTTTTACATCATGTGGATGGTCAGTTAAGTGTGCATCATTTACCTGGGGAAGAGATGACACCAGGATGCATCATGTGAAGACAAGCCTACGGATGCAGTTTGATGCTCTGGGCAATGTTTTGCTGGGAAACCTTGGGTATTGGCATTCATGTGGATGTTACTTTGACACATGCCACCTACCTAAAAATTGTTGCAGACTAAGTACACCCCTTCAAGTACTATTCCCTGATGGCAGTGGTCTTTTTCAGCAGGATAATGTGCTCTGCCACACTGCAAAAGTCGCTGAGGAATGGTTTGAGGAACTTGACAAAGAGTTCAAGGTGTTGATTTGGCCTCCAAATTCCCCAGATCTCAATCTGATCGAGCATCTGTGGCATGTGCTGTAAAAACAAGTCCAAGCCATGCAGGCCCCATCTTGCAACTTACAAGACTTAAAGGATCTGCTGCTAACGTCTTGGTGCCAGATACCACAGGACACCTTCAGAGGTCTTGTGGAGTCCATGCCTTGACGAGTCAGAGCTGTTTTGGCCACACGAGGGGGGCACAATATTAGGCAGGTGGTTTTAATGTTGTAGCTGATCAGTGTATATTTATGTAAATTACATAGAAATATTTTCCAAAAGTTCAGATAGTCAGCACTTATGTAAACTAACAGCGAAATGTACAATCTTACAAAGATTGAAAGAGATGCTCTCTTTAGTCTTCCAACTATATTAGACCTGCTGACAAATTATTGCCAGAAACCTATTATTAGGGCACTTGTGCTGTTTTATGTAATAGGTGTCAGTGAAGTTGGTGGTAGATTGTAAATCACAAGAAGCTTTTAGACGTAACCAATTTGTTGGGATATATACATATAATCAGCTGCTCACAGTTGATACTGACTGCAACAGACAGGCACTTTGACAAGCTTATGCAGTTAATATACTTAACATTATTATAGTACATTAATATATGCAGATGGCATATATTGTAGAGAACAGGTTGCTCAGGTATATTTTCTGCCTCTGCTCGCTTTATATATCTATATATAAGTTTGGATGCAGCTCCAGTTATTGCATCTTTTCAGTTCAACTGTCACTGGAAGAACCTGCTGTGAGCCAAACTTCCTGTCTGTCCATGCACAGTAGAGTGATGCGGACGGCTGGAGGCTGCCCCATTTCCTGTCTTCAATAGATTACAGCGGACACCACTACCAAGATGGGAGACAGAGCAAAGTGCCCAATATGAACTCTAGTGACTGCAGAAATGAGGTCTTGTGCCAATTGGGTGAAAGAAACACCTATAAAGAATTGAAAAATGATCCTAGGAATGCATATAAAATAAATAGAGGACAACATGATTGACCTTAGGGTACAATCTATAATATAAATGTCTAGTGGCGTGTGTTAGTCTGTCTGTGTGTGGGAAAAATAAAACCAAGCTGCAGCGCCACCTGCTGGGCGGAGTCATACACTGACCTACTAAATTCTTAGTGTGTGTGTAAAAAAAAATTCAGAAAGGGCTGAAATTTGGTATACTAAGATGTTTTTAATTTGTTAATTTAATTTGTTAATTGTTAAAAGTGTTTATAAAGATTTAAAAAATATATATATATATATTTCTTGAAGGAGAAGTGACAGTTGGGAGTGGTTGGTGGTTGCTGGGGGTGACAGTGGGGAGTGGTTGGTGGTTGAGGCCTGGGCTATGGCCCAAATGCATGACAAGAACCTTTTTAACACCTTAAGTAGCTTGATTTGACTAGAATGCATGAGTATCATGCACGGGTTAACTTGTATTTAATTAAAGAGATTTCAATCAGACTGATAATAAACACACTACCTAAGATACATAAGGACATAGATAAACCCCATGGTTGTCAAATAACATAGGCCAGGTACTCACTTCTCCAGCCAATATCAGGGGTTTATAAAGTTTCATCTACAACCCCCTCTACAATAGACTACAACTTATTTAAAAGATACCTCTACACTCATAAAATAATTAAATATACTTGAGGCTCTTGATCCAAATGAGTTAATTGTCAAGATGAATGTCAGCAGTTGTATTCTTCAATTCCACAAGAAGAATAGGCAACCAGTCTACACTGTTGTTCAAATGAGATTGTAAACTTATTTTTAAATTGGAAACTATTGTTCCTAAATGATGGAATGAGAATTTATATAAGGGCATTTTTCCTAACTAATTTATGAAAAAATATCTGTGTAATATACAGATTTTTGTGCTGTTTGATATTAATAAATATTGTAAAGCGCTACGGAATTTGCTGGTGCTATATAAATAAATGTTGATGATGATTAATACATTTTCTCGTCTTCAAGTTTTGCCTGTTGTGTCATTCAGTTAATATTAGAGTATTTGATGTGGTCTTATTTTGTTAGTATCAAAAAAAGGTGTTTTTTGTATATATTAGCTACTTAATATGTAACACATTGTATGTTATCTTTGATTTGGAGTCATGCATAGTACTATTTTCCCAAACATTTGTATTGATACAATTTTTGACATGGATCTATTAAGTACTATTCTCCTAGCAATATATCTATTTTTTATATATTTATGGCAATTACCATAAATTCCTCCTGGTGTGCCTGCAGAAGCCCCTTTATCATAATGCGCCACCAAACAAAGAGAACAGCATGCTTTCATATCTGACACTATTAATAAAACCAGATCACTCTCTCCTCGGTCTCCCATATACCAGGTCTGCTGTCAGTGTGTAAACAATAGGATACTGTACCTTGGAAATGCGTGGTCCTGCCTGCCTTGCCTCATGTCATTCCTGGGCTCTCCCTGGATGCCGCGACCTGTCCCTGGGTCTCACTTTTCTCCACTCAGGTCACCAACTCTGTATGCCTGAGTTACCACTGTAGCTGGTCCTCAGTCCCCATGTGCCCATCATTGTGTGGTTGGATGGTCCAGATCCTCCATGCTGTGTTCTTCACCAGATCTCTCCTGTCTCCCTCTTCTCTGATCCTGATCTATAAGGCCTTGCTCTCTTCCTGGGTAGCAGCAGATGACAAGATGTATTCAGGCCACTTCCCTGCCAGAGTTATGGAATGCTCTGCATTTGCTCCTGAAATGTCCCAACAAGGGAGTTTCAAATGCAGTGCAAAGTCTGCAGAGGGGTGGGAAGGACTAAGATGCTCCAGTTAAGGGACCTTGTCTGACTTGACTGCCCCCTGTCCCCACTTCGATATTCAGATCCCAACATGCAGTCTAAAGCCACTCTACTCTTACTAGTGCTGTAGCCCGCAGTCCATTCAATATCAGCTACTCTGGAATGATTCTCTCACGCCAATGGCACTTACATTTGCTGTCACTGCAAACTAGTCTGAGTACAAAGCTTCCTACCCTTTTGAAAAACTCAATTATGACTTTAAGCCCACTCCCAGCTACTTCAACAAATCCTCACTCTTCATTTTACTAGATGACTTTCCCATTATGCACTCACCTGCTTATTCTTAGTTTAATCATATCCCCCTTCTACAAATATATGCTTGTTTCAGGGTCTTCTGCAGAATCAGATGGCATCTGTATCACTGTTTAAAACTGCATTTTTTTAGCACATGCTATTTGGTTTGCTCATCATTCCTTGCATTGCAAATACATTTTGAGGTCACTTTGGAAGAGGCCATGGGTGGATTTAACTGTACTTTTTTTCTGGAAAAAATGATTTGCTTATGACAGATTATGTTACCCATTCATGCATCCTGAGATGACTAATCCAGGTTCTTAGCAAACACCAACTCTCAGCATTTATATCCCTTTGATTAGCTGAAAAATCTGCTCACATGTAGTTTGTTTTGCAAATGAGCCTCGCTATAACTTAACAGATAGTCTAGCAAGGATGTGTATGCTGGGGGACAAAGTGATTTACTAACAAAGTGATGGAAAATCCCTTTTATTTAAATATTAATAATAATAATTTATTTCACTCATCCATTTTATTGTATCCTATTGTAATCAAGTTGCTAACTACCTATATCCCTACCTCACCATACCCTACTACTTCTACACTGACATTTCTAAAACACCTCCCAGTTTTTGTCAGATCCTACCTACTATATACACCTTTAAACATCTATTACGCAATACTATTGCACACTTACATTTTCTACCTACTAATCCACCACACACATCTCCACTACCTCCCACTCTATCCCCTGTTTTGTACCTCCCTACTGCTATCCGGACCCCGTATCCTCCTCTCCCTTCCCTCACCACTCCTACACACCACCACCTAATCCCTTTACTTCCACTACCCATCCTTTCCCACCGTTCTACTTTTTTCCACTTCTACACTTAGCAAAATACCAAACTCCACTCATTTTACTGCTCCTTTATTTCAACATTTCAGAATATTTTTCACTTTATTTGGTTGTTCCATATTTGCAACCCTAATAATGCTCATTACAACACCCATGTTACTACCTCTCGAAAAACAACTAGCTCTGTCTATGGCCACAACCGCATCTCCAAATACAACATCTATGGACTACAACTCCTGAACAACTCCACCATGGAAATGTAACTCAAGCAGCGGTTCACTGCAGATAAGTATAATTCAAGGACAAGATTGAAAAGGTCCAACATTACATGGTTCAAGGTTACTGGGGTAATGTTTAGCTCTGTTTGCCCTGCCAGCCGACTGCTCTGCTCATAGGTCAGCCCTATGCATCGCTCCTGGCCTTCCCAGTACCACAATGTGGGTTGAATAAATCACCTAGGCAAATAGTGGGTGAAAGACATACCCTTTTATTATATATATATATATATATATATATATATATATATATATATATATATATATATATATATAAAACACACAGCACACAAAATAATGGCAAATATTTTACAATACCAGAAGGTTCACCACACTGCAAAAAAACACTCCTACATCTCACCAGTATTTTTGTCTTAGTCACTTCAATGTGCAATCCTGACTGCTCTACCACAATCTTCATTCCTCTACCCATGTGGTAAGAACTAAGCTCAATGTCCTTCTTCTTTTCTGGTCCACAAAGAAAACACTGTGCAAGCAGGATCCTGAACCAGTTTGACAGGAGTAATGACTATTAGGGGTATATTTACTAAACTGCAGGTTTGAAAAAGTGGAGATGTTGCCTAAAGCAACCAATCAGTCTAGTTATCATTTATTTAGTACATTCTACAAAATGACAGCTAGAATCTGATTGGTTGCTATAGGCAACATCTCCACTTTTTCAAACCCGCAGTTTAGTAAATATACTGCTTAGTCAGTACTGTCCTGAAGAGAATATCCCCCATCTCCCTGCCTCTGTGTCTTTTAAAACTTCCCTCTTTCCACATGTTACGATTTTGATGCCTTAGTCAGTATTAGCACAGGCTTACCTAGGGCGCGGAGTCTAACGGCCTTCCGGTCTTCACCAAGAACCACCGCAAGGTAGTGTGGACTTTGCTGCCGAAGAACCGCAGGTCGCGGCCCCCAGATTAGCCTACTGACGTAAGGGAGAAAGTTCTAAGTGATGGCAGGCAGACAAGAAAATAGACAATGCGGTGCAAGTACAGGCACTAACCGTTAATTCCAGGCGTTGTAGGTCTGGAACAGTAATCGGTAGATGCACGGAGCCAATGGGTGCGTGGCAGGATTTGGGTCCAGAGAGACGACCGGGTCAGTACACTGGTGATATCAGATATACGGTACCAGAGGGAAATCCAGAGAATAGTTGGTAACACAGCCGAGTCGGTACACAGAAGGTATCAGGTATACGGTGCCAGAGGGAAATCCAGAGAATAGTTGGTAACACAGCCGAGTCGGTACACAGAAGGTATTAGGTATACGGTGCCAGAGGGAGATCCAGAGAATAGTTGGTAACACAGCCGAGTCGGTACACAGAAGATAGTCCAGTAGCGTAGTGCCAGGGATAAGCCAAAGAATAGACAGGTCACAGCCAGGTAGATACACAGGAGTAGATGGAATAGAGGGATACACAGGGAGCAGGTTCACAGGAGTCAAGACACAGGAACTGTAGCCAGAAACAGGAAACACATTGCTCTGACACAGGCAGCGTGTCAGAGCAGGGGAGATATAGGAGTTTGAATTCCCCGCCCAGGAGTCACATGATCGGCAGTAGGGAGAACCCGGAAGTGCGGCAGCGCTAACAGAAGAAGTGCTGAACAGATCGGACACCGCTGTCAGATCACGCTGACAGCGCAGCGGAACAAGGTAAGTTCCTAACAGTACCCCCCCCTTCAGGGGTGGCCTCCGGACAACCTATAAGGCTTTTGAGGGAACTTGGTATGGAATTTCTTCAACAAACTCGGAGCATGAAGGTCTCGTGCAGGAATCCAAGAACGCTCTTCAGGACCGTAACCTTTCCAGTCAACCAGGAACTGCAAGGAACCTCTGGAAATCCGAGAATCTAGAATCTCCTTCACCTCAAATTCCTGATCTAGCGCAGAAATAGCAGCAGGAGGTCTTCTTGAAGAGAAGAATTTGTTAATAACAAGTGGTTTGAGAAGGGAAATGTGGAAGACATTGGGAATCCTCAAGGTAGGGGGTAATTTTAATCTAAAGGCCACCGGATTAATGACCTCAATGATCTTGAAGGGGCCGATAAATCGGGGAGCGAATTTCCTAGAAGGGACCAACAAGCGAAGATTCTTCGTAGACAACCATACTTTGTCACCAGGAGTAAGTAGTGGAGACGGTCTTCTTCTTTTGTCAAATGCTCTTTTACTGATGGCAGAGGTGTGAAGTAATTTGCGTTTGATAAGATCCCACCTAGACGAGAAGTCCGATAGAAGGGAATCAACTGCAGGAACCCCAGAAGCGGTTAACTCTTTGAAGGGTGGAACTTTAGGATGAAATCCCTGAAGAGCAAAAAAGGGAGAAGTGGAGGTAGAGTCGTGTAAATTATTATTGTGGGCGAATTCTGCCCAAGGTAATAAATCAACCCAATCATCATGTTTAGCTGAAATGAAACATCTGAGGAATTTCTCCAATTCTTGATTCATCCTTTCAGTGAGACTATTACTTTGAGGATGATATGCAGAAGAGAAATTTAACTTAATTCCACAAAGACGAGAAAAGGCCCTCCAAAATCTTGCCACGAACTGAGTTCCTCGACCAGAAACGATAATATCTGGACAGCCATGTAGGCGGAAAATTTCTTTAATGAAGAGTTGAGCCAGAATAGGAGCAGAAGGGAGACCTTTTAATGCCACAAAATGAGCGGCTTGGGAAAGGCGATCAGTGACCACCCACACTACTGAGAACCCTCTGGAGGAGGGTAAATCTGTGATAAAATCCATGGAGAGATGACTCCAAGGTCGATCCGGAATTGGCAGAGACTGCAGCAGACCGTATGGAGCTTGACGAGGAACTTTATTTTGAGCACATGTGGAACACGCCGTCACAAACTGTCGAACGTCCGAACGGATAGCCGGCCACCAATAACTACGGGAGATAAATTCCAAGGTCTTCTTTATACCGGCATGACCAGAAAAACGGGAGGCATGAGCCCATTTAAGGAGTTTAGTTTGGAGATGTGGAGGAACCAAAGTCTTCTCGTGAGGAATAATCAAACGAGTAGGAGTAGTAGCCAAAATACATTCTGGATCTAGAATAGACCTAACACTCTCTTCTTCGGTATCCATAGAATCAAAGGAACGAGAGAGAGCATCAGCCTTCTTGTTCTTGGACCCTGGTCTGAAGGTAATGATCATATTGAATCGTGAAAAAAATAAAGACCATCTGGCCTGACGGGGATTGAGGCAAGATGCAGTTTGTAAATAAAGCAGGTTCTTGTGATCCGTAAAAATAGTAACAGGAAATCTGGCTCCCTCCAAATGATGTCTCCAAGCTTCCAAGGCCAATTTGATAGCAAGTAGTTCTCTGTCTCCAATGCCGTAGTTTTTTTTGGTGGGTGAAAATTTACGAGAAAAGAAGCCACAGGGAGAAAATTTTCCAGTAGAATTCTTCTGAGACAAAATAGCTCCCACTCCAGCGGAGGATGCGTCAACTTCGAGAAAAAATGGGAAGGAAGAATCTGGCTGTTGAAGAATAGGTGCCGATATGAAGGCTTCTTTAAGAAACTTGAAGGCCTCTACCGCCTCTGGTGGCCAGGTCTTAGCGTTGGCAGATTTCTTGGTCAAGGAAGTGATGGGTGCAATAACAGACGAAAACCCTTTGATAAAGTGGCGGTAATAATTAGAAAACCCAATAAAACGCTGGATGGCCTTAAGTCCAACCGGTTGGGGCCAATCAGAAATCGCCTTTAATTTCTCAGGGTCCATACGTAATCCGGAGCCAGAAACCACGTGACCAAGAAAAGGAAGATGCGTTTTTTCAAAGACACACTTGTCCACATTACAGTACAGATGATGCGACCGAAGGCGTTGAAGAATCAAGGAGACATGATGGCGATGAGTAATAATATCAGGTGAAAAAATTAGAATATCGTCTAGGTAGATGACAACAAATTGATACAGGAAATCCTGAAAAACTTCGTTAATGAAATTTTGAAAAACCGCAGGAGCGTTACAAAGTCCAAATGGCATGACAAGATACTCAAAATGCCCATCGTGCGTATTGAACGCCGTCTTCCATTCGTCCCCTTGTTTAATACGGATAAGGTTGTAGGCACCTTTCAAATCCAGTTTAGAAAAAATTGAAGCTCCCTTGATCCTATCAAAGAGTTCAGAGATCAATGGTAAGGGGTACCTATTCTTTTTCGTTATGGCGTTGAGGCCACGGTAGTCTATACAAGGACGCAATCCGCCGTCCTTCTTTTTTACGAAAAAGAAACCTGCTCCTGCTGGTGACGAGGATTTCCGGATAAAACCCCTGTTTAAATTCTCCTTAATATATAGGGACATAGCATCTGATTCGGGTAGAGATAATGGAAATACCCGTCCTCTGGGTGGTATCTTATCCGGCAACAATTCAATGGAGCAATCCCAAGGTCTATGAGGGGGTAACTTGGAAGCCTCCTTTTCACAAAAGACGTCAGAAAACGAATGATATTGAGGAGGAATACCGGAGGATGTTGGAAGACAGCCCATAGCGGGTCTATGAATCCTGGGAAGACATCGGGAATGACACTCTGAACCCCATGCAAGGACTTCCGGTTTCTGCCAATCTAAAGTGGGGGAGTGAAGTCTGAGCCAAGGTTAGCCTAAGATCAACGGGTTGATAGCCTCTGGAATGACTAGGAAGGAGATTTCCTCAGTGTGTAGGGCTCCAATGCGAAGAGAAATGTTGACAGTTCTGTTCTTAATGGATCCTCCAATGATACGACTGCCATCTATAGCTGTAATGGCAATAGGTGGATCTAAGGGTTGCCTAGGCAATGACAACCGCTCTACAATGTCAGCTCGTAAAAAGTTCCCCGCTGCACCGGAGTCAATAAGCGCTGGAAGAGACAATTGTTTATCAGTATATTGCAGAAGAACTTGGATAGAAAAACTAGAATCCATAGGAGAGAGAATGTTCATACCTAACTTAGTCTCTCCGTCATCAGTTAAGTCCGATCGTTTCCCGGCCGTTTCCCACATTGACTCAGGACATGACCGGGTTCACCGCAATAAAGGCATAAACGATTCTTGAACCGCCTCTCTCTTTCCTCCTGGGATAAACGTGCTCTTCCCAACTGCATAGGCTCTTCCTCCGGTGTAATAGGACTTTGGAAGCGAGGAGCCAAACGGAAAGTAGATCGACGGGAACTCTCTCTCTCCTGAGTGCGTTCACGGAAACGTATATCAATCGGTTACAGAGAGAGATCAAACCATCCAGGGTAGTGGGTAACTCTCGGGCCGCTAGCTCGTCCTTAATACGATCGGACAAGCCTTGCCAAAATGTGGCCACTAAAGCTTCATTGTTCCAACGAAGTTCGGCCGCCATAGTGCGAAATTGAAGGGCGTACTGGCCCAGAGTAAGGGTACCCTGGCGCAGACGGAGGAGTCCAGAAGCTGCACTGGAGACTCGTCCGGGTTCATCAAAGATGCGTCTGAAGGTTTCCAGGAAAGTGGCACAATTATGGAGGATGGGGTCATCATGTTCCCAGAGAGGAGAAGCCCAGGCAAGCGCTTGACCAGACAATAAGGAAATAATATAAGCGACTTTAGTTTTCTGTGTAGGAAAGTTTCCAGGCAAAAGTTCAAATTGAATAGCACACTGGTTCAAGAAGCCTCGGCATTCCTTGGGATCCCCATTGAACTTGGGTGGGTTAGGTATGCGGAGTTGAGAGGTTGTGGGAGCAGATACAGCCGAACTGCTTGGAGCGGGGGCAGGTTGTGGGGCCGGAGCAGGTGGAGGATTAGGAGCTGCCACCTGAGCTGCTTGGAGCGTATCCAACCTGTTAGACAGAGTCTGCAGAATCTGTAATAACTGTTCTTGATTTTTCCCCTGTTCCTCAACCTGAGCCGCTAAGTTATCCAGTAGTACTCTCGCAGTGGGAATCCCTGTCGCTTCCATCAGTTAGATAAGTGGGTCAGAGCAAACTGTTACGATTTTGATGCCTTAGTCAGTATTAGCACAGGCTTACCTAGGGCGCGGAGTCTAACGGCCTTCCGGTCTTCACCAAGAACCACCGCAAGGTAGTGTGGACTTTGCTGCCGAAGAACCGCAGGTCGCGGCCCCCAGATTAGCCTACTGACGTAAGGGAGAAAGTTCTAAGTGATGGCAGGCAGACAAGAAAATAGACAATGCGGTGCAAGTACAGGCACTAACCGTTAATTCCAGGTGTTGTAGGTCTGGAACAGTAACCGGTAGATGCACGGAGCCAATGGGTGCGTGGCAGGATTTGGGTCCAGAGAGACGACCGGGTCAGTACACTGGTGATATCAGATATACGGTACCAGAGGGACATCCAGAGAATAGTTGGTAACACAGCCGAGTCGGTACACAGAAGGTATCAGGTATACAGTGCCAGAGGGAGATCCAGAGAATAGTTGGTAACACAGCCGAGTCGGTACACAGAAGGTATCAGGTATACGGTGCCAGAGGGAGATCCAGAGAATAGTTGGTAACACAGCCGAGTCGGTACACAGAAGATAGTCCAGTAGCGTAGTGCCAGGGATAAGCCAAAGAATAGACAGGTCACAGCCAGGTAGATACACAGGAGTAGGAGGAATAGAGGGATACACAGGGAGCAAGTTCACAGGAGTCAGGACACAGGAACTGTAGCCAGGAACAGGAAACACATTGCTCTGACACAGATATATAGGAGTTTGAATTCCCCGCCCAGGAGTCACATGATCGGCAGCAGGGAGAACCCGGAAGTGCGGCAGCGCTAACAGAAGAAGCGCTGAACAGATCGGACACCGCTGTCAGATCACGCTGACAGCGCAGCGGAACAAGGTAAGTTCCTAACACCACACCATTTCCTTAGCCCACACCCCCACCAGGGATTGTGTTTCTGTTTACCAGGAGCTACTCATGGACATCCCCCAGTCCTCTGCTCACTTGGAGGCACCCTGTGGTGTGTGGCTCCAGCACCTCTGCTAAAGGAAGATGTGACTCAATAGAACACCTGCTGCCGATGTATAAAGGCAACTACTATAGTCTGTGCAACTCCATCTGGCAACAGGACCGGATTAACAATAGGCCTGATGGGCCTGCAGCCTCAGGCTTCTACACAACAATAGGCTCAAGCCAGCCAGGAGGAAATGCTAATTTTTTTATATATTTTTATTTCATTTTATTTTTTCCTTTATTTTTTGCGTGGGCAGTCGGCGCAAGTGGGGTCAGGGGTTGTAAGGGGTGTCAGTGCAATGAGTGGTGCAGGATGGTGGTGTGAACCGCCCGCTGTCAGCTTCCCTTGTTGCCATGGGGCAGTCCTGTGGTTGGAGAGCAATAGGCAGCCAATTGAGATGCTGCCTGTTGCTGAGTGGGGTTGTGGCTACACTTATGGAGGCTCTCACGAGAGTGTGACTCATGCTGTGGCATGTTTAGTCCCAGAAGGAGGTCAGCAGCGCTCAACAGAACAGGTAGGAACAATTTATTTTTAACAGGGGATATGTGACAACAGGGATATGTGACAACAGTGATATGTGACAACAGGGGATATGGGATAACAGGGATATGTGACAGCAGGGAATATGTGACAACAAGGGATATGTGACAGGCACCAAAGGGGATATGTGCAAAAGGAGATATGTGTGACTGGCCCATGTGTATTGGCATAGGGATCAGTTCATTTTATTAACAAAATTCCTTTTTCCATGGAGATTATACCCTGGTGCCACTGACAGTTAACTGTGTTTGGCTATTTGTATTTTGAAGACTGCTCACGTGTATGAACACTTGAAGAAAGAATTTTGCTCTCTGTATTGTATGGCAGTCTCATGGTGCTACCTGCATTGTGTGGGGGTCACAATTGTTCTCAGTATTATGTGGCGATCACAAGGGTGCTGTGTATTGTGTGGCAGTCACAAGGGTGCTCTGTATTGTGTGGTGGTCACAAGGGTGCTCTGTATTGTGTGGCAGTCACAAGCATGCTGTATATTGGGTGGTGGTCATAAGGGTGCTGTGTGATCTTTTTCTGCTGTAGCACATTTACTGCAAGGTTGGATGTGCTGTGCATTCAGAGATGCTCTTCTGCATACTACCCATTGTTAATTGAGCTACTGTCGCCTTCCTGTCAGCTGGAACCAGGCTGGCTATTCTCTTTTGACATCTCTCATTAACAGGGCATTTCCACCCACAGAACTGCCACTCACTGTATTTTTTTGTTTTGAACACCCTTCTCTGTAAACTCTAGAGACTGTTGTGTGTAAAAATCCCAGGAGATCAGCAGTTTCTGAGGTACTCAAACAACACATCTGGCACCAACAATTATTATACAGTAAAGTTACCTATAACACATTACTTCTCTATTCTGGTTTTTGGTCTGAACAACAATAGTTATTTGTGACGATGTCTGCATATGCACTGAGCCTCTGCCACATGATTGGCTGATGAGATATTTGCATTAGCTAGCAGGCGTTCAGGTATACCCAAGAAAGTGGACAGTGAATGTATGTGTATATATATATATATATATATATATATATATATATATATATATATATATATATATATATATATGTATGTGTGTATATATATATATATATATATATATATATATATAAATATATATATATATATATATATATATATATATATATATATGTGTGTGTGTGTGGATCAATATAGAAATATAGATATACCATAGTCAGTGTGTTTATATATATTCATACATAGATTCAAGTTTAATTTTTTATTTTATTTATTAATCAACCATTGTTTGTATTTTTGTCTTCAATGGTAATTAGAATAACATCAACTCTCAAATGTCCCAATTCCATCAGGATAGTCCTGATTTTTAAGGGACTATCCTGATCAACCAGGAGCGTGTCCCGGCATGAGGGATAGCTAGCACGTATTTCCACTCTTCACTTTACTTACATGCTGTGCAAACCAGTTATGCCCACACACAGCTGGCCACACCCACACATCACAGGCCACACCTCCAGCGGGACGGCACTTCTCATAATAGCCCCTTAATAATTTCCAGCCCCAGGCCCATGTGGCCCTTAATCTGACCCTGCCTGGCAACATTTAAGAAATGTACAATGGACAGAAAATACATAAATACATGGTTAACACAACACAATTCAGGCAATATAAAACATGGGTTGGACGAGGAGAAATGTCCAAAAGGATAAAATCCTAGTCTCAATGTCCTGACACCCCTATCTAGTCACACATGGTATCCTGTTCTCCGAGCAACAACCTGCTCAATTCCTTTTCTGCAACGTTTGCCACCTTTACTTCATTTGATTACACAAATGAAGATAAAGGGCCTGATTCATTAAGGAAAGTAAAAAATTTTGTAACTTTGAACCTTGGCAAAACCATGTTGTATTGGAGGGGGAGGTAATTTTAAAATGTGAGGACAGATATATAATTGGGGTAAAGTATGTCCTAGATCAACGTTTAATGTCAGTGTAAAAATAAAGCTATCAAGTATTTGCATCCTACATGAAAAAATAGCCAGAGTTTTCCTTATGTGCAAAATAATAAACTCATTTGCACCCCTTGCATTGTAACATGGATTTGCCAAGGTCAAAAGTTACTCATTTTTTTGCTTTACTTTCCTTAATGAATCAGGTCCAAAATGTCTAATCTCCACTTCTCCTCAATTCCATTACCTGTTCATGTGACCCAAATCAGTGGAACGTCATCTCTTGTGCTCATTCCAGCCTTAACTTAAATCTGTAACTTCTATTGCGTTTTTCCATCATTATTCAAACATTCGGTTATGACTCTCAATCTGAAATAAGCAATTATATCACAGATTAGTTCCCCATCTCTCAACTCCCAAGCCCATCCAAGCTTCTTGAGAGGCTGGCCTACACTTGCCATGCATGCTTTGTTTCCTCACATGATATACTGTACCCTCTTCAGCCAGGCTTTCATTTCCAAAACACAAAAACAGTACTGACTATGGTTTCCAATGATTTTAATCACGGCTAAATCTAAAGAACGCTACTCGCTTCTAACACTCCTCGGCCTCTCTGCTGCATTTGACACTGTTAGCCACTTTTCTTGCAAAACTAATAAGCTCATTTTGATTTCAGTATCATGTCTATGTGGGTGACACCCAAAATTATCAATCATCTCCAGATCCCTCATAATTTGTGTTGGCCCATGTTACTGAATGTCTTTTTTCTATTTCTTCTTGGATTTCCTCCTGCCACCTCAAACTTAATTTTTCAAAAACTAAACTAATACTTTTTCCACCAGTCAGCAAAGGCTACCTACCTGACCTCTCTATTTCTGTTAACAATAATAAATCTTACCACTCGACTCACTGGTTTTATAGCGATGAGGCTCCGTTGGCTCAAATTCAAAGAGTCCTCTTCCGATAGCTCCCTTGTGATATGTGAATAACCATGTCTTGTGTTGTTTGAGTGATGTGGGCAAGTTCATCTGGGAGGCCTCTGAGTCTCTCTCAATTAGACAATGTGTTATTGTTCTTCTAGAATTTCAATGAAGCACCAAGGATCTTCTCTCCTCCCTTCTACTATCTCCTCTTCATTCTCTCTCTTTTTGTTCTCTGCCATCTCCCGTCCTTTTTGTTTCATTGTATAAGTCTTTACATTGCTATAATTCAAAATCTTTTACTGTGCTGGTTACGTGTATGCGTCATCGCCTCAATAAAAAAAGTTTACACAAAAAAAAAAATTCCTACCGTTCAAGTTGCTTAGATGTTATCCTTACATATAACTTTCCTTTGTCCAATATGTATCCGAAGCCTGTTACATACATCTAAGAAACATTTCCAGAATGTGCACGTATGTCATAAAAGACACTGGAAAAACTTTAATTTGCATTCATAATCTTCCACATTGACTATTGCTTTTCACTTCTTACTTCACGAACATGTACCCAATGCGCTCCCTTATCAATTGACTTTTTCAAGTGCTGTGACAAATGCACTGAAATGGAAATCCAAAAAAAGAAAAGAAAATATGCACGCAGAAGTATGAATGTAAAAGGTTAAAGACACATACTGTAGAATTGAATGGGTTGCATACTTTTACTTGCTTTAAAACGCAAGTCAGGCTCAGTTCAGTGTTTCAAAGCTAGTGAGTAACTGGCCTAAAGAAGGACAAACTCTAGTTATAAATTCTGGTATATTCTGGCGTAAGCTGTTAAATAACTACAGGATGCAAGTAAGCAAGTAAATATAATTGCTTGTAGGCTGTTAAGTAGAATTTAATATGCTCACAACTTCTCATGTGATAAGATAATATAAACACATGATACTTACAAAAATGCATACCCCAGTTGGGTCTATGTTAGTGGAAAACACACTGTATAATTACTAGAGATGGGCGGGTCCGGTTCTCCGAGAACCGAACCCACCCGAACTTTGGGTATCCGAGTACCGAGCTGAGCAGCTCGGTACTCTCCCGCCCATTCCGAATCCAAATCGAGGCCGAACGTCATTGTGATGTCGTCGGATCTCGGGGCTCGGTTCTCGCGATACTTCAACTTTATAAATACACGCCTCCACAGCAATCCATCGCCATTTGACAGAGGGAGAGAGCAGGGTGTAGTCATAGGCTAATTAGAGCAGGGACAGAGAATACAATATTGGTCTTGCAATTGCTCTCTAACCAAAATCGCTAGTGCAGAGAGGAGGATAGAGGTTTATTATTTTTTCTTCATATTTGGCACTCCCCAGCGCTTTTGGGGTGTCCCCCAATAATTGTGCATAAATATTTCTGGCTGTCAAAAGTCATATCTGTCAGCAGTATCTACTAAATAATTTTTAGCACTCCTCAGTGCTTTTGGGGTGTCCTCCCTAATTGTGCATTAATATTTCTGGCTGTCAAAAGTCATATCTGTCAGCAGTATCTACTAAATAATTTTTAGCACTCCTCAGTGCTTTTGGGGTGTCCTCCCTAATTGTGCATTAATATTTCTGGCTGTCAAAAGTCATATCTGTCAGCAGTATCTACTAAATAATTTTTAGCACTCCTCAGTGCTTTTGGGGTGTCCTCCCTAATTGTGCATTAATATTTCTGGCTGTCAAAAGTCATATCTGTCAGCAGTATCTACTAAATAATTTTTAGCACTCCTCAGTGCTTTTGGGGTGTCCTCCCTAATTGTGCATTAATATTTCTGGCTGTCAAAAGTCATATCTGTCAGCAGTATCTACTAAATAATTTTTAGCACTCCTCAGTGCTTTTGGGGTGTCCTCCCTAATTGTGCATTAATATTTCTGGCTGTCAAAAGTCATATCTGTCAGCAGTATCTACTAAATAATTTTTAGCACTCCTCAGTGCTTTTGGGGTGTCCTCCCTAATTGTGCATTAATATTTCTGGCTGTCAAAAGTCATAACTGTCAGCAGTATCTACTAAATAATTTTTAGCACTCCCCAGTGGTTTGCGCTCAGAATGGATTCAAAGCAGTCCACATATGATCTGAATGAGCAACCAGGTTCTGTCACCAGTCCTGATGTTAGTGTTCCCAGTACGTCATCTGGCCAAGGCGATGTCAAACAACAGAGTGTTTTCAAATTAGTGCAAAAAACAAAAACCAAAAAAAAATTTACTGTATTGAAGCGAAAAAGAAGTGTAACTGAGCAAAAGTTAAGTGACGATAAAAAAAAAATTGCAAGCATGCCATTCTACACACGCAGTGGCAAAGAGAGAATGAGGCCTTCACCTTTGGCTATTAGTGGCAGATCCCAAAAAGTTACCCAGCCTACAATTGGTGCACAACTACTGTTACGCGTCAAAGCCGAGCTGCAAGATAACAGTGAGGCATTACAGGAGAATATTTGCTCTGATTCACAAATGACAACAATCCCTGTGGAGAGTCCATCCAACAGTGGGATGTCTAATCGTGAGCATTCTGCTGATGTGTGCCTTAATAGCCCGAGTGTAGCCGGTGATACCCAAATTGAGGATGCCACTTTGGAATTAGAAGAGGATGAGGGGGAGATTTGTGTAGGCGACGAGGGCGCTAATGAGGATGTTGATGAGGATGAGGTTGTTTGTGTAAGTCCTGCACCAGTGGCAGCAGTTCTGGCACGTGACAAGAAAAAGGCCATTGTCATGCCTGGGCATAAAACAAAAAAATCCACTTCTTATGTGTGGAATTATTTCTACCCAAATCCAGACAACAATTGTATAGCCATTTGTAGTGTATGTGAAGCCACAGTCAGTCGAGGGAGGGACCTTAACCATCTTGGAACCTCGTCTATGTTACGCCATTTAACGAGAGTTCATGGCAAAGTGGTGGGAAAAGCTGAAAGTTCTTCCCAAAAGAATACAAGCACTCCCTCATCAGCTAAGACCCTCCGCTCACCGACATACCGACGGCTACAAAATACACCCACCACACCATCCTCATCAATATCCTCAGTAGCGCTCGGAGTTAGCCCGGCATCCCACTTAAGGCTGGATGACTCCGGCACTATTATTGATTCCTCTAAAGAAAGCGTTAGTCCTGCTGCTGCTGTTGCTGCTGCTGGGGGTAAATCGTCATCCCAGAGGCAGGTTAATAAAATGAGCAGTCCTACATTTCAGCAATTAACTGTGAAACAATCATTTGCGAGGGGAAGCAAATATGACAGCAGTCACCCAGTCGCCAAGCGAATCACAGACGCCATGGCTGCAATGTTAGTGTTAGATCTGCGTCCAATCTCCACAATAAACGCAGCTGGTTTTTCACAGTTAATTGAGGTTTTGTGTCCGCGTTACAGAATTCCATCGCGACACCATTTCTCCCGTAAAGCTATTCCACAACTATACCAAAAAGTGTGTAAAAATGTAGAGATTGCGCTGAAAAATGCCATTCTGCCCACTGTTCACTTAACCACAGATATGTGGACAAGTGGAAGTGGCCAAACCAAAGACTATATGACTGTGACAGCCCACTGGGTTGGTCATTCACCTTCACCAGCAGGAACAGCAGCAGCATGTACACCACTACGTAACATTTGTCACAGGCAGGCCACTCTTTGTATCACCGGCTTCACTAACAGGCATACGGCTGACAATTTGTTACGCAAACTGAGAGATGTGATTGATGCATGGCTTATACCACTCGGACTCTCCCCAGGGTATGTCATTTCAGATAACGCCAACAATATAGTGCGAGCATTACAGCTGGGTGATTTCCAACATATTCCCTGTTTTGCTCACACCATCAACTTGGTGGTGCAGAGCTTCCTACGAAATAACCGTGAGGTGCAGGAGATGCTTTCGGTGGCCCGTAAAATTTCAGGCCATTTCAGGCATTCAGCCACAGCATGTAGGAGATTACAGCAGCTCCAAGAGCAGTTTAACTTGCCCTGCCACCAACTTAAGCAAGAGGTGGTAACTCGGTGGAATTCCACCCTGTACATGCTTCAGAGGATGGAGGAACAGCACAAAGCCATCCAAGCATATTGCACAAGTCATGACATTGGGAAAGGAGGGGGGATGTATTTCACTCTTGCACAGTGGGGAATCCTTTCAGTGCTGTGCAAGGTGCTGAAACCATTTGAAGTTGTGACATGTGAGGTCAGTGCAGACTCTGCTAGTTTGAGCGAAGTCATTCCTTTAATTAGACTATTGAAAAAGCAGCTTGAGAAAATGAAGGAGGAGCTGAAAGCAAGCAATTCAGCAAAGTATGTTGGCCTTGTCGATCAAGTACTTAATTCGCTTCACAATGATCCTCGAGTTATTAAGATCTTGAACTCGGATCAGTACGTTTTGGCCACTGTGCTTGATCCAAGGTTTAAAACCTACATTGAGTCTTTACTTGTAAATGAGCGAGATGTGAACTTTTGCAAGGAGCTATTGCTCAGCAAGTTGGCTGCTGAACTGGGCCTCGGCTTGACGACGTGTCCTCCTTCACTTTCTCAAGCTGTTGCTCGTAAAAAAATTAAATTTCCAAAAAAGAAGCAGGGAAGACACAGGGGGCAGACCAGAACAATTTAACATCTGGGCTGGTTTGAAGGATTTTTCAAAAAAATGTGTCACTTTGCCCATAACTCCATCCAATATGAGTATAAACATGCAGAGGATGGTGGAGGATTACTTTCAAGAGGTAGTTGATATGGAAATGTCAGACAGTCCCTTTCCTTACTGGGAAGAAAAGCAGGCCATTTGGAAACCCATGTACAAACTTGCTTTGCAATACCTAAGCTGCCCACCCTCCAGTGTGTACTCTGAACGAGTGTTCAGCACAGCAGGGAACTTAGTCAGTGATCGCCGTAGAAGGTTACTTCCCAAAAATGTGGAGAAAATGATGTTTATAAAAATGAACTACATCTTCCACGAGGAAGGCCTTCACCATCCAAGACATCCAAGCACTGACTGTTCTCTAATGGCGGATTCAAGCGGCGATGAATTGATAGTCTGTGATGATGACGTACACACTGATGAGGGTGAGGATTAAGCTGAAGATGATGCCGATAGCATCTTTTTAAAACTTTCTATGTAAGTGTAGGGTGCAATCTACCCCCAAAGAGGAAAGGGACTTGTGGCATTTCCATATCACATACCATCTTGAAAGGCTGCTGTTAGGGCAATTTATCCTTAAGGGTAGGGTGTCATAGACAGAGTGACCCTAAACTGGCTTTGTCCATTTTTCATAATATTGTACAGTCTATAATGGCTGAATTTTTGGGTATTTTATACAAGTGGAGGGGGGCCTAGAGAGACAGAAACCAAACTGGCTTTTTCCATGTCAATTAATATTGTACAGTCTATAATGGCTGAATTTTTTGGTATTTTATACAAGTGGAGGGGGGCCTAGAGAGACAGAGTGACCCCAAACTGTCTTTCTCCATGTCAATTAATATTGTACAGTCTATAATGGCTGAATTTTTTAGTATTTTATACAAGTGGAGGGGGGCCTAGAGAGACAGAAACCAAACTGGCTTTCTCCATGTCAATTAATATTGTACAGTCTATAATGGCTGAATTTTTTGGTATTTTATAGAAGTGGAGGGGGGCCTAGAGAGACAGAAACCAAACTGGCTTTTTCCATTTCTTTACATATTTAACTATAAGTGTAGGGTGTAATATACATTCAAAGACGATGGCTGCATTGCCAATATGCATAGATGGAGAGGAAGACAATCTGTTTTGTGTGTAGAATAGGCCTACCAACGAAGAATTAAACTGTTTTTTTTGGATGATTTATTACCTCAACAATTAGATTACTTGTCTCTAAAACAGTTGGAGCACTAAATTGGGTTAAGTTAGGCCCAAAAACATGGATTTTCCAAAAAAATAGCAAAACAAAACCAAACAAAACCAAAACCAAAACCAAAACACGCAATGGCGGTTTTGCAAAACCAAAACCAAAACCAAAACACGACGGTAATCCAGATCCAAAACCGAATCCAAAACCAAAACACGGGGGTCAGTGACCATCTCTAATAATTACTGTGCTGCATTCCTTGTGGATTATAACATGAGTGGCTGAAAAGGATCTTATTCTAATTCGTTTGAGTGCTCTACAAAACAATCAGTTTTGCACATTCTATCAGTTTATGATAGAATGATTTTCAAGGAAATTCACATCGGGGACATTTTGAAAACTGTAGAAGAAGTCAGATTCTGTCATTTTCTAGTTTAGAAAATTAAAGGAAATATCTCTGTGCTTACTAGGGATTACAGCAACTTTTCTATATGCGCCACATTTCATAAATGTCCTCTATATGCCTTTGAAACATTTGTAATAAAGTATGGTAAGTGTGAGTTCTAAACATTTCAATTCACTATACTGTTCATCAGTATGATTGTTATCACCCTAACAACTGCTCCAGTCACTGGAGCTGTAAGCGAAGGCAGTGTAACGCAGCAGGGGGTACACAGAGGTTACAGCTTACTATTGGTAAGCGTCGCCACAAAACATTCAAACTCTAATTTAAAATGATGAACAAGCAGCACTCTTGGCTAACTTAGTGCAGTTAAAGAATGAAAGACCCCATTGACACTGCAAGCCAAGTGCAATCTCATTTCAAATTGGGGGGGGGGGGGGGGGCACAGTGGGGAACATTCAGCTAACCTTGATACATTCATTTATGCTGAATGCAAATAAATAGAGCATACAGTGTCCAAAAGATGCTGTTGTTCCACAAAAGCTTCTGGCTGTAGGTGCAAATGGGTATAGGGTTACTGGAACCAACATGCTTTATCCACATACCGTTTTACATATATGTTGGATAAATCAACAACATTGTGTTAATAGCACAATGTAAGCATAGCAGCCATTCAGATGTCTTGAGCTGTCTACTGAATATTATAGTATGCAAATGAAAACAAATATGTGATTGATTTCTACAAGTGCTACACCTAACCTTTTTTTTGTAGATAGGGCAAAGCAAAAAAGGAACTACAAATACACTTTTGAACCATTCATATGTTCTACAAATGCAGCTCTTTCTCCAGTTCTGATACATGTACAGGACAGTAGTCTAGAGCAGGGTCACATTACAGCACTGGAGGGCCCAGGACCAAGATCACATTACTTGGCCATATAAACCTAAACAAGTAGCAACAATGCTATTGTGTTCTAAACATAGGATTACTGAGTTCTCAATAGGACAATAGTTCATGTAAAAATAAAAACCCTAAACAACAATGTTGCATATTTCCACTGGAAGAAATGATGCTCTGGGAAGGATCGTTAGTACTAATACACAGAAGGTAAAATTAAACAATAACAGTGCAGTTAGTTATGTTTACCTCCCCAGTAAACTTGTCCTTCATACTCACAGAGCTGCAGGATTATCCTGAAGCACAGCATGTTCTATATTTGATGCAACTATTGTTTTACTATGGAGGACATGTTAACCATACTTGCCAACTCTCCCGAAATGTCCTGGAGACTCCCGAAGGTCTCCAGGACTTCCGGGAGAGAAGGCAAGTATCCGGCAAATGGCAACTTGCTGTCAAAATGACGCGATTTGCGGTGAATCGCGTCATTTTGGCCCCTGACATTTTGTCGCGGGGGGGGGGGGGTGGGGGGGGGGGGGGGGCGGGCAAAATGACCCGGTTCACCGCGCCCCGCCTCTCCCGCCCTCCAACTACGCCCTCCTGCAGGGATCTCCCAGAAAGAAGTTTTAAAAGGTTGGCAAGTCTGATGTTAACCACAGAGAGCAGAGTTCTTTATGACAGGGGGTTTGTGTAGTAGAAACATCTGTGTGCACAACAGGTAACATGCTCTGAGTTTCATAGTTGTCCTACTGTATTCTTAGCATTTGGGAAGGTAAGGTCAAAACTCTGTTGCTGACATGAATTTGCAATTTTGCATACCAAGAGATAACATTATTGTAGTGTCTTGAATGTATTTGTAAAGCTTCGGTTAGGGTGCTGTATGTTAGAAAGACCCTATTCAGTTAAGTGATCCACAGTATTGTACAACTCCACCACAATTGCATCACATTATACATTATCTGCTAGTGTTACATTATCTTATAACATTTCATAACATGGACATTTAAAAATTAGCAGAAAGAAAACATTTCTAAATGCCATCATGCTAAAAGAAAGCTAGGATAAATATTTACACAGAGAAATATTGCCCAGACTATTCATCAAATTAAGATGGAAAATTATCTGAGGAAACTCCTCATGTGCAAACACCTTTGCAGGAAGTGGAAGATTAGCAATATAGTGGGGATGGCGTATTATGAAAATTAGATTATACAGAGAAAAAAAAGAACCGTTAGTAGTGGAAGAAAAATAGAAAAAAATAGGAAGTGTAGATAGCATGTGGAAAAAAAGACCAGACTTGCCATATCAAAAATACTCTTATAAATGATGTATTAACAGTGATATTGAGCCCATTTGTATAATTGTTAAATGCTGAAGGGGATATTATTACATCACAGGCAAACACTTTCTAGAAGAGCCACAATGGAGAGCCTGCAAAAGCCAAAAAAGAAAAATGTTGAAAAAAGGTTAAAATGCTAAAAGCAAACAAAAAAAACCATTCAAACTTAAAAAATGCCATAGCCTCATGTCTTTTGTAGCACCTAAAGTTAATCGCAGGTGTGTTAAAAGATAAAAACAAATTATGTCCCGTAATAGTCTTATTTATTTTGCTTGTTAGTTTTCTGTAACCCTTCATAATATGTAAAATAACTGTTATGTGCGTATTGTCGCTAACCAATAACGATTGTCGAACCTCGAGTTGTGTTTCCAAAGCACAGAGATTTATTCGCAAATAATAGAATATATATATATGCTCAAGCGAATTAATAGTAAATACAGCCGTTACTTATCGCAGGCGCTCTGGATCCAGTGCAGTCATTCAATCCTGAAGTCTGGGGACAAGATGTCTGCATGCTGGATCACAAGCTGCTGCTTATATACACAATCAAATACAGTAATACAATGAAGATGGTATAGCTTACATCTATTGGTCCAGGTCTCAGGAATGTCCAAGGGGTTGTCAATCATTGGCTGGTTCATCCTAAGGAATCCAAAGGAGGGGGTCATCTCTGCAGGGGGTATGCTCTGCTCTTCCCACCAAGATTCCTTAGTCTTAAGTAGTTCATAATTCCCTATCATTCATAACTTGTGTATGCACTCTGCGATTCCCTCGCAGAGTGAACCAAACAGTAGGATATATAACAAGGTTCAGTATGATACCACTCATAATGTTATTCCTTCAACCCGTTCCGTGTATTTCACTAATATGTATGTAACTCTGATATAACACATAAATACTACTATATTTCGACATAACTGACTATGTGTTGCAACTACCATTAATGTGTACTATTTTATAAGTATGCGTGTTTGTGCGAATGTATGGTAAAAGACCAATTACTGTTGCTGCCACGTGTAGTGGATGCGCACGCCCTTTCACGCCGTAGCGTGCTCTTGTACGTAGATGCGTACCGTGCGCATCTTTTTCAGACAAAGACAACCAAGTTTGCTAGACTTTAATTGAAATGACTTTATCCAATTTGCTGACTTCGACAGCTCCACCCTTTGATAGTGTAATAAACTATCACCCAATCACCGTTTCAAGTTCAGGATTATACAATACTTCTTCACAGACCATGATCTCGGTATCTGGTACCACCCTTTCAGTCTCTTTCTCAGTGTTACTCCTATGAGACCATTTTCCACACTTCAACACAGTAGGAACACATTTGACAACCAAACCAATTGCTAAGATGACACCCAGTATAAGGAGAAGGAGCTTACCTACACTCGCAATCATTTCCTGTACCCACTCCCCCAGACCGGAGAACCATTTTGCTGGGTTCAACCATGAGAACCAACCCGCCACCTTTTCCCCGACCTCATATAACGAAGAATTATGGCTCTTTCGAAATTCCCATTTCAGCTGCAAAATTTCATCCATCTTCCGGTCTATAACCTCTTTAGGGTCATCCGTATTATTAGTAATGTACGTGCAACATTTGACAACGAACTGGGTGGCCAGTGTCACACAGTACCCACCAGTAATAGAGGTGAGATAATTTAGTACCAGTCTATGTTGCACCAACTCTTTCTTGTACGCTTGTAGCTCCCTTCCAGTATACCTGAAAGTGTCATCATACATCTCGTGATATTATCTATTAATTTAGCTAGGTCTTGGATATATTTAAAGTTTAATGTTCCCCGAGCGGTCCTGGTGAGATCTAGAGCAACCATAACTTGGAAACCAGCAGTTTCACTAATCAATTTTGTAGCTATGGGTTCCTCACCAAGAATCATATTTCTCTTGCCACGGTGTTCATACTGTGTGTGTATGTATGGTGGTGATGTAGTCTTGTGAATATCAACCATTTCTTCATGAGTAATAGTCATGATTTCAGGAACCAGTTTAGCTAGGAAACACAAGCCCTTGGAACTCGGAGTTACCCAGGAATAAGCTTTTCTTCCACAAACAAAATACACATCCTCAGGGAGAACATAAGAAACAGTATGCCCATGAATTATATCACACAGAGTTTGATAAAACTACCCATGCCTAGTGTCTCCATCTGCTCTAGACACGTGTCGGCATTAATGACATTTTCACATTTATTTGTAGAGACTTTTCCAATGGATACCTTCTTATGTTTGGTTATACGCCCTAACTTGTGACCTCCATCAACATTCCTGCCTAGTAGTGACCTTGTGAGTCTTCCTCTAAAATGAGTGTGGCGAGTCATTGTCTGATCTGATAGGTCAGCCTCCCAATTCTCCAGGCGCTTTGCATGAGATATGTTTAGGCACACCAAAGATCTGCCTAGGGAGTATTGTCGAAGCGTCAGACTAGGGGACCTAGTGTTATTGTACCTCCCGTCTATGGGCCTCCCACCCCTTAATTCGAGTACTTCGGATATGTTTAGAGGGAATGGCACTAGTCCTATGTTATGCTGCCCTTGAGGCACGTGAGAGCACACCCAACACTCGGTTTAGTTTAGCACCTTACCCACCAGGGAGTGATAATCCTCCAAAGGATGCCCACCTATATTCAGAGTACTGGGGGACTGGCATCGTTGGATGCATCTCTCTTCCACTAGGGAGTCGCAGAACTTGCAGATACAATACTCATCAGACAATAGCCCCTCACACTGCCTCCGAGTTCCTGAGCTAGCAGACCTTTTCATAACCCCTGGACCAAGTTTGATAATGGGCTGTTCAGAGTATCCTATTAACTTTTCTTCGGCCTCCATTTCATCCGTATCACTCCCAGAACTCTCCTCCGTCCTCCATCCTCCTTCACAAAAATAGAATGTCCTAGAAAAAGTAAAAACAAGGAAAATCCTGGAACAAAAGAAAAACAAAAACCGCCACTCCATCGCTGGAAGGATAGTTCTGAGGCAACGTCTCTGGTTCAGGTGTCTCAACTGCAGGCTTTAGGTCTCCCGGAACAGGCTCACAAGTGACAGCTCTATGTCGTCGGTCTGAGTTTTGTCTTGATCTTTCTCCGGATTATGGACTCTCCTGCAGTGGGTGGAATGGACCCAAGTGTCTCTCTCTGCAACCTTCAGTGATGTAGTACTGGTCAGCAGCACTTGGTACGGGCCTTCCCAACGGTCTGTTAAACAACCTGAACGTAAGAAATTGCGGATCATAACATAGTCTCCAGGTTCAACATCATGACAGTTTGTCTCTGGCATACCAGGTGACAGCATTTTTAGTTTTTGTTGTTGTTGTTTCAGCTGTCTACTCATTCTTATAAGATATTGTACAGTCACTTCATTATTACACTTTAAGTCGTCTTGTGGACTCGCGATCAAATGAGGTTGTCGTCCGAACAGTATCTCAAAGGGGGACAGATTAAGAGGAGGTCTAGGAGTGGTTCGAATGCTATGGAGGACCAACGGCAAAGCCTCAGGCCATGCCAACCCAGTTTCAGCCATTATCTTACCCAGTTTGTTCTTTATAGTACCGTTTACTCTCTCCACCTTACCACTGGCTTGTGGTCGGTAAGGGGTGTGAAGTCTGCTACTGATTCCCATGAGTTTACACATATTTTGGAAGATATCACCAGTAAAACGGGTACCCCTATCACTTTCAATGATTCTAGGGATACCGAACCTACACACAAAGTCTTGTACAATTTTCTTTGCAGTGAACACAGCAGTATTAGTGGCTGCCGGATATGCTTCTACCCAACCGGAAAACACATCAATACACACTAACACATACTTTAGATTCCTGCACGGTGGTAATTGGATATAGTCAATTTGTATTACCTGAAAAGGTCCGTCTGTAGGAGGGATGGGGGATGGCTCAGTTGGAATAGTTTTACCAACATTTTTCCTCAAACAAGTAAGACATGACATTGCTTTCTTACCAGCTTGAGAGGAAAATCCGGGAGCACACCAGTATGCTCTCACCAGTTTGCACATACCTTCTTTACCCAGGTGAGTCAGGCCGTGTGCTGCTTCATCCAGACTTGGATAGTATGTTCGGGTAGCTACAGGCTTACCTTGTCCATCCCTCCAGAGTCCTGAGGACTCTTGACCACATCCCTTCGCCTTCCAGACCGCCTTTTCCTGCAGGGAACACAAATCTTGCATTTCAATTAATTTCTGCATGTCTAATGTTTGAAAAACCATCATAGTCTCGGTCGATACAGTCATAGGTTGCCCTGCTGCCCATTTAGCAGCTTCGTCTGCCCTGTTGTTGCCCAATGACACTGGGTCTTCTTCAAAGGTATGGGCTTTGCACTTTATGACGGCTACTGTTCTGGGTAACTGTATCGCTGTCAGAAGTCCTTTTATGTGTTGTGAGTGCGCTACTGGTGTACCTGCTGCTGTCGTAAAGTTTCTAAGACGCCAAAGGGCCCCAAAATCGTGCACTACCCCGAAGGCGTACCTAGAGTCAGTATATATATTGGCTGATTTACCCTCTGCCAATTCACACGCTCTCCTTAGTGCTACCAGTTCCGCCACCTGGGCTGAGTGAGGTGGACCAAGGGGTTCAGCTTCTACCACATCCTGATCGTCTACAACAGCGTAACCAGTACATAGCTCTCCTGTCTCTGTCTGTCTATGGCAACTTCCGTCTGTATAAAACGTAAAATCTACATTTTCTAAGGGGGTGTCACGTATGACGGGCCTTGCAGTAAAGGTCTGATTCAGGTGTTCCATACAGTCATGCGTGTCAATATTCTTGCCTAACTCCTCATCAACCAGGGTCTCATTACCTCCCACCCTTGGTGTCTCTTGAGACACATACGGAAGGTATGTAGCTGGATTTAAGGTGCTACATCGTTTGATGGTGATGTTTGAGGGTGCCATCAGGGCTAGTTCCCATTTTGTGAATCTAGCTGAAGAAACATGTCTGGTTTGGGCTGAATTTAACAGAGCTGATACAGCATGGGGTGTATAGATGGTTGAATTATGTCCTAATACTACATCCTCGCTCTTACTTACTAGAAGGGCCGTTGCTGCTACACTTCTGAGACATGTTGGGAGTGATCTTGCCACATTGTCTAATTGTGCACTGTAGTATGCTACCGGTCTGCTAGCGTCACCATGTTTCTGTGCGAGGACACCTGCTGCACAGCCATCAGCTTCTGTACAAAATAGCTCAAAAGGCTTTTCATAATCAGGTATTCCCAATGCAGGTGCTCTTGTCAGACTATCTTTAAGATTAAAGAACGCTTGCTCTGACTCTTCTGTGTGTACAACACGTTCTGGTTTTGAGGAAGAGACTAGCTCCTGCAATGGTAATGCCAGAATAGAAAAACCTAGGATCCAGGACCTACAGTATCCACACATCCCCAAGAAAGTACGAATCTGCTTCTGGCTCTGTGGCAGGGTCATGTGTTGTATGGCCTCAATTCTGTCGGTTGTCAGGTGTCTTAGCCCCTTAGTGAGGCAGTGTCCTAAGTATTTGACCTTAGTCTGACATGGCTGTAATTTATCCTTTGCCACCTTGTGCCCTGTTTGTGAAAGATGAAGCAACAACAATTTAGTATCATGTAAACATGACATAAAAGAATCAGAGCACAACAACAAATGGTCCACATATTGAATTAGAACAGACCCATTGTGGGGTTGAAAGGATTGCAAACAGTCATGTAAGGCTTGGGAGAAAATACTGGGGCTGTCAATGAACCCCTGGGGTAGTCTGGTCCATGTGTATTGCACTCCCCGGTAGGAGAATGCAAAAAGGTATTGGCAGTCAGGGTGAAGAGGGACTGAAAAGAAAGCAGAACATAGATCAATGACAGTAAAATGACTGGCAGACGGTGGAATCTGCATGAGGATGACAGCTGGATTCGGCACTACGGGGAATTGGCTCTCAACAACTTTGTTAATTCCCCTTAAGTCCTGGACTAATCTATAGCCCCTCCCCCCACTCTTCTTCACAGGGAAAATGGGACTATTTGCTGTACTGGCTGTACGGATTAAAATCCCTTGTTGTAACAGCCTCTCAATAACAGGATATACCCCTAGTTCCACCTCCGGTTTTAATGGATACTGTGGGATTTTTGGAGCTATCCTACCACTTTTTAGATTGACCATGACAGGGGCTACGTTTGCCATCAGTCCAGTGTCCTGTCCATCTCTGGTCCATAGAGAACCTGGTATTTCCAGCAACATCCCCTTTACTTGAGATGGACTTTGTTCTATAACAGGAGAGTGTAACATTAACCTTTGAGGGGTGTCCAATATGTCCTGTACCTCATGTGCAACCTTCTCGGGTATATCTAGGAACACACCATCTGAAGTACAGTATATGACACATCCCATTTTACATAACAAGTCTCTCCCTAGCAAGTTAGTAGGAGCCACTGCAGCTAAGAGAAACGAATGCTTAGTATGCAGAGGGCCGATAGTAACTTCAGCGGGTTTAGTTAGAGGATAATGTAACACTTTTCCCGTTACCCCATAGCTGGAATAGTTTTAATGGTCACCTGTAGATTGAAAGGAGAGGTTATCACAGATCGGGCCGCCCCTGTATCTACAAGAAAAGTTTGTTTCCTACCAGCTATGTCAACTATCATTGTTGGTTCTTCACTCTGACTCTCAGTTAACCTCACTGGCTGTAGACTACAGGTATGACCTGACCCCTAGCGCTGACTATTGATTTTCCGCGCAGCATTTGCTGCCGTAATATGCGCGGGTAGATGTGAGTCTTCTAGTCTATGTGAATCCCTCCTTGGAGGATATCTATGTGACCCACCCCTATGTGTATTGAGTCTTTCCTTTTTACAATCTCTCCTGTAATGTCCTTCCTCGTTACAGTTGAAACACCTGATCACTTTAGGTTTCCTGTTATATGAGTTGTATGCTGGTGGTCGTGTATGCACCCCTTCTAGAGCCTGTATACTTACCGTCATTAACTTATCACTTTTCTCTTCCCTTTTTCTAAAAAGGTTCTTGTCATGCTCCACAGCAGACTCCCTAAGAGAGTCTACCGTGACGCCTCTCCAATTAGGTAATGTGGTTTGTACTCTCGTCTTTAAATTTTCTCTAAGGCCGTCCATCAGTACTCCTACAGCTACCTCTCTGTGATGTGGATCCTCACTTATATTGGATATCCCAGTAAATCGTGCGATCGCTGTTATAGCTCTAGCAAAGTAATCTGAGGCAGTTTCACTATCCTTTTGTTTAATGGTGAAAATCTTACTCCAATTTACTACTACTGGAAAACAGATGGCTAAGTGTTTGACAATTTGTTCTATATTCCATTGGTTAATCTCATCAGTCAAGGTGTCATCTTCCTCCAACAAACAATCTTCAATACATTTTTGTATGTTAGTATTAGGAGGAAGACACGCCCTCAACACTACCCGCCAATCCTTACTGGTTGGTTCGTGAGCATTCCCTAAGTCTTTAACAAATTTCTGACATTTAGCTAACTCCTTTCAAGGGTCTGGGAATTCAGTCATAATGAAACGTAATTCTGATCTAGTCCAGGGACAATGCATTGTAACATTTCTTAAAGGAACTACACCATCCTTATCCGGTTTCCCATTGGGAACCGATATTGTGCGGACCGGGAACGCACCCTCTGGTACACTGACTTCAGGGGACACTACAGGATTTACTGGTCCTAGATTTAGAACGCTTTCACTCCTAGTGATCACGCTACTCTCACCTATCTCAGCCATTTTCTCATACTTGCGCTGAGCCTCTAGTACACTAACAGCATGGGCAATGGCCGAAATCACAGTGGGTTCATCTTCATTTTCAGATACACTTGATTGAAACTGGCTTAAAACCGGGTACAATTTAGCAATTTTAATATTTTCAGTTTTAACAACGGCTGTACTTACCCCTCCCGCCACATAAGGTGGCGGGGGCGCGCTTGCGCTGAGTTCGCCACGCTTCTCAACGGTTACATCCGCATTGCGCGCGCTTTTCGTCATACCTACTTCCGGTTTGAATTCACTGCTCTGCCACGTGTAACCTTCCATTTGCCCCAATTTTAAACAATCATTATGTCTATTTCTCTTTTTCGTTGACTTGATCAACCATACTTTATCTTTTACAGTATTTAGTACCTCTGCATTAAAACTCCTATTGTTGGGAAAGGCCTATCACAAGCTTTGGTCATCCCGACCCACGTGTCACAATACACAGTTGCGTATGCACCATATTTCTTACACATGAGAAACCTCGCTGAACCAATAGGGCCTTCCGTAGGCAGTACACTGACCATCTCTAGCGTATGCTTAGCACCCATGTTGAACAATATACCTTCTACCCGGAACACAGACACACCGCAATGCTCTGTTCCTTCCGGCCAAATGTGAAATACAGACACACCGCAATGCTCTGTTCTTTCCACCTAATAATTTCAACTCTGTTGCTATACTCACCGCTAGAGATCTATAATGCTCGGTGAACGTATTTCCTTTAGCCGCGTTCACTCGCTTTTCTCGCACCAGGCGAGGATCCCTAATACAGAAATATCACTGTGGGCCCCAAGGGCTATCAGCTCCTCGATACCCTGGCTCAACCACAAAAATCTGCTGAGTTTATTATCGCTGGGAGCGCAAGTTAATACAATCAACCTGCCTTTCCAGTATAATTCCTTCTAGCTGCTTCACCAATTTGCACTAACGGTGCGATCGGATCGCACTGCCTACCAATACTAATTATTAGCAAACTTTGCGATCTATTAGTAGCGCTTTGCGAAAAAAACACGTTTTCGCATTCGGTATACCTGCCCTGTATACCGTCCTTCAGTTGGGCAATCCGCCTCGTCAGACAGCAACTGAGAACCAATGAATAATAAACAGTGTATCTACGTTACAACATCACACACTATACACCTTTTCTGCGCAGAAAATCAAAAGTTCCCAACAATAGTAATAATGTCTCAGAGGCTTTCACAAGTAATTATACTATACATGTACAATAACTATCAAAACGATTGTTTAACCACGTGGCAAGTCTACCGGAAGTTTGCGTACGCACAGCAGGAAATACACATACGCTAAGCAATGCAATACAGTTAAAACGCACAATGACAGTAAAAAGAAACAGTTTTCTCTTTTGTCCCTAGGTTCTAGTTAGCGTGCCCTAGATAATGCAAAACAGACATTCGGTTTCACAACACAGAGTAAAATTCAGGTTTTGAACACCATGCGTTCTTACCCGTTTATGACGCGTCTCCACCCTTTGTTGAGGAACCGAAATCCGTTGGTCTTGCGTATCATCGGCAACGAAACCTCCAAAGCTCACGAGCCCCCAAATTGTTATGTGCGTATTGTCGCTAACCAATAACGATTGTCGAACCTCGAGTTGTGTTTCCAAAGCACAGAGATTTATTCGCAAATAATAGAATATATATATATGCTCAAGTGAATTAATAGTAAATACAGCCGTTACTTATCGCAGGCGCTCTGGATCCAGTGCAGTCATTCAATCCTGAAGTCTGGGGACAAGATGTCTGCATGCTGGATCACAAGCTGCTGCTTATATACACAATCAAATACAGTAATACAATGAAGATGGTATAGCTTGCATCTATTGGTCCAGGTCTCAGGAATGTCCAAGGGGTTGTCAATCATTGGCTGGTTCATCCTAAGGAATCCAAAGGAGGGGGTCATCTCTGCAGGGGGTATGCTCTGCTCTTCCCGCCAAGATTCCTTCGTCTTAAGTAGTTCATAATTCCCTATCATTCATAACTTGTGTATGCACTCTGCGATTCCCTCGCAGAGTGAACCAAACTGTAGGATATATAACAAGGTTCAGTATGATACCACTCATGATGTTATTCCTTCAACCCGTTCTGTGTATTTCACTAATATGTATGTAACTCTGATATAACACATAAATACTACTTTATTTCGACATAACTGACTATGTGTTGCAACTACCATTAATGTGTACTATTTTATAAGTATGCGTGTTTGTGCGAATGTATGGTAAAAGACCAATTACTGTTGCTGCCACGTATAGTGGATGCGCACGCCCTTTCACGCCGTAGCGTGCTCTTGTACATAGATGTGTACCATGCGCATCTTTTTCAGACAAAGACAACCAAGTTTGCTAGACTTTAATTGAAATGACTTTATCCAATTTGCTGACTTCGACATAACAAATAAATTAAACCATATCTGACAGCTCTTGTTGCAGGGCCAAGCAAGAGGGCAGGGGGCAATTTGCTTCCTGGACTGAAAAAATTTGGGCTGCACAGTTCATGGCTGTGCCTGTCAGGCAACAGGCAGCCAAGGGATGCTCCCCAGTCATGTTTTATTATAAACACAATCTGAACAGTTGATGAATATACTCTGCCTGGCTCTTAGCTGTCATGAATTTCAATGAACTGTGCAGCTGCAAAGGTAATGTGTATGATGGCTTCGGTCATACCAAGTACATGGCTCCTAATATGCTAATAGACTGATGGTGCTAGACCATTCACCAATGAGAGCATCGTGAAAACTGCAAAAACAGGTAGGAGAAGCTGCACAGTCTGCCAGCTGTCCCAATTCCAGCAGGTCAGTTTGATCGTCACATATGCGCTCCCATCATTTTCCACTTGTAACATATGCCATATGATATATGACAGTGGGAGGGAGATTGGGGGTCATATGTGATCAGGGGATGGATAATTGGGTCTATATGTTAACCTAAAATAAAGAGACTTACTTACCTGTGGCAGTGTGGAGGAATTCACTCTAGTAATCCAGTTCTGCTTTCCCCTAAGGTGATACAGCTTACCTGTTTCAGAAAGGCCAATATGTTTTATATGTCCCCCCTCCGTGAATTTCCAATGCATGCGAATGCAAAGCAAAAAATGTAGGGGAAGCAACAGCACAGCTGTCAGTTTGTAACCTACCAGCATTTAGTAGCATAGACAAAACAGAGAATGTGTAAGTGGGCTGTGTGTACGCAAGCAGGTCTATAAGTAGCTCTTTAGCATTCTTACCCTCCTTTCTTATGCCTTCACTTACAGACACTCACTCTGTGGTCCTCATAGTCAAATACTACTCCTGCCCATAGATTGTAAGCTTGCGAGCAGGGCCTTCTCATCTCTTTGTCTGCTTTACCCAGTTTGTTTATTAGTTTACTATGTTTGTCCCCAACTGTAAAGCGCTACAGAATATGTTGGCACTATATGAATAAATATGATGATGATGATGATGATGCCATTATCAAGCGCATTCCTTTGCTATCATGCCCAATAGTCAATAGCTGTCTGTACTTGGAGGGCCACATTGTCAGGCTGATTGACTTAATTTACAAAGTAAACAGGGCACTTCCTGCTGATAATGCCCCATATAAGGCAAGGGTCAACTCTGTTTATGATGAACCATAATGATAGTTTTGGGGTTGTGTCATACGTGTTGTAGCATCAGACTAGTTTAGTCAAAGATAACAAAACGAACCAATCTGCATCTATAGTCTCTGATTTTGCAGTCAATATACAGTGATCTGTTTATAGTTGTTAGCTTATACTTTGTTAGAATATTATTAAGGTAGTTTAGAATCAGTTGGTAGTCTTTACATTTCTTATTATGGAAGCTGGTAAATGGTGTGCATCCAACCCCGAAATTGCAGTGCTCACACATAACAATCCTCATATCAATTCCCATATCAATCTGTGCGTCATAATGACTCACAGATTGATATGGGAACATTGATGCCATGGGGTCTGGTAGACAATGAGCGAACCAGTGCTCTGCTGCAGTTCATAGGAACAGAGATATAATAGGTTAGCCAGGAAATTCCTACAATGAACCATTTTTTTCACCCTATTGTCCAAATACAGTCCTTCAAATGTTACAGGAAAACTATCACAAAATTGTTTTTAAATATGTGGTATTAAATGTAATGGAGTTTTGCAATTTATTACATTTTATTTCTAAAAAATATTTTAATATATATTGTAATACACAATTATTTTAGCATATTTGTCTGTTTTTTCATAATCATTAACCCCTGTTTTGCACTGTGCAGTAAATGTGCTGCGGTTTGTATGTGACCTCCACTGTCTAATTGGGGCAGACAGCCAGCAGGTTTTGAGGTGCAACAGACTGCACGGAATGAAATGAAGCAATGCAAATTGTCCTAATGGAATGGTCTAAATTGGTGGATTTTATCTTGCTTTTAAATAGAATAATGGTAATAAGAGACAATGGTTGTCAATTATACCTGCTGAATATACAGAGGCTCAGCGCAACACTTGTTTTGCTCCTTTTTTTATACCTATTTTTTACAGCTGTTTTGTTTAATTTTACTATTTTTTATTTATTCAGATATTTCTAATGATGGCTTGCCTATGTATTACAAGCATTGCTGTTCTGAGCTATTAAAAAGTTAATCTGATAAAAAAAAAGAGTAAATAATAAAAGCCCAATTTGATGTTTCAAAGACCATGCTTTATCTCATTAATATTTGTTTTTATTGCATATATCATTTAAGGTGTCAATCATCACCTAAGTCAGATGTAAGCAGCATGTGCTGTTCCAGCTGTTTTAGAACTACAAAGTCCTTGTATGATATCCCTGGTTGTCTAAACATGTGCTAAGTAACTGTTTCTACATTAAATCTACTATGAAACCTCCAAGGTTGTCTGGAGGCCTATAAATGCTACCGTATATGGACATGTCTGAGGTTGTTGCTGCAGCTCCATGTAAATTTACCTTGAGCACTACTGTGCAGTTTGTTTACTTGTTGCAGAGGTTCAACATCTATGTGAAATGTTAAACACAGAGAGTGCTACAAAAATATGTAGGATATCATGTTGTTAATAAAACAGAATTATGTTCTGCATTTAAATAGACTTTAAACTGCTTGCACTTGATAAACCAAACACTATTTTTTGTGGTATTATGGGTATCCATTGAATACAGCTTCACATTTGGAGATCAAAAGACTTGGTTATACAATATAAATCCTTTCATCCCTCATACTTGAGGCTTTAGAGCATCACTAACCTTTTCCATTTTTAGACTTTCTTACTGCCCTACATCATTAATTAACAAATACCAAATAAAACCCCTGTGTTAATAGCTTTAATCTTACAAAATATGGAGTGTTATATAAGAATTATGAATAAATAGGTGGTTATATTCCACTGAAACAAAAATACAAAAGAAAAAGGTGGAAACTTCATATTTTAAGGAGCATGTGTGATCTAATAAAGATTAACATATTACTAAAATAATTTCTCATCCATTAACCCTCCACCCTTACCCAACTTTTGAAATGCATGAATACCTTATTTGTTAATTGTGATATATATATTGATTCGCCTGGGAGTTACACTGTTGGTTACACGTGCACCGCTGTGCTTACTCCTTGGACAAGCTGCCTTGCTCCCAGATGCACAACCTCATCCACCTGACCAAGAAGTGGTTACAGCCCGAGACATTGAATGGTCCACAGATGGTGGAAAGAATCATCTTAGACCGGTATCTAAGGTCTATACCCGTGGTTTTGCAAAAGTGGTTGAGCAATGGAGACCTTCAGACTGCTGACAAGTTGGTTGAGATGGTGGATAGGTATCTTGTGACAGAGGAACTGCTGGTTGCACCCAGGGCCGGATTATCCCTAGGGCTAACTGTGTTACAGCCCAGGGTTCTCGGGCATCCAGGGGGCCCTTGAAAGTGCTCAGTAGCATTATTGATCGGTCGGGGGTGGGGGCGCCCCCGGCGCGATCAATGCTGCTGAGCAATTTCACTACGGTCCATCCCTGACGCGCTGTATTCTCCTTACTGAGGAGATCTCATGAGTCTCACTCTCACGAGATCTCCTCAGTAAAGAGCGTACAGTACGCCAGGGAAGGAGGTAAGTCGCTTGGGGGCGGCTCTGATCAACGGGGAAGCGGCTCAGATCACTTGGCGGCTCAAATCACGGGGGGGGGGGGGGCCCTCACGGGGGAATGGAGGCCCCCTTAGCCCAGGGGCCTCCATCCCCTTAATCCAGCCCTGGTTGCACAACAGTACCCCCTAGATCCACGACAGCGCACTCCAGCATTACGTGTTAAAACTGTACCGGTGGAAAAGAGTGCAGGGAGGATAAGAGGCCTTAAAACTGAAGAGATTGTTGGCACTGGGTTTGGAGACTGATCAGTGAGGCCAGGAAGATCCCCACCCCACAAATGACTTTACAATATATATGAACAGTATATATACTCCAATCAGCCACAACAAGTGAAGTGAATACCTTTGATTATCTTGCTACAATGGCACCTAGGTGGCATATTTTAGGCAGCGAGTAAACAGTCAGTTCTTGAAGCTGATGTGTTAGGAGCAGGAAAAATAAGCAAGCTTAAGAATCTGAGTGACTTTGACAAGCGCCAAATTGTGATGGCTAGACGACTGGTTCAGACTACAAAACAGCAGGTCTTGTGGGATGTTTCTGGTATGCAGTGGTTAATAGCTACCAAAAGTGGTTCAGAGAAGGACAATCGGTGAACTGGCAACAGGGTCATAGGCTCCCAAGTGTAAGGATGTCCCCAGAGAAGAGTGCCCTCGCCATCGCTATGCCCCTGGAGGGGCTGAAGATGTGCCTGGTGCCCGTGAAGAGGGCGAAGATGTCCGGCTGTGCTGCGCCCTTGGAGGGGCTGAAGAGTCCCCTGGTGGCTGTGCCCTGCAAGCGGGTGAAGAAAGAAGGTTACTCACCCGTCCATCGATCCATCGCTGAGTATCGTGGCTTCTTCTTTCCAGGTTCTGGCAGCGGAGGAAGGATGAGCCAATCAGGGCTCATCTTTCCCCGCTGGCCAATCAGCGGCCGGATACGCGAGCCAATCGCGGCTCGCGCCCGGCCGTTCAAAAGATTGGCGCCGACGCGAGCCAATCAGCGCTCGCGCCGGCTGATGACGTCGCCGGGTGGCACCATTTTGCCAGAAAGAGTCCGGCGGCGGAGAGAGAAGGACGTCGTGGGATGTCCAGAGTGGAAGAAGACAAGAAGCCGGCGGAGCGGAGATCGTCGGCGGGGAGCCCTTGTAAGGGCTGAGAGCGCCCCCGCCTCCAGAGAAGGCAGAAGACCCACGCCGAACAGGAGAAGAGGCGCCGCCGGCTGGAGGGTCTGGAAGATCCGGAAAAGAAGACAGAAGACGGCGTGGCAAGTTGAGATTCCTGCGCAGAGCAGGTAAGTACACTCAACGTTAGGTCGGGCACTAGGCCCGTGGCCACGGTCGGGCACAAGGCCCGTGGGGACAGAAATTAGGGGCACAAGGCCCAGGGACTTGGGCACTAGGCCCCGATAAAGTTAGTGGGCCAGTAGGCCATGTTGTAACGGGCACAAGGCCCTGTTAGTTTGTTAGGTGAGGGGGTTAGAAACCGCCCTCCAGTTTAGTCCGTGAACACCGGCTGGTGTTCCCCGTAGTGGTAAGTGAGCAGTTCCGTTAGTGCACCACACCTAGGTAGACATAGTTGTTTGACGTAGTTGCGTTGCCGACCATTAGAACGTTTTTAGGGTCGGGTCGCTGTTGTAGTCAGTTTAGTTTTGTGGGTGCCATCTTAGTCTCACTGAGAGTGCAGAGGGAGGCTGTGTGTTCCTTGTCATCCGCAGGTGTCGGGGAGGTGCAGGAGAACCGGATCAGAAGTGGGAGTGTCCCGGTGAGTATCACGCTCGATTCCCCCTTTCGGTTAGGCCCTCACCGGCAGGTGTGCGAGGTATTTGAGGCGGGACTAGTCCTGGTCTCAAGTGCCTGTAGTCCCCCATGCCTTGGCAAGAGCAAAGTGAGGAGGCGGCAAGTGAGCTTGGACTGACCGTGTCCTCGTTCTTTGCCGTATTCTCGGAAAGCCCTTACCTTGTAGGCACGGCCGTAATCTTTGTCTCTTTCTTAGAGGGACGTGGTTGGAGGTGACAAGGGTTGCGGCTGCGGATCTGCTGGGATCAAATCGCAGCTGGGATATCGGATGTGGATTGGAGGTGACCATCGTTTACAAGGTAAGTTCTTTTAGGGTTGTGTCTGTCCTGTTCCCCGCAGGCGCTACACAAGGCTCAATGATGCCGTTGGGGAGCTAAGGCTAGCCCTCTGGTCCAATGCCACAGAAGAGCTACTGTAGCACATATTGCTGAAAAAGATAATGCTGGCTATGATAGAAAGGTGTCAGAACACACAATGCAGCACAGCTTGCTGCGTATGGGGCTACGTAGCCTCAGACCTGTCAGAGTTCCCATGCTGACCCCTGTCCACCACCGAATGTACCTACAATGGAACTGTGAGTATCAGAACTGGACTATGAAGCAATGGAAAAAGGTATCCTGGTCTGATGAATCACATTTTCTTTTACATCATGTGGATGGCTGGGTGTATGTGCGTCATTTACTTGGGGAAGAGATCTCACCAGGATGCATTATGGGAAGAAGGCAAGCCAGCAGAGGCAGTGTGATGCTCTGGGCAGTGTTCTGCTGGGAAACCTTGGGTCCTGACATTCTTGTGAATTTTACTATTGTCAGGATCTGTCCTCAGCTGCACTGCAACATCTTCCATAGGCATGCTGCTTGCCTCCTGCAGCTCCTGCCTGCTAAGAGCTATGGTTGGACTTTGCCATTAAGTGAACCTGGCCTGCAGTACCCCTCTACCACCAGATGCGGTGGTAGTCACTTCAGCTACTACCTAAAATCCGACAGCAGTTTCCCCGATAGGAGAAGTAATTTAAGGAAGCGCCGCGTCTACAATGTAGAGTAAACATTGTAGATGTGGCGCTTCCTTAAATTATCACCTTAATAGTGAGAATTTCTGGGTCGCACTTTAAAATGACGCTATTTGGACATGCCGGCATGTTCATTGGCTGCAATAGTTTGCAGGAGTGATTCCAAGCTGTAGTTCTCACTTCCAGATAGCAAAGCTGAAAATTGGACTTCTCCTAATGGGGAAACTGCTGTCGGATTTTAGGTAGTCAATAATTGGTACCCCACCCACCAGAGGTGCTGCTGTTTCACCATTGTATTACCTTTATAAGACTGCCTCTCCCAGTAATCTGTGGCAGTTTGAGCTATGTCTGGTATCCAGCTACTGTCATGATCTGCCCCCTGCAGCTCCTGTTTGCCAGGAGCTATGTTGGTTTTTCTGGTTATATAGCCTGCAGTACCACCATGCCACCTAAGGGGCCACTGTGGCGATTGAACTGTTTCTCTTCCTGCTGAGCTAAGCTCGTTTTCTCAGGATGATTTACACCTGCCCTACTCCTTAAAAGACAGCCTCGCCCAGTAGTCTGGGCCAGATCATCAGGTCACTCTACCTGATAGGAATCAATCCTTTAACTCCTGTTCCTGGTTATTTTTACCTGTGTACCTGACCTTGTGGTTTTGCTGTTCATTCCACTGCTGCAGACACAACTCATCATCTATTCAGTTCCTGAGTTATACACCTGTGTGGATCTCTGTGCTTCTGCTCTCTACAACTCATTGCTTCTCAGTGTAACCTGTTCAGCTTACTTCCATCTTTACCTGCTTTCTGCACTCAAGTGTTTCAGCATTACCTGGCTTCTGAGTCTCACCACCTTTCCAGAGGTATCCAACCCTGCAACCCGCAGACTACTCGTCTCACCACCTTTCCAGAGGTATCCGACCCTGCAACCCGCAGACTACTCATCTAACCACATTTCCAGAGGTATCCACCTCTGCAACCCACAGGCTACTCATCTCACCACCTTTACAGAGGTATCCGACCCTGCAACCCACAGGCTATTTGTCTCAACACCTTTCTAGAGGTATCCAACCCTGCAACCCGCAGGCTACTCATCTCACCACCTTTCCAGAGGTATCCAAACCTGCAACCTGCAGGCTACTCATCGCACCACCTTTCCAGAGGTATCCAAACCCTGCAACCTGCAGGCTACTCGTCTCACCACCTTTCCAGAGGTGTCCAACCCTGCAACCCGCAGGCTGCTCGTTTTACCACCTCTCCAGAGGTATCCAAGCTATATTGCCAGTCCTGCTGTTTGTATCTGCTGCCTTGGACTGTGTTGCCGTTTATCATTTACTGCACCAGTCTCTGCATGTGAATCTCATAAAGACACTTTAGTTTTACATTATCAATCTCTCTGAAGTTCATGCTAGGATTACTGACAACTATTTCACATACCAGCTACCTAAATGTTGTTGCAGACTGTCACGATACAGAGAACTAGTAGTGCCTGACTAGTTTGCCCGGTTTAACACTACCCTTCTTGAGGTGCGGAGTCTAACGGCGAGGGAGGTTTTCACCAGAGGCTCCCACAAGGGAGTATGGTCTTGGCGACTCCCTAAACGCAGGTCGCGGTCCTCTCAGACGGCAACGGGCGAAACCTGTAGGAGAGCCTGAAATATTGAGGAAAAGGGGAACAGAAGAGGATGTTCTGCAGTAGTGGTTACTGAAGAGGTCCGGTGGATCTAGGCAGCACCTATGAGCCAGAATACAGTAGAAAGAGGTTCTGCAGCGGCGGCTGCGGATGAATCCTGTGGTGCTTGGTAGCGCCTTTGAGTTGGGAACACAAGAAATAAAGAGTTTCTGCAGCGGTAGCTGATGATGAATCCTGTGGTGCTTGGTAGCGCCTTTGTATCAGGAACACTTGAGTAAAGAGGTTCTGCAATGGAATCAAGAATTTGTTTGATCTCGAATTCTTCACCATGTGCGACAGAGAGAGGAGACGGAGGCAGTTTGTTGGAGGAAAATCGGTTGATGATAAGTGACTTCAATAGGGACACATGGAAGGTATCCGAGATGCGAAGAGAAGTAGGGAGCTTGAGTCTAACTGATGCAGGATTAATGACCCAAAGAATTTTAAAAGGACAGATGAATCGAGGTACAAATTTCATGCATGGTAGAGGCAGATATTTCTCGTGGACAGCCACACTCTATCGCCTACTTTAAGCAGAGGAATTGCACAATGTTTTCTGTCAGCAAAACGATTATAACGAGAGGAGGATTGCTTGAGACACTTAAGGGTTCAGGTCCAAATAGAGCAAATATTTTGATAAAGATTATCGACTGCCGACACTTGGATGGGTGGGTGGGCAGCAGATCGGACCAATTATCTTGAGTAGCTGAGGAGTAAATCTGGATGAAAGTCTCCAGGTCCTGGTTTACTGTTTCTGTCTGACAATTTGATTGCGGGAGATAGACCATAGAGAAATTGGGTTGGATGTTGAGTATTTTGCACAACAATGGCCAAAGTCGGGAGGTAATTGGACGCCCCGATCTGACACGATTTCTAAAGGACAGCTGTGAAGGTGGAAAATTTATTTCACAAACAATTGGGCCAACTGAGCGGCCGATGGTAACCCTACGAGGGGCACAAAATGCGCCATTTTAGAAAAACGGTCCACAATAACCCAAACCGTGTTGAATTTCTTGCTTGGAGGGAGGTCTGTGATAAAATCCATGGAGATTAATGACCATGGTTTGGATGGAAGAGGTAATGGAATCAAGGGTCCTGCAGGGTTCAGCCGAGGAGCCTTATGCTGCGCACAAATATTGCAGGCTGCGACAATCTGTTTGGTATCCGTGCAAAGGGTTGGCCACCAATAGTCCCTGGAAAAGACCTCAATGGTGTTAACGACTCCAGCATGACTGGTGAAACATGAGGTATGACTCCATTGGAGTATCTTCTTACAGAGAGTTAGAGGAACAAAGGTTTTACCAGAGGAGGAGTATGAGAGGTGGTAGTAGATGTAACCTGGAGTGTCTTAGGATCTAGGATTGGATGGATAGGGAACTCCCAAGGTTCAGTTTCATGGAGAAATGCTCGAGACAATGCATCTGCTTTTTTGTTCTTGTTCTTGAAGGTATAATGTAAATTGAACCTAGAGAAAAAGAGAGACCAACGTGTCTGCCGTGGGTTTAGGCCTTGAGCAGTTTGAAGATAAAGCAAATTCTTGTGATCAGTGATAATGTTAACAGGGAACTTGGAGCCCTCCAGAAGACACCGCCAATCCGAGAGTGCTAATTTCATGGCTAAGAGCTCTTTGTCTCCGATGGCATTGTTTTTCTCCGCAGGCAGGAATTTACGAGAGAGAAAAGCACAAGGGTGAGACTTTTTCTCAGAAGGGAAGACCTGGGAGAGTAGTACTGCTTCTACACCTAGAGCTGAGGCATCCACTTCCACGAAAAAGGTAGTGTTCGCTGTCTGAGAATGGGTGTGCAGAGGAAAAGGCCAATTTAAGGGTTTCAAAATCTTTGATCGCTTCAGGAGGCTGGTTTCAGCTCCTTTTCGAGTATATAACCCAGGAAAGTTGTTTGGTGAGTTTCTAATGAACATTTTTCGAGCTTGCAAAATATTTGATTCTGCCGTAACCAGGTAAGTACTTCAGCCACTTGCCTACGGTGAGAAGATAGATCACGAGAAAACACCAAAATATCATCCAGATACATCACAACACAGGAGTATAATAAATCGCTGAAGATTTCGTTGACGAAACTCTGGAATACTGTCGGAGCATTACAGAGCTTGAAGGGTATGACAAGGTTTATTCCTGGTGTTGAAGGCGGTCATCCATTCGTCTCCCTTGCAGATCCTGATCAAATTGTAAGCTCCCCGCAGATCTAATTTGGTTAATATTTGGGCCCCCTTAATCTGGTCGAAGAGTTCCCTCACGAGTGTAATAGGATAACGGTTTTTGATTGTAATAGCGTTTAAACCTCTGTAATCGATGCATGGGTGCAAGGATCCGTACTTTTTTTTTTTTTACAAAGAAAAGACCAGTGCCAGCTGGAGAGGAGGAAGGCTGAATGAACCCATGCTGGAGGTTTTCTGACATGTATTCTGTCATGGATTGGGTCTCTGGGATGGATAATGGGTACAACCAACCTCTAGGAGGAGTTTTGCCAGGCTGGAGATCAATAGGACAGTCCCACACCCGATGAGGTGGTAAGGTCTTGGAGCATGCTTTATCGAAAGCATCCGTAAAGGAGGCGTAGTGAGGAGGCAGTTATGTCGTGGTGGGCCCAGTAGAAGCAGATATAAATTGCAGAGGCTTCACAAGAGCAAGACAACGGGAATGGCAGAGAGGACCCAGGCTAATATCTGGGAGGTGGCCCAGTCAATATAAGAGGAGTGTTGTTGGAGTCAAGGTAGGCCCAGGATGACCGGACTGGTGACTTGAGGAAGGATAAAGAACAACAGAGTCTCTGAGTGCAAGACCCCTACCTGAAGAGTTAAAGGCTTGGTTTGGGAGTAAATTGTTCCGTTGACAATTCTACTTCCGTCAATAGCTGTGATGACAATGGACTGAGGAAGAGACTCGGTGGGTGTCACGAACACGCTCCCAGCTGCCGTGACTTTGGAGTGTTTGCTGTATGAGGTCACACACGATTTCAGCCCGCAGTCTCTCTCACCTATCACACAGGTTCTAGACCTAAGGAATCGCCCCCAAACACAGCGCTCTCACATCCCCCAGACACTTCAAGGTTCAGCCACCACCTATTGGGTACGGGCAATAGCACCCCAATATACTGTCCCACACTGGCACACAGGCTTCTAGTTATCCACAAACTAACAAGACCCACACCAGCACACACAGGGTCAACTCTTCACACCTCCAGACTGTTACACAAATGTAAATACAAGCACACACAGCTTGTTAATCAAATGTATCAACAAATCACACACTGGCATTTCAAGGGTTTACCTGGACGAGCAATCTCTCTTCTAACAAGGCTAATGGATTCTTTAGAGTATCAAGGACGCAACTTATTAAATTATAGATTTAATATACAAAAAGTACAGGGCATACAGATAACAAAAATAATGGATAAAGATTTGACATACAAATAAAAAATTGCAAACAGTTATAAAACAACTGGGATGAAAGTACAGAGCATTACTTACAAATAATAATCTGTATGCCTGGGGTAGGCAGGAAAGATGGACAGTCCTTCAATTAGATTGATTCCCCAAGAAGCTGCAGCTTTTCCCCTCAGAACACAGATTCTTAAGCAAACTCAAATGGGACGGCATTCACAGGGGCAGTGTTAATGCTAATCGGGGGTTGTGTCCTGGGACACTTTTTCAAACCAAACTTATATGTTGCCTGATTTACTAACCAATTATACTATGTGATATATTTTTCCTGGACAGCGTTACATCGATCCAATTTTATCATTAACAAATCCCCTATGACTTTGTCCATCTTTTCATATCAAACATGCCTAAGTACAGTGCATTCGCAGAGCTTACACTCCTTTTCTTCATTTCTCTGTGGGGCAGTATTCTTAATTTAACATATGAGCTGCCCTTCATCATGCTATTGAGGAATATGTGGTTGATCACTACTTTTATTGATTTTAAGTGGCATATTTTAAAACTGAATTCTTTTTGTCCATACAGTATTACATATAGGCTATGTTAGCACATGGCCTCATTGAGCCAGACCACATGCTGAGCGATACCTAAAAGTCTATTCAAGTGTCACAAATAGTCTAGATCTCACCCCGGGAGTCCTTTGAACTGCCCCCAGGTGACACTTCTATCTGTTCACACTGGGGTGTGCAAAGCCATCAAACACAATTACATCAGACTCTGCCTCTTTAACTGTTACACTAACTTATCAATGGATTCATTTGATATCACCTATTTACACTGCAGTTATGAATTATCCCTTTTAAATAACTGCAAGCTCCCTATGTTCACGATAGTGGGTAAGGACAGGTGTTTCACTCAGGTAGCGGAGATGAAATTGCCGGCCGCTCCTGAATCGAGAAGAGCAGAGGAACAAACCGGTTTGGAGAGGGTTCTGATGTCCCCAGCCTGACCTCCCCGTAACAGGTTAAGGCCTAGCGTTTCCCTGACGCTTGGGACAGGAAGCAATCAGATGTCCAGGTTCTGCACAATAGGTACACAGATTGTTGGAAATCCTTTGTTGCCTTTCCTCAGGTGAGAGCTTTGACCAACCAGTTTGCATTGGCTTCTCGGTGGGAGTTGGTGACAGGAATCGGGGTGCCAATTTGATGGTAGGATGACGAGGAGCATCTTTCTTGGAAGACCTCTCCCTATAGCAAGTATCCACTCGATGGCAGAGAGAAATTAAGGTATCTAAAGTTGTTGGTAGTTCCTGAGAGGCTAGGACATCCTTTATCCGATCCGAAAGTCCCTGCCAGAAGGCAGCAATAAGAACCTCGTCGTTCCACGGAAGTTCAGAGGAGAGGGTTAACTGGATTACATATTGAGAAACTGATTGGGAGCCCTGGTGCAATCTGAGAATACAAGTAGATGCCGAGGAGACACGGCCTCGTTCATGAAAGATCTTCCGAAAAGATGAGATGAAGGCTGTAGAATCCCAGAGTGGGGATGCCCAATCTAAGGCCTGTCATGAGAGGAGGTGTCACTCACCGGAATGTGAGTGCCTCTGCGCTGGTGCGTGGTTCCCTAGCCTTCCTGCCGGCGCCTGTCCTGAGCCGCGGCCGTCCGCCATCTTGATGGACTGCGCATGCGCAGCATCCAAGAACTTATGACCTTTGCTTTTAATCTAATTGGTGGATCAGGCACCTCTCCCTATTTAAGGCACCTGTGCTCATTACATCGTTGCCTAATCTTGAGTCTCATTCCCTGTGAGTCTCTGAAGGTGTCTCCTGTGTCCTGCTAGTGTCTTCAGCTTCCTGCTGATTACCTGCGCTACTCATCAGGGGTTCCCATACTCGCTACTGATTCCTGTATCCTGCTCGTGTCCTCAGCTGGCTTCTGGATTACCTGCTCTGTTCATCAGCGGTTCTCGTACCCGCCACAGATTCCTGTATCCTGCTCGTGTCCTCAGCTGGCTTCTGGATCACCTGCCCTGCTCATCAGCGGTTCTCATACCCGCTACAGACTCCTGTATCCTGCTTGTGTCCTCAGCTGTCTGCTAACTACCTGCCCTGCTCACCTGCGGTTTCCATACCCGCTACAGCCGTTCATCGCTCCTGCTGTGCCTGCATATCCTCGTGGACAAGCTTCTCTATTCATCAGCGGTATGCTTACTTGTTATTGACTTTCAGTTATTATCTCGCATATCCGCTTTGTACAAGCCTCTCTACTCAGCAGTGGTACACATACCGTTATACACTATTAGCAGTAATGCTGCATATCTGTTTGGAACAAGTTCCTCTGTGCTCCCATTGTCTTCATTCAGTTATTGACTCTTTTCATGCATCCACTTATCCGCACCTGAACAAGTCCTCACTTACTAGCAGTGGAACAACTTGCTATACGCAGACCACTGACTTCCCCACTACCTACCTGCACCTGGACAAGTCTTCTCATCACAGCAGTGGTACAACTTGCTATACGCAGACCACTGACTCTCCCGCTACCTACCTGCACCTGGACAAGTCTTCTAATCACAGCAGTGGTACAACTTGCTGACCGCAGACCACTGACTCTCCCGCTACCTACCTGCACCTGGACAAGTCTTCTCATCACAGCAGTGGTACAACTTGCTGAACGCAGACCACTGACTCTCCCGTTACCTTCCTTCACCTGCTCACGTCTACTCAGGTCTCCGTGGTTAAAACCTGCCTTTCCACTATAGCTGCAAGTCACTTACTCATCTACCGATATAGCTGCAAGTCACTGACTCATCTACCAGTATAGCGGCAAGTCATTGACTATCATCAATTCCATTGGCATCCTCTCTCCATCTGCTGTTATATACGTTCAACTATTCACCCTACTGCCAGAGGACCGCTGTGCAAACTCCGCCCCTCTGGTAAGCATAAGTCAACTGGTGAATCCTGGGCAGAACTCCTAGTGCCCGTGACAGGATGGAGATGATGTAGGTGACTTTAGAGCAACCAGAGTGGAAGTTATGTGGAAGCAGCTCAAACTGGATTGAGCACTGGTTTAGGAACCCTCGACAGTTTTTTGAATCACCGTCAATCTTTTGAGGAGAGGGTAACCTTAAGGTGGAGGCGGTTGCTCCCAGAACAGGGGCTGGTAGATTAGGAGCTGCTGACACTGGAGGAGAGGGAAGATTTGCCTGGATGTTGTCTAGACGGACTGCCAGTGCTTGCAGACAGTGGAGGAGTTGAATCTGAGTGGCATCTTGTTGCTCTACTCTGCCAACAGGATGTTGCAACATGTTCTTGACGGTAGGTTCTCCATTGGGGTCCATTTCTGGCTAGATCTTGCTGTCACGATACAGAGGACTAGGAGTGCCCGACTAGATTGGCTGGTTTAGCACTACCCTCTATGAGATGCGGAGTCTAACGGCGAGGAAGGTTTTCACCAGAGAGGGCAATCAGAGCCTGAAATATTGAGGAACAGGCAGACAGAAGAGGATGTTCTGCAGTAGTGGTTACTGAAGAGGTCCAGTGGATCTAGGCAGCCTGCAGAGAGACACTGCAATTTGTTACCAGTAAATGCTGTTATTGATGTAGGTATGGGACATCAGGTCCTTCACTTTAGAGACTGTGTATTAGTTCCTTGTGCATGAGTTAGAAGCTGGATTTTGTTTATATTTTGCTTATTTTTAGGCTGGTGAATAAAACTAGCTGAGGCTATTTGAACCAAGACACTGGTCTGGTGTGATAGCTTTGGATTATATAGCAATAAATATCTTATTTTGCATTATATAATGTGCATATATTTAAGGTAAAAAAAATAAAATATATATATATATATAGTGTGTTTATTATCTAAGCAATCTGTTTATTGCATGTATGTGATATAATATAATAAAATTACTGTATATAATAAACAAATAAGCAATGTAAATATCTGAATACATCTGAATTGTGGTTACAATATAAGATAAGCTGCAAGATACATATGGTATGCTTGGGAGAAAGAGATCCGCAGGTCCCACATTGAGGATAATCTGGTTGTAGAACTGTTGACCTAGGTAACTAAATCCTATATACAGTAGAGCTGCAGTGTAAAGTCAGGTTAACACTGAACAATGCATGTTCCCTTCATGCTTCATATACAAAAATGTAATGTTGAGATATAGCAGTCCTGTAATGTTCGTTTTATCGCTACCAATAAACATTGTCCAATGCGATTATTTGGTTCCAACACACAAAGATATTTAATAGCAAACGATAGCAGGATTTACAGTAAGCCATGCTGAAGCATAAAAGATATAACAAGAAACAGGAAAGTATAAACGTGAATACATTACATTTTCGCAAAGCGCTTCCTGGGCCCAGGTTCAGATACAGTCATGTTGTCTGTTGACAGGAAGAGAGAAAAAAGACACTGGCCCAGGGAGCTTATATGCAGTTTCAGTTAACAAAAAACAGTGATGATGTCACAATGTACACAAAGATAAACTTAGGTCTTTTTTCATTGGTCCAGGGGTTAGGTCAGACCAGTACAATGCAAATCATAACATGATACATTTCCTATATCCTGAGCCCTAGATACCTTTAATATAAAATCATTTATGTATAAATAATCTCTAATAAATTTTACTAATAAATAAATGTGGATTAGAACCTTAATCAATGTGTACTACTTACAAGTATAAGTGCAAATGTAAATGTGTGTGTTATTAGTCTGTGCAATTCCGTCATTACTTGTGGCGTACTAATTGTAATCGCACGGTAAAACAATATTAATCAATTTAGTTTGCTTAACCCAATTATTTGACTTCCACAGTCCTTTAAAACATAAGCCTAAACAACAAAATGGAGCTCCCATTAGGGTTTGAGTATTCCAAAAAATTTCAAGTACTAGCAATATACAGGTGATTTTACCAAAGGGGTTAAGTTTCACAAGGGGATATCTATCTATCTATCTATCTATCTATCTATCTATCTATCTATCGATCTGCATGTGACTATCCTGGACCAGGATAGTCACATGCTTGTCTCTTGTCTTTAAAACTTGCATCCCTTTTCTATCAACAGTTGTATCTCAGAATTCATCTTTTTAAAGTACATCCCACTCAGTACATTTTGAATATTTTTTTCTAGTCTCTTAAGACTCTGTTTCTTGTTGTTAAAAATGGCATTCCTTGGGGAGTACTTGCCTTTAAAAGCTGTCTACAGGTAAAAAGCAATCCAGTTAAAAAGTATAGCAGTGATCATGTTCAGATTTAATGTATGTTTATGTGTAATGTAGGATTAGCTTGAAGGGGAAGATGTTGGTGTGAGTTTATCAGCCACTAAAATCTGCTGAGCTAAACTGAAAATGAGCTAAACCCCCCACTATATATAAGCAATCTAGGCATAGCAGCTTCTCTAACATCTGTGTAGAATGTAAGCAGTAATGCAAATGTCGAAATAAGGAGAGAGAGATGCTTGTATAAATGGATTTATGGAGAGGGAGACAAAATGTCACAGCTAGATTTAGTTTAAAAAGAGCTGTGTAAATAACTCTCCTGCACACTCGTTCAGAACCTGATAGATATCTTTTTAGCAAACAGGGCCGGACTGGGGCTAAAAATCAGCCCTGTCATTTAAAGCACACAGGCCCACCTCTGTTCCAGATAATAATAATATTACAGTACTCTTTGCAAAGGTCATTGTTATACAGTGTCCCGTGAGATACAAATGTAGTACGAGCAGCTTGACTCTCTATTTGGAGTATAGGGCTTACCAGTATCAAATAATGGTATGTACATGACCAGCAAGAGATATTTGGGACCCAGGTACAGTGAACTTTTGGGGCCCCCCTCCATAGACGAGTAGCAAACAAACTGTGTACCGTCGCTGCGTGGCGGCGCAGAAAAGGGTGTGACCACATTGTGCTGGGGACATTGATACATATATTGTAATAAAACATTACATTTATCACACCCTTCCAGCCACATTATGACACCCCCAGCCCATTGTACTTATCTATGCTTCTGGTGCTCCTGACATCCATCAGGGTGGAAACTTCCTGTAGAGTGAGCAGGGAAGCTCTTTGTCTCACGAGATTACCAAATCTTGTGATACTTATAGCTTCTCGACTTGCTCTACAGACTGTGTCCTGTCCAAGGATCGGGAGCAGCTATCAGCTCCCTTCCCCTAACCAGAACTGGATTAAGGCTCGGGGGGGCCCAAGGTTTTTAAAATAGCAGGACCCCTATTATGTAACATGGTTATCATTTTAGACAAATACACAGGCAATACTGTGTGCACTACTGTTAGATGCACACAGCTCTGCCTTCACATGCAGTACGTTGTGATGCGGGACATACCTCCCAACTGTCCTTGCAATCGGACTAAATTCTGACTAAGCGAGACAGTCACCCAAATTCAGAAATGCCCCACCAGATTCAGAACAGTTGGCAGACTGTCCTGCTCTTTCCTACCTGTTCTTGTCACTTTCACCACTTGTGGCAGCTGGTTTCTTTAGCTCAGTTCCTGCTTGTCGTGATCCTGGAATGTTGGATGCCCTATTTTTTTTTTTTTAAAAAAAGGGTACATGAGATTTAGAAAACTCCAACCAGCCCCGGAGTTAAATCAATAGCACTCATGTTTTATAATTAGGCCTCCCTCCATTCCCAACAATAATAATATACACATTTAATAAGTAGACCTATTTCCCTCCAACCAGCCCCACCATTAAATTAACAGTATACCCATTTACTCAAAACCTATTTACTTCCCTCCATACAGTTCTAGCAATAAATTAAATAGCATTAATGTTTAATAAATATAGCTATTTTCCACAACCATCCCCGGCATTAAATAATTCATATTCACATTTAATAAATAGCCCTCCTCCCCAAAATCAGCCCCATCTTCAATTAATAGTAACAAAACCACCCCCTTTCACTCCACCATTAAATAGCCTACCTTCCACACTATTTTAAGAACCTCCCTTCTCTCACATATTATATTAAAATATTACACCCACACACACACACACTATATTAAAATACTGCGCCCACACACACACACAATGTTAAAATACTGTCTCCCCACACACGCTATATTAAAATACTGCGCCCACACACACATTATAATAACACACACTATATTAACATGGCCACACACACATGCTATATTAACATGGCCGCACACACAGGCTATAATAACATGGCCACACACACACACACACTATAATAATATGGCTGCACACATAGGCTATAATATAATAACATGGCCGCACACACATGCTATAATAACATAGCCGCACACACATGCTATAATAACATGGCTATGCACACACACACGTTATAATAACATACACACGCACACTATATTAACATGGCCACACACACACATACATACACACTATATTAACATGGCCACACACACACACACACTTACCTTGTTACATCCGCACTCGTACAGTCTGCTTCTCTTCATGATCCAGCCATCCACATGCCCGCCCGAGCAGCAGCACCTCCCCGCGCGCTGCTCGGCGGACGGAGATTCAGTTACGTGCGGCCTATGCAAGTAATCACATGGCACGTGTACCATGTGACAGGTGCCGTACCATGTGATTACTTGTATCAGCCCCGCGTGACTGAGTCTCCGTCCACCGAGCAGCGCGCAGGGAGGTGCTGCTGCTCGGGCGGGCATGTGGACAGGCCCATCTATCCATCGGCCCTTCTGGCATTTGCCAAAAGTGCCAGATGGCCAGTTCGACCCTGATAGCAAATCAGGGAATATAGAGCTACTGATATTAAAGTATATGTCCACCATTACTAAAAATGTGATACAATATTACTTTTCAAGATTTCAACACATATGAGAGTGAGGAAATCAAGCTAGTTTGGCGTCAGTAAGAAACCTTTTTTTTTTCCAAAGGACAAACTTGACAATGCTGTAGGGGGTGAATGAGGTGGACTGCCTTTGTAAAAGAACGTATACAATTTCAACATAAGTAGCTTCATTTGGATATATGAATATATTAATATATTGGAGATAGTTAAGTAGATTTAGGAGTCTGCCATCTCTCAATGACCTCAATGTAGAACATTTGTAATTTGTTTACCATTTAGAATTAGATTTCCCTGTACCAGGATCTCTATATATAGTCATGGGCAATACTCCATACTCCAGAAAGCAGGGATATATTGTGAAAAGTGGATGTGTTCTTATGTATCAAACGAGGATTTAAGCTTGTGAACTCTATGGCAGACAAAAATGCTCTTGTGTCAGACTCCCAATTGGTAATTGTATCATGATTATGCAGGGATTATATCTTTGTACTGTTTGGATTAATTGTACTGTACAATGTACTGTGCATTTGTATATACTGTGTGTGGATAGCTTTAGTGATTATAATTTGAAATGTATGGAAGGCCATTCTTATGTCCTAAACTATCTGCACATAATTCTGAATGTGAGTGCATGATTTATGCGTTCTGTAATCCATGCTGTGTAATGCGATTGAGTGGTGCCTCCATATAAACATATACATTAGTATTGAGATTAAAATGTCTATGTAGAGGTAGTAGCCTAGGTATCAGTGAACGTGACGTGAATAGCCATCATGTACTTCTTATACTGTCAGGAACCGTAAACATTTAAGAGCAGAAGTATAGATGTTGTTGTATATAAGAGGGAAGATATTAAATATGAAACAGGCAGAATAAAAAGCAAAATGATATAAAGATTAGAAAAAAAGTAATTTTACTACCTTCCTATGGCTTACCCAACTAGCAACTTTATGGATTACTTTGATATTCTATAAAACTAAAGGCCTTATTTAGACTTGGATGTAAATCAATTAATGTAGCATAAATATTCGTACTAACCATGCTTACCAAAATGCATCTGTATTTAGATTTCATCATATCTTAGACTTGCAGCCCTTTATGCACAAGTATACACATTTGTATGCCTGATATACATCTGAGGCAGAAATAATGTTATGTTTTGAATTGAACGTGTATTTAGATAAATGCAACTTAACATACACATGTAAGAAGCACTTTTGAGACATAATTCCTACTCATATGGTTGGAGTGCAAAATTCAGAAAGAGAACCCACTGAAGAAGCCACACAGGTGGCAAAATGCTTTTGGAAACTACTCGTATATTTATCACTGCTGTTTGTTTTATTTACATTTAGTTCCTTTTTTCATGTATTGCCATTTGCAATCTAGTGATTTATGTTGACATTTTGACTGTCCACTTTCCCACCATTTACACATTTTACTTGTCAACATTTTAGCTGTACCAACCTTCTGAGCATGTAGACATTATGGCTGTAGACATTTTGGTGTAGACATTTTTATTGTAGACATTTCAACTGCATCCCATGATTTCTGGAGTCTGTTATTGCATAAAATGACAGATAATTGTATACAGAAGTATTTTACAAAAAATGCATTAGGATATTTTGAATTAGGAGTTACTCTATGGCCTAACAAGTATAAATTATGGCAATGTAACAATATGTAGTGAGTTTATGGTGAACTGAATAAAGAATATGTAAATTAGCAATGATGTACAATACAGTACAATACAATACAATACAGTACAATACAGTAAACAAATAACACTATGACTCTCAACACAGCTACTGGGGTGCAAGGGGTATATTCAGTGCAGGCTGAAAACTGTGACCATTTAGTGTAACTAGCTAATAATGCAATGTGACCAGATATTGATAGTTTGTTGAGATAAGCAGCCTACAGAAATTGTAATGACTAGTCGCTACCTGATACTTGGTAACAGTATCATCATCATCATTATCAACATTTATTTATATAGCGTCAGCAAATTCTGTAGCGCTTTACAATTGGGAACAAACATTAATAAGACAATACTGGGTAATACATACAGACAGAGAGGTAAGAGAACCCTGCTCGCATATTATATATTTATTGTCAGCAACACATCAAATATGTCTAATGTTATAGCACCACACTCTATTATGTGAGCCCCCATTAACCAGTGCTATGTTAACCTTATTCTCAAGAAACAGACTGTTAGTAGAATTTCTAACATGATTATGGAGTTGGTTGTTATTAAAGTACACTCATATTAACATATGTTTATTTGAGCATTGTTGTATTTCTTATCTTTCTTACACCAGTTATTGTTTGTATTTACTATTGCCAATATTATGTCACTGTCCCATTGGAACTATTAAACACTTATTCACCTTCACTAGTGTTTATGAGTACACCCTACTGTCCTTGCAACACTAACACTTTAATAACACTGTTTATGAAAGATTTGAACTAAACCTTGCAAACTATTTGCAAGGAAACAGCCAGACTTAAAAATATTTTATTTGAAACGTAAACATTTTTTTAATAATATAATCATGTTTTTTTGCTCTTTTTAATTGACTATATATCCGTTTGGATTATACAATTAACAATCATAGACATAAGCAGGAAAGCAACTATTACACATACCTCTACATTATATAGTACAAGCCATCAATTTCAATACTTACACACATTTGTTAGACATCTCTTCTTCAGGATACCATAAGAGTGCACGCTGCAAACACATACATATCTCCCAGATTTGTTTCTGTAAGCAATTACAAATTTATTTAATAGGAAGAGGGACAAGAAGATGAAAACATAACGTAAGAAATTTCAATGAATGCAAACACCCACACAGTATGAAGTCTCACCTACACAATCAACTGCATTGGCGGACATTTATTCATCTAGGCTACATAGATAAACATGGTTGGCAAAGAGGAGAAGATGCTATATTTATTTATTTTCAGACACAATGGCCATTGCCTCCACCTCCTGTGGCCCTCCTCCTGGCCCTCTGTGGCTCCTACTCTGTCAGCAGTTTTTCGGCACCTCCTTCGCCTCTGGGGCCTGTGCTGCCTGCTCCTTGTGTTGTTGTCCTGTATTATACCAACAAAGTATTTTACTCATTTTTAGATGTGAAACCAATAACTACACAGTTGTAAGGCACACTTATGTCCAAGGTAACAATACTTTTTAAAAGGATAAGAATTAGTTGACTATTTTAAGAAACTTTTCACACCTTGAATGTTCTTTCATGTTACTTTTAAATTAGCTTACGTTAAACCTTCACGTAATTTTCAGAAGGGATGACCATAGTAAAATCGTCACAATAATTAATCTTAATATTGTAATTAGTTTTAATGTGTGGTTCACCCATAACTTTTACATAACAATTATGAATTAGAAATTATAGTAATAATTGTTGCGCCCAGCCAAAAATATACCATTGCTACGTTATACTAGCAAAATGAATGCCAAAAATTGGCACAAAAAATATACTCTATTAAACTCCCTCAAACGTGTCTATTCATACTATATATAAGGCACATTGGAATTCTTACCATTTTACTTTATGAAAAATATATGAAAATTCATTAACACCACCCCCCCAGCCCTCCGCCTCCCGTCCCCGAAAAAAAACATGTCCCAATATGATGAGGAGAATCTGACCCCAGCTGTGTCCCATTGCACTAGCCAAACTTCAGCAACGTTGAGGTTCCGGTACGGCTTGTGGTAGAGAAGCTGTATAGCATCACCAGGCAGTTATCGGCTCAAGCAAAGCTCTGCATTTGGGAGATAACACAGGTCAACCCCTATCCACAGCACCATCATCGACATCAACACTTAGATATTATACTTACTTTCTAATATGTTTTAGATGTCTGCTAATAACTTAATGTTTAAATATATAACTGTTAGCTCATATTTTCATGTTAGCTAGTTGTTGTTGGCCTATTAACCAGAACATTCCTGTCTAGATTGAGATTCACATGTAAATGATGAGTATGTGTTTGCTGTAGTTAATAACAGTCCCTGTTTTTAAAGAAAGTACAGCTTGAATAGCATGAAAAATGCCTTTGGTGGCTGCAGAGGATCCTTATTGTTTATACAATATAGCCACATGCTCTAGCTTTCAATTCTTTACATTAAACTTAAAAAATTCCAACATCTAACATCAACCGGTGGGAAAAGCAAAATTAAGTAACTATAATTTTTCTTATTAAAAAGAAATTAGTGCCTGATGTGCTCAAGCCTTCTTGCACATATATGAGTGTTCCATTTCTGAGCCTGCGTAGAGCGAATATACGCAAGTTACACTACTTAAACTCAGCATCCTGCCCTATGTGAGAAATATTTTTTATACCCGTTCTCATTACAGATTAGTACGAAGCAGGGGAGGGCTGGCAAATTTTAGTCCAGAGGGCAGGACTCAACTCAACAGCCTAGTAGGAACATTTTAAAGGAAAAAAAAATACAGGTGACCCAGCCAAAGGTAGCCCACTATGGGACCGGCCTGGGGGGGAAGATGCCACCCTGCCCCCCAGCCCAGTCTGCCCCTGGTACGAATACTTGAAAAATTTGCAGTTTTGTTATTTGAAATAGATGATCAAATCAATGTTTTATGTTCTCGCTGTTCCCAATGCGCAAAATATGAGAGATGCATAAATGCAATAAAACCTTTATAGAATATCATTATAATAACAGTAATACAGTACTTATGAAAATGAATACATGAATACTATAGTTCTGGCCAGAACCAAAGACAAAAATCAACTAACAAAAATCAAAAATTGCATCCTACATGGAAACAACTCCAGACTATATTGAAACCAACTGGCAGTTCCTAGATGATCCCCTAGGAAAGGTTCTCATAAATCCATTAAAGCATTCCAACTAGAATAGCAAAGTGAACACAGGGATATCTTGAATGGAAACATAAGCTCACGTGGTAACCTAGAGTCCTCCCCCTGCTTGGTCGCCGGCCGTCCAAATAAAAATTAAAATTGACCTTACGCCCGACATTTTCAGTGAAGAGCAGTGCAGTGAGGAGCAACAACGGAAGAAGACAGAACAAAACAGAAGAAGACAGAATAAAACAGAATAAAACAGAAGAGAAGAAGACAGAATAAAACAAAACAAAAGAAAGAAGAGCAAGTAAAAGGTAAGAAGGTAAATGGAAGTTGAAAGGTGCAGAGCATGGGGCACAGAGGTCACAGATGGCTATTTAGAAAAGGGGCATAGAGGTCACAGATTGCTATTTAGAAAACGGGCACGGAGTACAGACAGCTATTTAGAAATGGGGCACAAAGGTCACAGATGCCTATTTATAAAAGGTGCACAGAGGTCACAGATGGCTATTTAGAAAAGGGTCACAGATCACAGATGGCTATTTATAAAAGGGGTACAGGTCACAGATGGCTATTTATAAAAGGGGTACAGGTCACAGATGGCAATTTATAAAAGAGGTACAGGTCACAGATGGCTATTTAGAAAAGGGGCACAGAGGTCACAGATGACTATTTAGAAAAGGGGCACAGGTCACAGAGGGCTATAAATGAATGGGCACAGTTCACAGAGCCTCTGTGACCTGTATCCATTCATTTATAGCCCTCTGTGATAGAGGGCTTTAAATGAATGTGCACAGGTCACAAAAGACTATATATAAAGGGGCACATGATGATAGTTTAAAGGGGCACATGTGATGATGAAGGGGCACATGCCGAAAGTATAAAGGGGCACATGTGATGATGAAGCGGCACAGTGTGATGGACATACTCTGCATTTATTTAAACAGCCTTTTTGTGCATGTAATTTTTCTTCTTTTACTACCTATAACTTCTACTTATAAATGTACATCACGATATGAGTGTATGTGCATATTTTTTATTAAATGTTTTATAGCTTTTTAAATATGTTTTAAAAGTCATTTAATTAAAAAAAAATATATATTCTTGTTCCCTGAACATTCCTATATCTTTTTATGGTTCTTTATGAACAACTTGTCACTCCTTTAAGTGAGATGCTTTGGATTGAGATACATTGTAAGACATAAGGCCACTGTTTTTTTGTATTGAGTGAGATAAGCGCTTGTTAATGTAGGTATTGCCAGGCGCACATTAATGTAGGTATCGCTAGGTGCTCATTAATGTAGGTATCGCCAGGCGCTCGGTTATTTTGAACACTGGAAAGAAGCGTGCTAGTGAAGAAAAGGATGGCGAACCACACACCAGTGGCAAAGTCGTAAAGAAAAGGAAACATCGCAGATACAACGATACTTACCTAGACTTCGGATTTACATCTGTCAATGTCAACCAGGAAGAGTGACCACAGTGTGTATTATGCCTGAAAATATTTTTGCCAGAAAGCATGATTCCAAGCAAACTAAAATGCCATTTAGAAACCAATCACCCTGACAGCGCTAGTAAATCACACGATTACTTCACCAGGAAGTTAAAAGAATTGAAAGACCAAAAAGGTACATTTTTCAAACAAGCATACCAACAAATGCTTTGCTAGCATCTTACAAGGTGGCATACAGAGTTGCAAAATGTAAAAAGCCTGACACCATCACAGAAAAACTGATTTTACCGGCTGCAGTGGATATGTTCACCATTATGGTTGGGGAATCAGCGGGAAAGCTGCTTTCAAAGGTACCTTTATTCAACAATACCATAAGTTGCAGAATCGGCATATGGGTGAAGATCTGAATGACCAGTTGATGAAAGGGAAGGAATTCGCACTACAACTAGATGAGGCAACAGACAGTAACAAGGATGTCCATTTGATTTGTTACACACACTTTGTTGATGGTGACAATATTGTGGAAGACCTTCTCTTTTATAAAAGTATCACTGCAGGTATAAAGGCACAAGACTTGTTTCAGATCATTGACACTTTTATGAGTGAAAACAACTTAGACCGGACAAAGTGCGTTGGTGTCTGTACTGATGGTGGTCGCTCCATGTCTGACTGTTATGGAGGATTGCAGGCACTCATAAGAAGTAAAGCTCCTGATGCACTGTGGACCCACTGCCTTATATACAAGGAAGCCCTTGCATCAAAGCAACCGAGTCCTTCACTGAATGCAGTCATGGAAAGTGTGTTGAAAGTGGTGAACTTCATCAAAACTCGGCCACAGAAGGCAAGGTTTTTTTTTAAAAAAAGTGTGAGGATATGGGTTCTGAGCACACATATGTTGTATTACTCTAACTCGCGATGGCTCTCCCGTGGCAATGTATTTTCACATGTCTTTGAATGACGGCAGGAACTTTACTCCTATCTGGCAGAAGAAGTACACGAGTGTGAAAATAATTACTTGGATACTGATTTTTTGCCCAAATTAGCATACCGGTGCGATCTCTGACAAACTGAATGCATTGAATCTCTCACTGCAGGGAAGCAGCACACATATTCTTAAACTTTCTGACAATGTATCAGTTTGTAGGAAAAAACTACTTCTATGGAAAAGAAAATTAAATGAAGATGGCTACAATGACTGTTTCTCCCTGTTGCATCAGTTTGTTACATCCAATTATGTTTACTTGACACATGAATTTAAATTAGTTTTTGAGCAGCACCTAACAAAGCTCAGTTACTGGTTTGAAAATTATTTTCCAGAAAATATGGAAAAATTTGTATGGATCCAAGACCCATTCAGTACTAATGCCCCATTTGAATTCACTTCTATAGAAGAAGAAAAACTCATTTAGCTCTCCTGTGACAAGTATTTAAAAGTAAAATTTAGCAGCATGTGACTTGAAGAGTTTTGGATATCCATTAAAGATGATAAGTGCTAAATCACAGCGAACCCTAGTTCCACTTGCAACAACATATCTGTGTGAAGCTAGGTATTAGGCTGTTGCTGTAATAAAAAGCAAGTACCGTTCAAAAATTAATATTGAACAAGAAATGAGGGTGGCAGTATCCAAGCTGATTCCAAGGATTGAAAAGTTGTGTTAATAAATAATAATGTTTGGTATTTTTATAACCTTCTTTAATAACCAAGTACATTTTTGTACATATTGTTGTTTTATTTTGTTTGATCGTCTTCCTGTTAATGAGTGCTGTAAATTGTTTTTTTTAACTAAATATAATTTTTTTTTTCACAATTTATGTGTATTAGTTTTGCAAACAATTTAACAAGTATTTCTGTCCAGACCAAATTACTTATTACGTTATTTTGACCCAAATACTTAAAAGCCCGGACTACCACGTAATTATTCGGACTTAGGGGTGCCTTGAAAAATTTATGGTGACCCTAAGGGTGCCTCGAACTGAGAAAGTTTGGGAACCACTGGGCTAGAGGCTGATTTTAGTGTTTATTTGACAGCATTGGTTAAGCTTCCTATGAGGTATAAATTACAATGCATTATGACTTTGCGGAACCATGTGGAACAATGTGCATGCTAATTGCAAAGGATGCTGGGGTGTTATGTGCCCAGTTCATTATATTTAATTATATATATTTTATACAACACAATTAAATGCAATGGATAATCTTGAAATACTATGAGTAGATAAACAAAGGTGAGGGTCCCTACGTGAGCCTCACACTGGACAACAGCTGTGCCTGGAGTGCTATATAACTTGTTTCCTTGGACGTCAAGCAACAGACTTTGGGGACTTCCTAGTGTGTGGAGTCGAGACGGATTTTTACTTCCTGAACTCAACAGATTGAATAACTGAGGAGAGGGGTAATATAATCGTCAAGATAAAGACTGGAGAAGAAATAGGAATAAAGGGCCCACTGTTTGAGGCTTAGAGAAGGGAACCATTTGCTTCAATTTGTTTGAATGGAAACTTGGTTGATTGTTATTTTGCTGTTGTTGTTGGCAAATATGGAGTTTTAAGCAAATAAGAAAAGAATGGGCAAAAAACTATTTGGTATTGGCCAAAGCAGTATTGATGAAGCAGCATAAAAATAGCTAAAAATAAGAGAAATTTGAGGTTCATGAAGTCATGGGGATGTTTGATTGTGGTGTTGAGAGTGAATACACACACAGTTACAAAATTGCAATTAAGAGAGGTAATGGATACAATATGATGAAAGCAGGAAAAATGTAACTGTTTAATATGTCTCTTTGTTGGTTAATGGATAGGATATTGCAAAAGTACTGTGAAAGTAAAGGGAAAGTAAGTGACAATGCAACATTGTATTATTTTAATAACAAGAAAGGTGGCGGACTGAGGAGAGCAATTGAACTGTGAAATATATATAGTCCCGCACAGTGCCCCAGGTATGCGGGAGCTAGGGCGTTGCTGGGGGAGACGTTACCGGGAAGTAAAATGGAAACAGAGAAAACAGTGAGTGATATGAGCTCACTCACTAAAAATAGCCAATTGTAAAGAAGAAGTCAGTTGGTTCTGATAAACTGTAAAATATGGATTTTGATAGGATATTGTGACAGACTAGAAGTGAAAATGGAGAAATTGACTATGTAACAGTGTAACTAAGAAGAACAACAGCCTGAACCAGTCTGACATCAGCTTCAGGACGATTAAGTAAATTGAAATCCTTGGAGGAAGAGGAATACTCTAATAAGTTGTAGATAGGTAAAACAATATATTTCATTATGCAAATTAAGACAGCAGCTAAAAGTACTATGAATTTGTAGAGAGGTGATACATTAACGTGTTCATTTACCAACTGACTCCATTTTTGCATTGACTACATTATCAAAAACTGTATTGTTGACTGAGCATGGTTATCGGTGATTGTATTTACTGAAGGTCTCTCATAGACTATTATTTCTAATATATTAACATTAGAGAAATGGACATAGTGATAATAGAACAGTAAATCCTCACAAGTCATGATATTTGCACCATAACTGATCCAGGGGGTAAATGTATTAATGTCCAGATTCTTCAACTCCGGCGTGTTCAGCATCTTCGGCGATTAAATTTAAAGCGGCGCTGCATTGTAAAGGGAAACTAATACATTTACCCCCTGATATCTGTTTTGTATTACAGCTGATAAAGTTGGAGATTTTTTGTTGTCTGCTGTGGGAAAGGTGCACCAAGACTGATACAGAGATTTTAGCGATCATTAGTTTTCTGTAAAAGATGTAGCAGTGAATTTTAACAATAAGACAATTGTCACCAGTATTGATTAATAATGATTTTGCTTAACTAAATCATATATATACCTTAAATATCAGAGGTGAACTTCGTAGTCCTTGGAGTTTAGCAATTTGTGCATATGTTAACAGACTATCAATTAGTGCAGTAACATTATGGCTATCATTGAACTGTGGATTTACTTATTATATCTGTAGCTGATATAGGCAGCGTCGGACTGGCCCAGCGGACTACCGGTTAAACCACCGGTAGGCCCAGCTTCTGTACGGCCACGCCCCTTTTTACCCGTGGGCAGAGCTTTGGAGGCCCCTCACGACGGTCCTCTCCGGCATCCCCGCTGCTGTGACAGCCAGTCATCTTTCAATTGTGATCGCAGCTGCGATCATGTGACCCGGCCCCTCCCACTGTAAGCTGATCTCCTACAGTCCAGCGGTTCACACTAGAAAAAGAAAAAGAGAAAAAACAAAGAAACAAAAAAAAACGTACTCATCATCCAGCGCCGGATCCTCCTCCTCACTGACTGCCGGGCGTGACGTCATCACGTCCGTCAGCCTCTGTGAGAAGCAGCAGCAGCAGCAGAGAGGACATCAGGAAAGAAGGTAAGTAAAGGAGAGTGAAGGGGGCAGAGAGACACTGAAGGGGACAGAGAGAGAGACACTGAAGGGGACAGAGAGAGAGACACTGAAGGGGACAGAGAGAGAGACACTGAAGGGGGCACAGAGAAAGACACTGAAGGGGGCAGAGAGAGAGACACTGAAGGGGACAGAGAGAGAGACACTGAAGGGGCACAGAGAGAGACACTGAAGGGGACAGAGAGACGCTGAAGGGGACAGAGAGAGACACTGAAGGGGACAGAGAGAGAGACACTGAAGGGGACAGAGAGAGAGACACTGAAGGGGGCAGAGAGAGACACTGAAGGGGACAGAGAGAGACACTGAAGGGGACAGAGAGAGAGACACTGAAGGGGGCAGAGAGAGAGACACTGAAGGGGACAGAGAGAGAGACACTGAAGGGGGCACAGAGAGAGACACTGAAGGAGGCAGAGAGAGAGACACTAAAGGGGACAGAGAGAGAGACACTGAAGGGGGCACAGAGAGAGACACTGAAGGGGACAGAGAGACGCTGAAGGGGACAGAGAGAGACACTGAAGGGGACAGAGAGAGAGACACTGAAGGGGGCAGAGAGAGAGACACTGAAGGGGACAGAGAGAGAGACACTGAAGGGGACAGAGAGAGAGACACTGAAGGGGACAGAGGGAGATGCTGAAGGGGACAGAGAGAGACACGCTGAAGGGGACAGAGAGACACGCTGAAGGGGGCAGAGGGAGGTGGCAAAGAGGGGGACAGAGTAATATGGTGAAGAGGCGCAGTGATATGATGAAGGGGCACAATGTGATGGTGAAGGGGCCTAAATACATCTTACGTCATTTTGACCCAACTTGTTAAAAATTGGGACTACCCGGTAATTATTTTGGCTCAGGGGTGCCTTGGAAACATTATGGTGACCCTAAGGGTGCCTCGAACTGAGAAAGTTTGGGAACCACTGTCCTACACTCATTGACAGTACAGAACACAAAATGTAGTAGGTAAACTCTTCTCTTTAAAACGTTTGCTCTGTAAGTCTGGGTGCTGTTGATTTAATGGCAGAGATGGTTGGCGTTTCTAAATGTACCCATTATTTTTTCCAAATAGGGCCCTCAGCAGTCCAGGATCCAGACAAGCCGCAACTAAAGAAACCAGCAGCCACAGGTGGTAAAAGTGACAACAACAGGTAGGACAGTCTGTCAAATGTTCTGAGTCTAGTGCAGGCTTGGCTAACTTGTGGTACTACAGGTGTTGTGAAACTACAAGTCCCAGCATACCCTTACAGCAATAAGCTGTTATATATTGGCAAAGCATGCTGGGGCTTGTAGTTTTACAACACCTGGAGTACCACAGGTTAGCCAAGCCTGGTCTAGTGGGACAATCCTGCTTTTTTGTGACTGTTCTGCCCAATCTAAGGGGCAGGTCAAGACTGTGTATTCTTTATACACACACTACATTCTTTATATACTGCACTAAGGTGCTAGCTGTCCTTCGTGGACTGACCACTGCCCCTCTAGTGTCTGGTCCCGCCTTTATGATGGCTGACCACACCCCCTTTGGTGGGCCCCTAGTGTTGCATTCCCCGTTGGGCCCTTCATGCCCCAGTCTGACACTGGATATAGGTATATGTTATAGATTATCTAGACAGAACTGACATTGATATTGCTGCATAATATATGTTACTGTACCTTTAACTGTTAAGTAATTGATCCTATGTATATTGAACCAGTATTACCAGAATAGTCACAATATAAGCTGAAATGCATCTCTGTTAGGTGAAATCTTTCATTGCTAAATTGTCAAACTGTATGTAATAATGTATCTATGCCGTACTAGAAGATACACTTTGTAAAAGACTACAGGAAATACAAGTAACCATGCAGTCTCCATTTGCAAACATTTCAGATACAAAATGGGTCGTTCTGAAGAGCTCAGTAACTTCAAGCATGGTACTGTGATAGGATGCCACCTTTGCAATAAGACAGTTTGTGACATTTCATCACTACTGGACAGTCAACTGTAAATAATGTTATTAGAAAGTGGAAGCATTTAGGAATAACAACAACTCAACCACAAAGCAGAAAACCACATAAAATCACAGAGCGGGGTCAACGACTGCTAAAGCGCATGGTGTGTAAAAGTCGCCAATGCTCTGCTGATTCCATAGCTGAAGATTTCCGAACTTTCACTGGCATTAATGTAAGCACAAAAAGTGGGAGCTTAATGGAATGAGTTTCCATGGTCGAGTAGCTGCATGCCAGCCTCACATCACCAAGACCAATATCAAGCGTCGGATGACATTGGCATTGGGCTGGCATTAATGTAAGTACAAAAACTGTGCGGTGCGAATGTGTTTTATGGAGTGATGAATCACGCTTCTCTGTTTGGCAGTCAGATGGGTGAGTCTGGGTTTGGCAGATGCCAGGAGAATGTTACCTGCCTGACTGCATTATGCTCACTGTGAAGTTTAGTGGAGGAGGGATATTGGTATGGGGCTGTTTTTCAGGGTTTGGGCTAGGTCCCTTATCTCCAGTGAAAGGCAATCTTAATGCTTCACAATACCAAGTAATTTTGTACAAAGCTACGCTTCCAACTTTGTGGCAACAGTTTGGGAAAGGCCCTTTTCCATTTCAACATGACTATGCCCCAGTGCACAAAGCAGGAAATACAAAGACATGGTTTGATGAGTTCAGTGTGGAAGAACTTGTCTGGCCTGCACAGAGCCCTGATCTCAACCCCATCGGACACCTTTGGGATGAACTGGAACAGAGATTGCGAGCCAGGCCTTCTCATCCAACATCAGTGCCTGACCTCATAAATGCTCTACAGAATGAATGGGCACACATTCCCACAGAAACACCCCTACATCTTGTGGAAAGCTTTCCAAGAGGAGTGGAAGCTGTTATCGCTGTAAAAGGGGGACAACTCCATTTAAAGTATATGTATCCATAGGCAAACCAAGGGGGAAGGGGTTCCTAGTGCTTAGAAACCCCCCTCCCAGCCTGGGGCACTGTATGCTTGAGGTGGCTGGACCCTGCCCATGGGATCAGCCACTTTGCAGCTTGTGTGCATATCGTTTCTGTCTGCACTCTTCACAGCCCTCTCTCCCCCGCTGTGTGTCCCTGCCCCTCTCTCTCCCATTGCTTGCATGTCTCGTATTTGCAGCAGGAGGACACAAGACATAGCACTAAATGAAGAGGGTAAGTGTGTGAATGTGTGTGTGTGTGAGGTTCTCATGTGCTTTTACTATAAGTGGGGGGATTTAATGTAAAAGTACAATAATTCATTTGTAAACATAAGCTTGGAGGGACTTTTAATATATGTGTGGGAGAGGGTGGAAAAGGGATTTTATGTAAGTGTGTGAACTATTAATTTCATAGTAGGTTGAGAGTGGGAGCTTTTAAATTATTGGGGGGTAAATATTGGGGATATTTAATTTGATAGTGGGGTTATGGCAGACATATTAAGTGTGTGATGATGAGGCTACTAATTTAATACTGGGGTGGTTTGGGCGCTATTAATTGTATGTGTTGCTGAGTTTCGGGAGAAGGATTGATATTTCATAAAAGTGAATGCTAATTATTTAATATTTGGGAGGAAATAGGTTTATTTATTAAATGTAAATATCATTAATTTAATGTTAGGGTTATTTGGTGGTAAATGGATCTTTTTATTAAAGGTGAATAACATTAATTTACTGTCTGGGTTGGTTGCTGGGATGCCTAATTATTAAACATGGGTGCTTCTGTTTTAATATCGGGCTGCTTTGGGGGAGGGAGGCCTACTGTGTTCACTCATTGCTGGGATTTCTATATCATGTACTTGTCCTTTTTCCAAACAGGGACCCAACATTCCAGGATCCAGACAAGCAGCAACTGAGCTTAGGACACGAGCAGCAGCAACAAGAAGTGAAAGCAGCAAGAACAGGTAGGAGATAGCAGGACAGTCTGCCAAGTGTTCTGACACACTCAGTTAGGATTTTTTCCTGACTGTATGGATAGTTGGGGGGTATGTCCCGCTTCACACGGCTCTTCTCGAAAAGGGAGAGCTGTGTGCACCTAACAGTAGTGCACGCAGCATTGCCCGTGTATATGATGGGGATAGAGTTGGAGAACAGCCAAGCACTGACTAAAATTATAGCCACGCCCCTATGCATGCTGGTCATGCCCACTGATGGCATGGCATGGAAACTCCTCTCTACAAATCCCCTGGTATTTGAATACAATGTGATTATAGTCCCTGTTGGTGTAATGGTCAAGCGTTTAAACTTTTGTCCATATAGTGTATCTATATCTCGCTAACTATTTAATGGAGTCATAGAATGCTTTCTGTATAATGTTAGTGTAGTAAGATAAATGCCTAGTTGATATAGAAGAAAGGCTTTATGATAGTTGACATCTTCAGTCTTACTAATACTCATTCCAGTTCAAACTGTTGTTTTCTTATTATCATAGAAGTAAGATATATGAAAGTGTGTAGCTATGAAGCCATATAATTTGTTGGTATCTTACATGGTTACTAACAACATTATAAGGGTTGTGTACCCTTCTTGTTTAAGTTAACCACACTTAGGTGTAAGTGGAGCATAGCATTTCTGGGTATAAAGAGGGATTTGCTTGCACATTGAGTTCATTTATATTGTAACTCCCTTAATTATCTAATCTTATTCCATATATGTTATTTAAGAAATATTTTTAGTTAATTATAAATTCTTGATGTATAATAAATAGACACAACTTGATTGGAGTTCAACCATAGACTATTTTCTGTATGTGACATGTGAGTGTATATACATACTGGTATTGGGGAGGAGGAATTTCCTGATTTGACACCTGGTTGTTCAAATCACCAATCAAATCCTTATCAAGATTCAGGTGGAGGCACTGATACTATTGTAAAAGGAACACCTACTCTACTAAGGAGAGTTACAATAATAATAATAATAATAATAATAATAAGGCAAATGAAGCAACAGAAAACAGCATTTAGTATGGATTGAAGTGTAGATACATGGATGAGGGGATGAGGGGATTGGCAGTAATAGTCAAGATGAGAGAAGGAATAATAATTTTGGTAGCATGTTTGGTAAGAAAAGAGTCTATTCTGGTAATGTTTCTAAGGTGGAGTCGACATGACTGGGAGAGAAAGTGAAGTTGAGGAATAAAGTAGAGGGCAGAGTCAAGTGTGACAAAGGCAGCGGCTTGGGAGACTGAGGAAATGTTAGTGTTATTAATATTGAGGGAGGTTTGAGGGGGTCATGTCTCTGGGAGGGGTTCAGTTTGGACCTGTTGATTTTTAAGTAGTGTTGGGACATCCATGTGGAGATAGAAGAAAGACAGCTGGATACACAAGAGAGTACAGAAGTGGGGAGGTCAGGGGAAGAGATGAAGACTTCCGTATTGTCAGTGGAGATGTGGTATTGGAGGATCAATGATCTAATTAGTTCCCCAAGTGAAGAAGTGTACAGTGAGAAAAGAGGGCCAAGAACAGAGCCTTGTGGATCCCAGCAAATAGTGGAAGTGCAAGAGGATGTGCTAGATATTTAGAATCTAAAGGTGTGGTTCAATAGGTAGCAAGTTAATCAGGAAAAACTGTGAAGGCTAATGGAGTGAAGTGTCTGTAGAAGAAGAGGGTGATCAACAGTGTGAAAAGCAGCAGAGAGGTCCAGGAAAATGAGTATGGAGAAATGACCCTTAGACTTTGCAGTAAGTAGATCATTGATCGCTTTTATGAGAGCAGTGTCAGTGGAGTGTTGGAGATAGAAATCTGATTTCAGAAAGTCAAGAATGGAGTATGAGGAGAGATAATGAGACTGGCTGTTGCACACCAATCGCTCAAGTAGTTTGGAGGCAAAGGGGAGGAGCAAAATAAGGTGGCCGTTAGAGAGAGAGAGGTTGGATCGGGAGAGAGGGATTGTCTTTTCTCTTTCAGCTTGGAAATCCATTGAGGAAAAAATGTAAAAACATGATAATCAAAGAGTATATGCACCTAGCAGAGCCACAATGCAACTGACAGGCTGCTCTGCATGTAAGTCTCTAATCAATACTGGTTAGAGCTTGAACAGATGGTCTGTATTGGTTAGTAGCAGTGAGACTTCACCTCAATGAACTACATTGTATCAAAATAATGAAGGTGGTTGTCCTATATTTTAGTAGGCAGGACTTTTAAGTAACATTTTTAGTCTTTCCTCCATTTCTATCTGGAAACCAAAATCTGCAATTGGTTTCAGGGCAGGCCAGGCCAGGGAAGATAATGTGGACATGCACATGTTGGGCCGGTTTCATCTCGTAATGCAAAGTGAACGCAATTTGCATTTTTTAAAATCGTATGTATATTGCACGCACATACGCCTGTATTCAAGTGCAAGCGGATCTCAAGAAACATTTAACTTGAATACAGGTATAAGTACGCTCTGGCTATACGGTACTTGCCTTATGCAGACAGACATAACACACTGCAGGATACGCACATGCATATGTGCAATCTAAAGTCCCATTAGAATGCATGGAAAAAATATTAAATACATTAACAACTGTTAATACCATAATCACTAATACAAATCATTATTTGTTTTTTACATGAAATACATAAGTCAGGATGTTCTTAATGTGTACTGTACATAAAATGCCTTTTTAGAGTTTATCCTGCTTGCAACTATATGTTCTAGCATGCACACACGTCCATCATCACTATCAGTTGGCACTAACACCTGCCCTGTAGCTGATGCAAGTGATATGATTAAAAAGCATGTACCCGAGAGATGGCCAGAGCTTGAATCAGACAAATGTGTGCGCTCAACCTCAGCAGGCCCTTACCTTACATTGCATACGTCCATCCACCTCTTCCCTCCCCTGTTCCGTCCCTCAAGACGTAGGCTGTGGAAAGTGTCATTTCCGTTTGGACTTGAATTGCATGCAATTGCATACACTGGAGTAAAGTCAGTTTCTAAGCTTGTGCAGTGCAATTTTGATAAGATATGGCACACAACTGCACTTACGTCCAAAGATAAATCAAGCCCGTTATGTGCAAGGTGAAAAATAGGAGTGTGTATAAAAAATGTATATGTATATTTTTTTAGCTCATAAATGATCCTTTTCAGAGTAGTGCATGTCTTTTGTAATTGAAAATAGAGATGAGCAGCATTTTCAAAACTATTTAGCTAAATATTAAGCTCATTCCACATTTTACAGCAAAATTCTTCACATTTTACTGGTGGAATTTGACCTCAAGTGTTACCAGTCCACACAGCAGCATGAATTGACAGTTTTCCTCCCACCTTTGTCCATAGACTTTAAATTCAGTAAAGTTTGAATTTTATAGTACAGTGCACAATGGCTCAACTTTATTCATCCCTATTTATAACGCTATATCAAAGAAGTAAACATGCTATATAGATGTAAGATGTACAGTCTAGAATGAAGTTTTACAGAGAATAGAAGTGAGACTTATTTTTAGCATTCATCTTTATTATAATGTTACAGTCACCAATATGACATACAACGCATTCAAAAGTATATGAGAAACTTTGGCTTTGATTTTTTTAGCTACAACTCCTTCAAAGTGATCTTGTGGGTAGTAGACCCATTAGCACACTATATTCGTACATTGTCCTTGGGAAAGCTAACAAAGGCTTTTGTGCTTCATTGTAACTTCTATTTGGGTGATAACAGATATAGCTGGTGTGCCCTGACCTCCCATTCTCACCTGTTTTACCAACTGTTTTGCAGCTCTCTCTTACTGAATGAATGCATCGAGAACAAAGCTTTTTCTGTTCCCCAACTGATGACGTCATGCAAACTCCAATTACTCCTATTACTTAGGGTAAACATTGACTCTTCCTTCTCCAACACATTCTCATTTTATGTTATTTAATATCATTGGTATGTTCTAGGGAATATTTCCTGTTTTCACAAGACACATACAAACTACTTAAAGATATAAGGGCAAATCTGTTTGGGTATTTGAAAACACAACAAACTGGCCATCCTTTCAACCAAAGGGCCTGATTCATTGAAGAACATAAATGCTGATATGTACTGTATTTTGTGTAATATCGTACTGAACATGCCCAGAACAGGACCATAAGCCAGTGAACACAGCAATGTCCAATTCACCTTAGAGCAGAAAGGACGCTTACTACACTCTACGATTTTATGGGTGAAATGGGGAGGGGACTGGGCATATGCACGTAGTCAATGTACAGTGAGGACATGCCAAGGTCAAACGCACGCAACATTGTCTGATTCAAGCTGTGGGCATCCCAAAAGTATATGTTTTTCTGTCGTACCACTTGCACCAGTTACAGGTCTGGTGTAAGCATTGATTACTAGTGATGATGATCATGTATACAAGCTAGAACATGTGTTTGAAATCAGCAGCAACCATAATAATGCATTTTATGTACAGTAGACATTAATAACATACCAATAAATGTATTTTTTGGAAAAAAAACAACTTTTTTTTAAAAAATGTTTTGTCATTAATGACTATGGGCCTGATTTATTAAGGAACTTAGGCAAGACATTTCTTACTTAAATCTCCTGGGCAAAACCATCTTAAAATGCAAGGGGTGAAAATTAGTTTTCTATTTTGCACATAAATTAAATACTGTCTGTTTTTTAATGGTTGAATTCGGGAGCATGCAGAGCCAATTTAAGTGCGTTTTGAACAAACGTACCTTGTGCTCAGAATATGCCTCGATGAATCACGCCCGGCTACTTCAATTCTTCAATTTCCCTCTGATGAAATTACTTGATATAATAAAACACGTCAGGGTATTTACTCAGCACACCATTCTGAACTCTTTTAAGCTTTTTTACCGCTATATTATCATGGACTTATAATGGCAATGTATCTACCAGTTTGCCTTATGGGAATCATTCTCCTGTGATATCTATCTTCTAAATTAAGCGAGTTGTTTACAATTCTATCAGTGTCCCATTTAGAGGAAGAGAGCCCTGGATCGGCCCACTGCAGGCGGTGGTCTGTTAACAAGTGCCGCAGCGCACACACTGATTACAGCCATCTAAACATTGGAAATGACAGCCTGAGTGAGCGGATTTACGACCCAGGGGCCAGACTGCCTGCTAGAGAGGTTTGTAACAGACCTAAGACACTCACGCATATCACCTCTGGAGGTTTGTTGGCGGAACAGGTGAGCGTTGTTGACACGGAGATAGGAGTGTCATAAAGTTTGAGGCGTTTCTTAATGCTATACGAATAGAGAGCTATGCAGACTCACCAACTCGGACACTTACACACTGTTTGGATTGCTAAATCACTATATTATCTTTCAATATATTGAGAGGATTCTCTATTGAATTTCATACAGAACTGGAGATTACTATAACAGAATTATTCTTAATAGAATACTAACAGAGCAGCGCATACTGAATTTTGTTTTGCCATTCAAGAGGATTGGTTCCATTTAACTTATCATCTAGATGTGGGCCAACATATAAATAATATATTTTATTCATGGATAGCAAAATCGCTGAATGAACATTCTTAACACTAGAATTGCTGCTAACTCAGAGCTACTGCATTGTGACATAGTGGGGTCAGCATTTTACTGTCTCATGTTTTTTTTATCAATGCTGGACACAATTTCTATTGGATTCATTTTATTCATGACATATTAGACTGAGTTCTTAATTGTCAATTGATGTTTGGGTTTTGTTTTTATTCATTTATTACTTATTAAACAGATCCTCTGATTGATTTGGTAACCAGGAGGTCTATTTTCATTTCAATTGTTTAATTATAAGTAACACTGCAAGTTTGGTATCTATTTGAACTGCTGACAAGATGGAAGAAGGTAAGTAAAACATTGTATCATAAGGGGCACATTGTGTAATGAAGGAGACAGTGTGATAAGGGGCACAGTGTAATGAGAGGGACAGTGTGATAAGGGGCACAGTGTAATGAGAGGGACAGTGTGATAAGGGGCACAGTGTAATGAGAGGGACAGTGTGATAAGGGGCACAGTGTACTGAGAAAGGCAGTGTATTAAGGGGCACAGTGTCATGAGGGGGCAGTGTGATAATAATAAATGTATTTCATGGGAAAAAAAACTTTTTTTTTTTTCTACAGTTTTATCACTAATGCCTGTATTAGTGAAAGATGACATTCATTTTCATAATTTCATTTTTTTGTGTTCGTTCTTTTGCAATTTTCCAATCCACATAGGTATTTGACATGTCCTGCAATGTCTTGTGTAGTAGAGCACAGCAGACCCAAACCCCAAATTTATCAGTGTATGTATCTTCAGATCCATTTCTTGTTGAATTCGGGGGCATACAGAGCCGATTTATGTGCGTTTTGAAGAAACATATGTTGCGCTCAGAATGTGTGCCTTGATGAATCACGCCCAATGAGAGAATGGCTAAAACTTTTGATAGACACACAAAAGAATATACTTGACCCAAACAGCGACAGAAACAGCAGCTGCAAATATAAATACCAGGCAACCCTTAATAATAATAATAACGACAGGACCAAAAAAGAGGAAGCAATGCCAATATGTTAACTTTGGCTAAAGGATGGACCTAAAATAGCTCAGGAACTTTGTGTATTACTGAGGATGAGCCAATATGAAAAAATGCATAAATCATTATATGCATCTCAATAAAGTAAATTAATAAACTCACTGATTTCTTCAGGAGTAGCTTAACAAGTAATGAAATGCATCAAGCCTAGCTGATTTGAGTCTTCCTTTGGTTTAGAGAATCATTCAACTATTGCTGCACTTGCGATATCAAGCTGGATGTTGGTTTCAAATATAACTGTTTCTTATCCGTTATTAGAGATTGGTGCTATTGTTCGCTCCATTTAGCCATGCTGTACTTTTCTATAATTTGGAATCAGTGCTCACACTGAGAACATTATTTTTAACTGCATTACTCTGCTTGGGGTCAATGATGTGAACACTTAACATCGGGAAGCTACTGAGTAAGAAATTGTGCAGTCATTTCTCACCATCTAAACTTTGGGACTTCTAGTGTTTCTAATTACTGAGTCTAAAGCGAATGGTAGAGATTATAATTTGTATTACAAAATGTAATACTTTGGATAGTATATCTGTGTTTATTATTTTTAAAATGTATTACCTCCACATTTATATCACAGCTGTTCAATTCCTAGGATTTGTTATTCATGTACATTATATTTATTTTCTTACAGAATGTATATAGACCATGGCCTTATCTGTGAGGACTTTGCATGGTCTCTCCGTGTTTGCGTGGGTTTCCTCTGAGTGCTCAGGTTTCCTCCCACACTCCAAAAACATACTGGTAGATTAAGTGCTTGCAAACAAATTGACCCTAGTCTGTGTGTATGTTAGGGAACTTAGAGACTAAGCTCCAATGGTACAGGGACTGATGTGAATGAGTTCACTGTACAACACTGTGGCGCTATATAAATAAATGGTGATGATGATGACATACAGCTGTATCTTCTGATCCTTATGAGATTATTAACAGTAATTCATGTCTTATAAATATTTGTACTCAAAAATTTGCTATTTTCATTTTAAGTGAACTCATGCAAACAATTTTAGTTTGTATCATTTTTTATATAGCTTTATATGTATTTATTGAACGAAGAGTGCCCATTGGCAAGTACCCTGAGAGAGCAATCCAATATATCCTGAAACAGAAACAGTCCACAGTTTATTTTGTATTGTTTCCCTATTGCACAATTCTTGCTCTACATTTCTCTAGAAGTCTGTTTTCAGAAGCCCAAGAGATACAATTACTGTTTAATAAACTTTCTCTTGAATGTTTAGTATACATTAGTAAGAAGATACAAATTTTAAGTGAAGCATTACTTACCAGCTTACATTAATGTAATAAACACTCTGCTTCTCGCTTATAAATAGAGATTTTCTTTAAAGGAGAAGAACACATATAAAAAAAATGACAGGCTTAATTACATCTAAATATATTGATGTATATATTTAACATCTTGTGAATTTTCTCTATACACATATTATTCAATCTCTATGTAAACTTAAAATATAATTATGTATTGCCTTTTTGGACAGTAGAGAAATAATTAATAGTTCCAATCCCCACTAAAAACCATTCTCCTAAAAAAAGATGGTATCTTTCAAAATCTGCTAAAACTGTGTAGTAGGTCCTTTCGAACTTGGGTTTGACATCCCTCCCACACTGATTCAGATACTAAGAGCCCAAGCCACATTCGGAGGAGGTGGGACCAAGGGCATAACTACTCCATCATGGTCCATCAGCTGATGGCCCCATGTAGCTGCCGCAAGACCTTGCTCCCCTCTGCTGTATACCTAGATCACCAGAAACTTAATGAGCTTTCTGCCGTGTGGTCACGAGTTGAAGCCCCATGTTTCTGTGCATGAGAGCCAGCATTTTAGGACTCCAATATTAAATTCTGCTTAGAGGTGGAGGGAAATCTAGAAGTGCAGAGTGGAATGTAGTGCACAAAGCAAGGAAGTAAAGGCAGGGTGTCCTATAAACCTTGGGGGCATCTTCAAAATGTTGCAATGGGACATCAACGTTTTATTTAAGCAACTGGGTGGCAAAGCGGAGAGCTAGATTAGTAGTGCTGTTACAAACTGTTATAGAATCATTTTTAATTAATACTACCATCAATCCAGTTGAAAAAGATAATTTATATACAACACTTATTTCAGTATGGGACTTCTGCCAACTTGTACAATGCTATCTTTCTACCTTATGATAAATGGACACCAGCACTTAGACTGTATTTTGATCTAGTATAGCTAAAAAAAAATAATTGAAAAACAATTCTACATTCCAATATCTGAACCATGCTTTCTAATAATCTACAACACATTGATTTATTCATCTTAGTTTACCTGTTATGAAGACTTCTTAAAAGCTGCACTGAATTTAGAAAAAATTTTTAACAGTTCAAATTGATACCGAACCTCTCCACTTGCACAAGGTCTCAGAAAACCTGAATAGAAAAGTCATTCCTGCATGACACATTTTAATCTAATCTTTCCTTAAACACTTACAAATGACAGTGTTATTAAAACAAGAATGCAAGTTCTATAATGAATGCCCCTAAAAATGTAATTAATGGGAAAATAAAAGGGTTCAGCATTAGCAGCAGAGGACAGATTTTTAAAGGCTACAGGTATTACATCACCCTTAGAATCACCCCCATTGCTATTATGCACTGCAAACTAAAGCTGGGTAAACACAACAGAAAATTATTTCAAATGCAATATCTGTACCAATTTTACCAATGACTGAAAGTCCCGATGAGCATGCTAATTCATGTGAACACACCTACACGATTTACCATCAGTCTGTGATTTTCATGTCTCATCCATCTGCTCAAAGGATTGTGACTTCACACACACTCTACAGATATCTGCAGTGCCTGCAGCAATATACAAAACTAATTTAAATAATGGACTGAACCTCAGCACACACTAACACACACACACAACACTGTGATAAAGTACGGAAAACACTGCACTGCTGAAACAATCTTGTTGTTTATTAGGGAAGTGTCAGGATAGTAAAAACAACAAATTATAACAATTTCTCCTGCAACCCATACGTTTGGTTATAAAGTAGTTTCCCTCACTATCACCCAGCCACTAATTGGCATCGGTTGCCCCACCCACAAATGCCAACAGTATATTTATTCCCCACCCAAGCACTGCAAACCAATCACAGCAAACAACAAAACCAACTACACCCATGTGGAACACCTGTTGTGTGCGTATGTGCTGAAAGAGGAGCCCAGGGAAAATTTAACTCTGTATGCAGTCTGCTCCTGTAGACTAGCTGGCTTTTATCTATTTCCCTATAGGAGAGGTGTGACAAATATGCCTCTTTGACACAACACATACAAACGTCCAGGAAGAGGAGATATCATTGCCATTCACTGGTGGCGTGTACGTTTGACTGACTCCCTTCACAACTGTACACAAGGTAGGATTCATTGCTATATAATGAGCTTGGCAAATAAACAAAATTTTAGTTTTTGTTTGCTTGTCTCCATGGCAACAATGCTGCAAATGATAAATGGTAGAGCACGGAGAAGAAAGAATCGCATATACATATATATATATATATATATATATATATATATATATATGTATAAAACCTAACAACAAACTAACTCAAACACAAAGATAAATCTAAAACCTATAAAAACACCAATTGAAAACAAGAAGTTATTTACTTATGTATACATATATATATATATATATATATATATATATATATATGTATATATATATATATATATATATATATATATAGAGAGAGAGAGTGTTAGATATATTCTACAAAAAAATGTACAAGGTATAAAAATACAAGTCTGACAATAAAAATCACATGTGTCCATAACGATAATGTTCTATTTGTTCTATATTGTCTAAGGAGAAAGGACTTCCTCTTTATTGCACCATATTAGCACTGGTGCTTGGTGTCATGCCTGAGGATCTGTCTGTACCTAGGCTGGGTTGTGACTCTGGATTAGAACTGGTGACTGTGCAAAACAGTGGGTGGCTTGACTAAGCTTCTTTGCATGTAAGAGAAAGGACTAGTACAGATTGTGGTTGCTGTGATTTCAGGAATTTAGGGAATATGAAGGCCACTGGTGACTGGCAAGTAGTGAAGAATAGCAAAACGGTGGTCAGATTTAGCAAAGGAAACCAGACTGGTATCAGCATGCTGGATCGGACTGCATCTAGAATGCTGGCCCGCAATGGATCCGAATTGCTGAACCAAATTGCTGAACCGGACTGCAACCAGATAGCTGGACCGGACTTGAACAGTAATGCTGGATCGAACTATGACCAGATTACTGGACTGGATTGTTAGACTGGACTGAGACTGGTTTGCAGACTGCAATGTCTGAGCAGAAATAACTGGGAAGACTGCAGACTGCTGGGAACCAGGTCGGTGTCTGAAGAATCAACGTTGCACTGGCAACAGGTTAAGGCTCCAGGAGGTTCTTTTATACTAACTGTTATCACTTGATTGGAGGCAGCCATAAGCTGGGCTGAAGCAGCACTCTGACTGGCTAAGAGGGATCAGGTGATTAGATCCAAGGTGGCAGCACCCAGGAACTGGTTCTGGAGAGAACCTTAGGGTGGACATGCTATCCCCTGATTGGAAGCTGCAGTCAGCCAGGCTGAAGCAGTTCTCTGACTGGCTGAGGGAGAGCAGGTGACTAAATCAAAGATGGCAGTGCCCATGTACTGGTTTTAGAGTGATCTCTGGAGTGGAGACAGACTGGGCAGCATCCTGCAGAAAGAACTGAGGACCGCAGGGACAGCTTAGAAAGAACGTGAAGGGGTAAGTAACAGGACCTGAGAACCTGGTGTGTGGCACTTGGTGTGGAAGTTCTAAAGGTAAGAGGGGTACTGGACTGTCTTTACGTGAGGTGCTGTTGCCTGTGGGGAGGGAGTTGCAAATGAGAGGATGGGGCAGGCTTGTAAAAGTCTTGGGCATGGCTTGGGGAAATTCTGTCAAGCTAGTGTACTGTGTGAGTTCCCCTCTGTGAGTCCTATAGAGTCCCTCCATAATGAAACAATCTGCCTCAGCCATGTTGTCACCATTATTATTATTACTATCATAGATTTGTAAGGCGCCACAGTGCTCCGCAGCGCCGTACAGTAGGGAAAACAGTACATATATAAAACAGGAACATACAAGGTAGACAAAATAAACACAGACATGAAAACAACTTGTATGAAGAACCTTGCTCATTAGAAAGCTTACATTCTAAGTGGAAGAGGGCACAGCTGAAAGAAGTGGAGCAAATGTGGTTCAGAGTGGAGATTGGGACAGTTGCCTTAGTGTGAATAGTGTGAATAGTGTTATCGAGGATAAGGTCACCTCTAAAAAAGAAATGGGGTTTCAAAGAGCGTCTAAAGATTTGAAGGCTGTGGGAAAGTCTGATTGAGCGTGGTAGGGAATTCCATAATTGTGGAGCATCATGGGAGAAGTCTTGAAGGCGGCAGTGAGAGGTGGTTACCAGAGACGAGACAAGGCGCAGGTCAAAGGTAGATCTAAGATGGAGTAAGGGAGAGTATTTTGATATGAGATTTGAAATGCATGCAGGGGTAGTGTTGTTGAGGTCTTTGTAGGTAAGGGTGAGTAATTTAAATTTGATTCTGGAAGACACAGGGATTTACAAAGTGGTGAAGGAGATGTGGAGCAGTGACAGAGAAAGATCAGTCTTGCAGCAGCATTTAGCATGGATTGAAGTGTGATTATATGGGTGTCAGGAATGCCAAATAGCAGGAGGTTGCAATAGTCAAGATGGGAGATGATGAGAGAATGGATAAGAGTTTTGGTAGCATGTTGAGTTAGAAAAGGGTGTATTCTGGCAATGTTTTTAAGGTGGAGTTGACAGGACTGGGAGAGAGTCTGGATGTGAGGAATAAAGCAGAGGATGAAGTCAAGTGTGACACCAAGGCAGTGGGCTTGGGAGACTGAGTAAATTGTGGTGTTATTGACAGTGAGAAAGATTTGAGGGCAGGTGGCGACTCCGGCTGGAGAGAAGATAGTATTCTCTATCTTGGACATGTTGAGCTTTAGGTAGCATTGGGACATCCATGTGGAGATATCAGAAAAACAGTTGGCTACACAAGATAGTACAGAAGGATAGAGGTCAGGGGAAGAGATATAGATTTGGGTGTCATTAACATAGAGGTAGTATTGAAGGCCGAATTTGTGAATTAGTGCCCTAAGAGAAGGTGTACAATGAAAAAAGTAAAGGAGTAAGAACAGACCCTTGTGGGACCCCAACAGAGAGTGGGAGTGGAGGGGAGAATATGCCAGAGGTTGAAATACTAAAGGAGCGGTTCAATAGTTAGGAAGTAAACCAGGAAAGAACTGTGTCACGAAGACCAATGGAGTGAAGGGTCTATAGGAGAAGAGGGTTATCAACAGTGTCAAAAGCAGTAGAGAGGTCCAGGAGAATGACCATTAGATTTTGCAGCAAGTAGATCATTGATCACTTTTGTGAGAGCAGTTTCAGTGGAATGTTGGGGGCGGAAGCCTGATTGCTGTTACACTTATCTCTCCTCGCTCCAGCACCGTTCCCGTTCTCTGCATGGACGGCACTTCTGGGTATCGGTGGTCACATGACAGCATGTTAGGGCAGGCAAATTTAAAGCAATGTGCATATAAACCTCGCTCTGACACTTGTTCAGTGTCAGAGCAACGTCTGTGTATCCTGACTTTATTCCTGCGTTACTTGCTTGTAGCCTGCTCGACTCTCATGTACCAGTTTCTGCCTGTCTGCAGGGCCGCCATCAGGGAGGTACAGGAGTACCCTTGTACCGGGCCCGGGCTCACCAGGGGGCCCAGCGGCACACTCTTACCAGGGGGCCCGCTATCTTCAGCCTGGCTGTCACTGTGACGGACAGACTGAAGACAGCAGCGAAGACGCCAGCCTTAACTTCCGCAGTGGAACGCATCCATCTACAGGAAGTTCCAAATGCCGAACTTCCTGTTGGTAGAACGCATATGCGTTCCACTGCGGGACTTAAGGTCTGAAGTGTTCCTTTTCCTCCCTCTCCCCTAATATTATCAGGGGAGAGGGAGCGAAAGAAACAAACTTCCGAGATGTAGACCCAGATTACGGCAACCGCATCCAAACTCTACTGGACAAGCACAACGCATCTTCTGGAAAGAAGGTGGAAGCTTTTAAACGACAATATAACAACTTTTCATCAAGTGATATTTTATATATTTCTATAATTATTATCCTTGGGGAAATAGAGTGGGATTCACGTGTTTATATTTATGGAAAAGTATTTATGGGACTATTTCTTTTGAATGCTTTACCTTAACGTTTTTAAACAATATCAATCAAGTGGGGAAAAATGGAAGTGACTTAATCCAGAGAATTAATAAGCTGCGCTCTCAGGAATAGTGGTTTAGTCCAGAGATCGACTGTGAGGTGCCTGGATGCCGAGGAGTCAGTATTGTTCCTGGGATAGTAAGTTATGCAGTGATCACCGAGGTATCTAAGGATGTTACCAAGCTATTCTGGCATTAGGTAGCATATGATTTCTACTTGCAGACTGTCAGCTCCCTGTATGTACTATATATTGGGAATATGGGAAACTTTCTGCTTTCAAAGAGCATATCCCAATAAGAATTGCTGCTTAGAGGTGTTCACAATCATGACCTATCACTTGGATAACAAGCTTCCTCCAGCAGTTTCACTGTCAGTAAAGCTCACATCACTCTTCCTGCACCCGGGTAACATGACGCTGCCTACCCTATGACCGTTGTTGCCCGCCCTTCACGGGCGTGGACTGTAATTTGGCCACTTTCAGCCCCATCCCAGCTTCTACTGACAGCCTGCCCCTATCACTGACCGAAGTGTGCAAATGGCTGTCATTGAAGATCAGGAGACGCTTAGTGCCAGCAGGTTAGCGCTCACTCCAGTACAGCCTGTCATGTGGTGAGACAGCGTCAGCTCTTAGCTTTACCCAGAGATGGCAGTGCCCTCTAAAGGGGCACTTCTTTTGCTGCTTCTCCTGTTATCCACAGATGTGATGACTGTATGATATGAAGTGCCCATATTGTCTGAAGGAATGAAGCACTGTAAAAGTCCAATGGAAAATGCCCTGATTGGCTCTGAGAGGTCATATATGATTACCTATAGACTAGCTATAATGACCTGGCAGCTTGGGCAAATGAGGACAAACATCACTTGTCAATCAAGTGTGATATTACAGTGTGATCCCCTTATTATCGCATTCACATATACAATTTATCAAGAAAAGTGCTTACAGTGTAACACTGCTGATGTATTACTAGAGTCTGGCTTTAGTAACTCAAGAAAATTTGCCTAAACTACTTTGAGGTATTGCAGTGCCTCACACCTCAAGCTGCAACCTTTCACCTGACAACTAATTATATATATATATATATATATATATATATATATATATATATATATAACTTACCTTTCTATCACCTAAGTCTGACCCCCTTCATGGAAGAGAGGACCAGGGAGGAAGTCGGATCGTGACCACAAGAGGTAAGTTTTTTTTTTTTTTTTTTATTTCTACATGATTTTTTTTTCATTGCCTTGGGCCCCCTTTCCCCTTGGGCCCCCAGGCACCTGCCCATCTTGCCCAGTCGGAAAGATGGCCCTACCTCATGGGCCGGGGGGGTCATCAGAGGGGGGTCATCGGGGGGGGCCTGCCTGCTTCATTGTACTGGGCCCCATGATTTCTGATGGCGGCCCTGCCTGTCTGACCATCCCTGCTCTCATGCTTTAGTGTACCGATCCTGGCTTGCTGACTACAGTCTGCCTCAGTGCTTTCCTCCTTCAGTGTTACAGACCTTGGCTGTCCTGACCTAGTTTTCTTCCTGTTGTTCCTTAACTCCGCTGCCAGATTGTATTACCAGACCTGGCTAGTCCAGATCTTGCTCCTGCCTACTGATTCGGTTCTCCATTGCCAGTTTCTGTACCAGACCCCAGCTTGTTCTAACTCCATTTCGTCTGCTGACTCTGTACAGTGGACCACGACCTGCAAGTTCTCAGCAGCAAAGCCCAACCCGTCGGTTCTTGGTGGACAACAGAGATCTCGCGCAGGGATCCCATCCCATCTGTTACAATTGCAGAGAGTCTAGAATGGAATGAGAGGAGAGAAAGTGAGACAGACATGTGTACACTAATCACTCAAGTAGTTTGGAGGCAAAGTGGAGGAGAGAAATAGGGCAGTAGTTGGAGAGAAGCTGGATCGAAAGATGGCTTCTTTAGAATTGGTGAGATTAGCGCATGTTTAAAGGAGGATGGAAATGTGCCAGTGGTGAGAGACAGGTTGAAGAGATGAGATAGCGGTGGACATGCAGTGGAGGAGAGAGAGCAGAGAAGTTGGAAGGGAATAGGATCGAGGGGACAGGTTGTAGGACGAGATGATGAAAGGAGCGCATCTCTTCGTCTTCAGTTACTGGAGAGAACGAATTAAGGGTGGATTGGGGAGTATAGGTAAAAGTGGGTAGAGTGGGTGGAGTGAGTGGAATTTGTTATGAGGAAATATCTTGTCGAATGGTGCCACAGGGCTAGAGTGAAGCATGGTGGAGATTCCTTGCAAGTTTGGGGATGCAGTTCAGCGAATGGAGTTGGTGATTTCATCATCATCATTATCATCATAAACATTTATTTATATATCGCCAGCAAATTCCATTGCGCTTTACAATTGGGAACAAACATTATGGGTAATACATACAGACAGAGAGGTAAGAGGGCCCTGTTCGCAAGCTTACAATCTATGGGAGAATGGGAGTTTGAAACAGGGGAACGTGCTACATCATATTGCACATTGGTCCAGCTAGAATGCAAATGTATAAAGTATTGAGTGTGCTGTGTGATCAGTCACACAGTAATGTTGGTCAGAGAGTTGTTTTGTGTTAGCTGTGTAGAGGGTGGTAATAGGGTAACCCAGGGAGATTAAGATGATGGTTGATTAATATCATAAACTTGTCTGAAGTGGTGAGTTTTCAGAGAACGCTTGAAGGTTTGAAGACAAGAGGAAAGCCTTATCGTGCAAGGGAGGGAATTCCACAAAGTGGGTACAGCCCGGAAAAAGTCTGGTAACCAGGAATGGGAGGATGTGATGAGAGTGGAAGAGAGATGCAGATCTTGTGCAGACCAGAGGTGTGGAGTTGAGAAATATTTTGAGACAAGTGAGGAGGTGTATGTCGGTGCAATTTTGTTGATGGCCTTGTAGGTTAGTACAAGAATTTTATATTGGATTCGTTGAAAAACAAGCAACCAATGTAGAGACTGACAGAGTGGCTCAGAATAAAAAGAATGGTTTGCAAGGAAAATCAATCTAGCTGCTGTGTGCAAAATAGATTGTGGGAATTCAAAGGGATTTGGTAAGGATTAATGGTGTCCTCAATGCAGAGAAATACAGGAGGTACTTATCCACCCTGCAATACCATCAGGGAGGTATTGGCTCCAAATTTATTCTGCAGCAGGACAACGACCCCAAATATGCAGCCAATGTCATTAAGAACGATCTTCAGTGTAAAGAACAACAAGGAGTCCTAGAAGTAATGATATGGCCCCCACAGAGCCCTGATGTCAACATCATGGAGTCTGTCTGGGATTATATGAAGAAACAGAAGGATTGAGCAAGCCATACAGAAGATCTGTGGTTAGTTCTCCAAGATGGTTGGAACAACCTATCTGCCGAGTTCCTTCAAAAACTGTGTGCAAGGTACCTGAATGATTGGTGCTGTTTTGAAGGGAAAGGCCGGTCGCACCAAATATTGATTTGATTTAGATTTCTCTTCTGTTCATTCACTTTGCATTTTGCTAATTGATAAAAATAAACTATTAACACTTCTATTTTTGAAAGCATTCTTACTTTGCAGCATTTTTCCACACCTGCCTAAGACTTTTGCACAGTATTGTATATACAACAATCCCATAATTAAAAAAAATAAACTCCATAAAATGCACACTTTTTTTGAACTGCATGCTGTTCAGTTTTTAGATTAATCTAAATGTAAAAAAACATGTTGTTGTAATGCTGATATTCAAAAATATAGTGAAAAACAACCTACTGGCAGCAATTATCAACAGTCTGTATCACAACTAATGGTATTAAATCAATACAGTGCCACACATAATCTATTCAGATACATAATGTAAACTGAGTGAAATGGGAGTTTATTTGAATTGTCAGTTTACTCCCCTAAATATCTTATATAAACAGTGTTTAATTGAATCACAAATATGAGTATCAAGATCACCAGTCCTCTAGTAAGGATGTGGTTTAATGTTGCAATGTCCGATAAAAGATTAACAGTATTAGTGCTAAATAGCAAGTAGTGACACAAAAGTCATAATATAGCGGATTCCATGTATTGCAAAGAATTAAAAGCATTCACTTAGGTTAAATCATTAAAGGCTGATTACATAATATACAGTCATGGCCAAAAGTTTTGAGAATGACACAAGTATAGGTTTTCACAAAGTTTGCTGCTTCAGTGTTTTTAGACCTTTTTGTCAGATGTTGCACTGAAGTAAAATTACAAGGATTTCATAAGTGTCAAAGGCTTTTATTGACAATGACATTAAGTTTATGCAAATATTTGCAGTGTTGACCCTTCTTAAAGACCTCTGCAATTTGCCTTGGCATCCTGTCAATCAACTTCCAGGCCACATACTGACTGATGGACGCCCATTCTTGCCTAATCAATGCTGCCTAATCAATGCTTGGACTTTGCCAGAATTGGGTTTGGGAATGTGGGTTTTTGTTTGTCCACCCGCCTCTTGAGGATTGATGTCTTGAAGTTCTCAATGGGATAAAGGTCCTGGGAAGCTTCCTGGCCATGGACCCAAAATTTCACTAGGAAGTGGGCAGATCCGGGAGATTGCCACACTCTCCCGGGAGTCCGTGAGACTCACTCTAAATGCGGGAGTCTCACGGACATTCCGGGAGATTAGCAAGTATGATGTACCTAGCCTTAGTGAATGTTACACAGGTGTTAGCTAAAGCAAACACTGAAGATAGCAAATGCACTAAGGTGCAGTCTATAAATGATAGGAGTTACAGGTTTACTTTTCTATTGGCTGCAGCAGAAGAAAGATGATCACAGTAATAGCTGAATGATGGAATGAGCCAGGCTCAGAACTGGCACCTAGTGAAGCAACCAACAGAAAACTGAACCCACAATGAAGTGTGTGAGAAGGGTACAGGAAGAGGATGCCATGGACAGGCCCAGAGGCACTTGGTAATGCTGGTAGATGATACTGCAGTCAGGAACAGAGCACTTGGCAATGCTGGTAGGGGATACTGCAGTTAGTAACAGAGCACTTGGTAATACTGGTAGGACATACTGCAGAAAGGAAAAGAGCACTAAGTAATACTGGTAGAAGATATTGCAGTCAGGAACAGAGCACTTGGTACTGCTGATAGGAGATACTGTACACAGGAATGGATCACTTGGTAATGCTGGTAGGAGATACTGCAGTAAGGAACAGAGCACTTGTAAATGCTGGTAGGACATACTGCAGAAAGGAACAGAGCACTAAGTAAATTTGGTAGAAGATACTGCAGTCAGGAACAGTGCACTTGGTAATGCTGGTAGGAGATACTGTAAGCAGGAATGGATCACTTGGTAATGCTGGTGGGAGATACTACACTAAAGAACAGAACATTCTGTAATGCTGGAACAAGATACTGGTAATGCTGGTAGAAGATACTGCAGACTGGAACAGAAGACTTATTAATACAGGTAGGGGATACTGCAGCCAGGAACAGCGGAAATTGATGAACTGGCAACAGACTGCTGGACAAGGCAAACTTTTGAAGGCCAGGCAGGTGTTCAGGATCCAAAAGAAATTGTGAGGGCATAACTCCTAGCAGCCAGGATCTGACACAGACAAAGCATCATACAAAGAGGAGATGATGTACTGCAGACAGATGCAGATCGTGACAAGATCATCGCACAGGCTGATAAGAAAAACAGAAGTGAGGATCCAGAAATTCTAAGAGTGCATTCTTTAAGCTTGGTAGCAACCTACTGAGTATGCAGTGCTCAGGTCTCAGAAGATGCTCTCTGCAAAGCAGCAGGGTGGTCTTTCATTCACACTTTTACCAGCCATTATCTTCTGAACATAACGGGCATGATTCTTTAAGGAAAGTAAGGCAAAAAAAAAAAAAATGAGTACGCTTTCTCCTGGACAAAACTATGTTACAATTGATATTGAAATTAGAGAATTATTACCATTAATATAATTTCCTTGAGATACTTCATGGCAGTTCAATATTCCTGCTCTTGTGGTCTACCTTTTAGGAACAGCTTAAGAAGTTTCTCAGAAACACCAGGGGAAGGAAGAGTCACACTATATACCTTCCAGGAACATGTATTTTTCCAGTTTCTACTCAGCTGACTAGGGAGTTAACCCAGTATTTATGGCTGCCATGGAACATCTCAAGGAAATTAAATTAACAGTCACAATTCTTTCATTTGTATAAAAATTGTGACCGTGGATATGGGATTTAAACCTCTAGTGTGTTAGAAACTTACCTGTCCCACGTTCCTGCTCCACACTCCCGTGTTACTGATTCTCCTGCTTTTGTGTGCAGGCCAGCACTTTCTGGTTCGGGCGTTCACATGATCGGGGCTGGGAGGTGGCGTATACAATCTGCAGACTATATTAAGCTCACTTTGACACTGCAGCAGTGTCAGAGCAACAAGTAACCACTTGGCATCTGGCTCTCCCTGTATACCACTGTGCTACTTTCTGGTGTTTACCTGTATACGACCAATTGGCTTGTTAGATCTTTGCTTCTGGACTTCCATTCTGCTGCCTGTACTACTGTGTATCTGACACGACTATCCATACCGACCACGCTGCTGTCTGTGCTCCTATGTATCTGACCTGGCTATCCATACTGACTACTCTGCTGTCTGAGCTCCAGTGTATCCAAAGCGACTATCCATACTAACCAGCCTGCTGACAGTGCATACGTTTATCCGACCCAGCGACTCTCCTGTGTGCTGTGTTTCTTCAGTGTATCCAACCCGGTGTTCTACTGAATACAGTTTAGGATTCTTCAGTGTGTGTTGTACCACTTCAGCTAACTAAATCCTGTTTTGCCTCACTGTACTACTCTACCGCTACAAAGTCCACTCTCCCTGGTCCCGCGGCAATATTTCTTTAAGTGTTTCAACACTTAACCTGCGGAGTTTGACATTGCCGCTTTAAATTAAAAGGAATACAAGTCGCACTGACGTTAAAGGCTCCTGATTACCTGACACCTCAGTAGACGGACTCACTTACGGAGCATATAATTTGCTATAGTTCAAACAATGGGATGATTGCAAAAGAATCCTTTAACATCACATGGATATTATGAATATTTATTCATGCCATTTGATTTCTGTAATGCTATAGTCATTTTTCAGAATTTTGTAAATTGCATTTCCAGACATTGTTAAGGGAAACTTGTAGTCATTTATCTTGAGGAACCATTCATATTCTCTTCTTCCTTGGAGGAACATCACAACCATGTCAGTTTAGTGTTAGAAAAGGTTAGTGAAAACTATGTATAATAAAATGGAGAAATATATTTTTGAAAGTACTGAAGTTCCATTTCTTGAGTATATTATTACCATTTATGTTTTATATATGGACCCAGGAAAGATTCTAAATATAGCTCTTGGGCTCTAACCAAGAACTTAAAATCCATCTAGTGGTTTTGATGTTTTGACAATTACTATAGCTAGTTCCTTAAAAATGCCTTTCATTAGTTTATCCCATCATTGCTTTGACTAAACAAGGTACTTATCCAATGAATTGGCCTTCAGAAGCAGAAGTGGCCTTCAAAACACTTAACCGGCACCAATGTTATGTCACCATGATACAAATCTTTCATTGTAGAAGTGGATTCCTCAGAGGTTAGTGGTATTCTCTCTCAGCACTCTGGAAGCCCAGAAAACTTCAACCTTGTTTTTTTTTCTCAAGGACAATTTCCTCTGTGGTAAATAATTAAGATATAAAATTTCCTTAAATGTTAGTCAAATGGTTATTTGAAAAGTAGTATCATTGATAAGAATAAAAGTAAGTAGTAAAAAAAAATGCACACATAGGACAGTTGTTATTAACCATTTATTTTTAGCCACATATACTCTCTTAACTTTGGCTTACACAATTAAGACCGTTCATTACCTATGATAAAGTTGATTTCCTCCAATTGTGTCCGTTTCGTTCACCCACCCTTAGGATGTAAATTCGAATGAGCAGGGCCTTCTTCCCTCTTGTCTCCACACCTGTTCTTCTACTCCGCCTCTACTGCATTAACCTGCCTGGAGTTTCTGAAGCATTGGTATTTTGTTTATTGGTCTGTACTGTCTCACCCTGTATAGTCTACTGTTTGCTTTGTGTACGGCGCTGCGGAAATCTTGTGGCGCCTAACAAATAAATGATAATAATAATAATAATAAATAATGAGGTATATATCAAGTCATTAATCAATTTAATTTTTATTTGAATTAGTCATTTACAACTGATGCAGTTGTTATTATCTATTACACATTATTTGTTTAGCATATCAAGTATAGAATTATCTCAGTAATATATATTTCATTAAGCAAATTATGTTTACCATGAATTGTCAGTTTCTAGTGCAATCAACACCAACTGGACATGATTATACCAGCAATAATGAAGAAACATCTATCCTTATCAAAGACAATTATTGCATTTTACAACCTGAATGTCTAAATGTGAAATAGACATAAACGAATCTTCACAAAATTGACCAATCACAGTTGAGCAAGCACTTTATAGATCATCCATCCATCTGCAATGATAGCCCTGAGGAAGTCACAAATACGTGACAAAACGCGTTGGAGGTAACTAACACTTCACTCCAAGAAGTAGCTAGGTGCACTCCACGCTGGAACGCACGCCCGCTTTTGGATCTCAGCACAATCAGCGCTGCACCTCCTCCAAGCCATAGATGGACACAGCACAATCGCACTGGAATTAGGATTAGGGGGGGACTATTTTCATGAGAATCTTATCGCAAGTATTGGAACTTTAGCTAAACATATCCTTTGTATAATTTGGATCATTTGCGTGTGCTTGTTTCACAGAGTGTTCCTGCAAGGACATTATGGACAGTTGACATCACCACAAGCTCCTCTTGTCATGTGCAATTAATGGACGTTTAGACCTATAGATCTCTTGCCATTTCACACTTACCTATTATTTCCATGATATGCTATAGATTGCAATTTTAATTGTTTGTTCAATAAATCCTGATATTTTGACATACACCACTGTGCTTATATTAGAGTCTAATCACTGATAGAGGTATATGCACCACATAGGTCATTCAGGTCCAATTAGCAAGCGCTGAGTCTATATTATTTATGTTAGGATGTGGACTGTCCTTTGATTCTTAGCTGCTGCATTTACCCATACTACAGTGTCTCGCAATAGGCTAGTTTTGCGCAATTCAGTCTTATTGCTCATTGATAAGAGTGCACTCTATATCCTGTCATGGTATACGCTCATCATAAAAACTTTGAATATATTGAATCAGCTAAAAGATTGAATTCTAGGCAGGCTAGGTGGTCCTTATTTTTCAGTGAACACATTCAGTTTTATAAGAACGACAGCTTTTGAAGATTGAGACCACGGCTAGCTTGCCTATAGTGACTGATTTACTGGTGTCACTGGGGATATTACAGCTGGTCTGCAGTTTTGCATCTTTGTAAGTTATTATTACAATATTGTAGCTTTGAAATATTATTTTGCTAAATTGGAGAGTTCCATAAACATAACAATGTAAATTAAATTATGCACTAATCTTCAAAAAACAAAATATGAAAATGAAACACTGTTTGTGTCTGAAAGATACTTAAAGGATAAATCCATCTAAAACTTCAGTCTTGGGGGAGTTCAGTAAGTTAACGATAATACTTAATATTACTTACCTGGGGTCTGGCATTCCCTCTGATTACTGGACTGTCACAGACACTGGTGAACCACTGGATTGGGGGAAATGCTGGACCCAAGGTAAGTAATATTCAGTGTAATATTGTTATACTGTTATATTGTTATAAATGAATAAACAAACAATATCTGTATATGTGAAGATACCGGGTGTATCTGGCCCAATGCTACCCACTTCACGCTGGCTGGCCACCCACGGGTGCCTTCCTATGCCAGGGAAGTCTACCCAGTACCTTCTAGGATTCGTATGGTCACTCAGGCAAAATGCAGTTATAAAAATACAACAGTATATTTATTGTCATACAAACAACACTAGAATCTTATGTACACACAGTAAATAAATGCCAGGCAGATTTACCACATTATCTGTCCCTTACCCCAATAACTTAAGGAGATATAGTCACCTGGCTGTCTAGACTTCATGACCAATGGATCCCTCTCAGCTGTATATATAGACGCTAATTAGAAAACGACAATTCAAAACTAGATGCACCTTCATGAATGAAATCCCAGCATGAACACCCTTCCCCCCTGGAGTCGCTCCTTATATCTCAGGTCTAATTTCCACAGTCTTTCTCCTCCCTATGCAACCCCCTGGGTCTATTCTTCTAAACCATTGGTCAGTGCTGGACTAGGGGGGGGGGGGGTGGAGAGGGCAGTGAAGATGAGCTGTCCTTCCAGAGAACCTCCCCTGTTAGATGGCCTGTCTGGACTTGCCTGGTGAGAACAATGGACACTAATTAGTTTTCCTACTCTAGCACATGGCAACCTGATCCCTACCCATAATCCCCCTGGCTTCACTTTAAAGACAATGAATAGCAACCTTACTGCAGGTCATCAATATACAATACACAATATACATATGTACACTGAACTACAATGTTCCATTAGCCACATGTAATTGGACAATGCAGTTGTAGTCTGTTGAGCTTGGGAACAAAAGCATGGGCTATAAAAAGTACATGCGATAATCCACATTATGTGAGAAATGAGAAACTAAATGCTCACAGGGTTATCACACTCATTTCCTCACAGTATACATATCGTATTTATTGCAGGGTATGTGGTTATTTTTTAATTGGAGTCCATCCTATAGAAAAAGCGTAGTAGGCAGGAGCTACGAGATTCCTTACACTGGGTAGTGATTTATTAAAATAAATATAATAGTAACATATAACTAATAAAAGCCAACTAAATGCCTAGACTTTTGTTCTTATATTGTGTGCAAGTCATTGTATATTACTACACAGCAGTGTTAATTATATTAAATGGCAGACACCATAACTTCCACCTTGTTTTGAAGGGTTCAGCTTCTAGATTATTGAGTTAGACATTATTCAAATTAAATACATGTTTTTGTAAAACAACCCATTTATTACAGTCCCTATTATTGATCATAATATATTTCTGGAATATAATAAGCATATTGTACATGACAGGAAAAACATTATCCGGACATCACTGACCTTTATAAAAAGCATTTTTTCCACTCAGTTTTCATTACAAATGAGCAACGAAAGCGACTGATTAATTACAGTACATAGTTTGAGAACTCTTGAAAAAATATTAATAAACATACAAAATTCCACTTTTTAATTGTCTCTAAAGAGAATGAAACATTAAACTTTTCATTAACAATTTACTGAAGTGTATTCCAAATATCTATAACATACATTTTGCAACATTTATTTTAAAAAACTAAACAGCTATTAATTGCACAGGAAATTTCTGGCTAAATTGGGACAAACTACAAGTATGGCATGTCTTATTTCAAATCCCATTAGTGAGAAAGTTCTGAAAGCTGTAAGGGGAAGGGGGAATTATTTGCTGCTTCTATGTGATATTTCAACACAGATTTGAGCCACCAAGTGTTTCTTATGAAAGTTAGTATAAAAAGCTCTTTTTTTTTTTTAAATCAAGTAAAATTTTATTGCATTTTTTACTTTTTTACTTTTAACAACAAAAAAGGCCAAAACATTAGGCTGGTATAACAAACTAAAACCCACACAGGGGCACAAGCAGTGTCAAATATTCATGAATAGCACAGTCAAAATGCATTATAACTTCAGATGCTATGAACAAATTATGCACATTATCTAAAATACAAGATACAATGAGGTAATAGTATAGCAATATTGACAGTAAATACAAAACTTCACCCCAATAATAGAGGAGGCTGGGTGTCTACTCTGAACGCTGCATTAGGAAAGCTCCACCTCCCTCAATCCTTCTGTAACATATGGGGGGGGGGATATTCTCCACCTGTATCAGATCCTTTCATATTTATCCACTAGATTCCTACTGGTGTACATGAACCTCTCATGGCCTACTGTGTCATTAACAAGGTCAATCCAACTCCTCACTGTCGGGCCTTCCGGTGCCATCCACTTCCTAGCGATGACCACTTTCGCCAGCATAAGTATCGTATTAATGAGCAATCTAATTAACTTATGGATGTTTTTATCCAAACCCGAACCAAATATACATAGTTTTGGTGTCATGGCAGATACTCCCACCTCCAACCTGCTAATACAAACCCCCACCTCTCCCCAAAAGTATGAGACCAACGGGCATTCCCAGACCGTATGCTAAAAATTCCCTCTCTCAATCCCACACTTAGGACACAAAACGAGCAGACCTCCGAAATACGCTCTATACAACAAGAAAACCTGGACCTGGTGTAACTTGACCGATGCAGTGAAATTTTTCAGACTACACAACATAATATCCCATGCCTTGTCACTAATTTGCCCAAGATGCCCCTCCCATCAGAGCTGCAGCTCCGGAAAACCTCCCACACCAGATCCTTCCAACAACAATGAATACAGAGACAAAATTTGCCATCCTGAGTCCAGCCTTGACAGCCGCACCCTCAATGGATCTGCATTAAAACTTGGGGCAGATGCCCTGAACTGCGAGGCCAAAGCATGTCTCAATTGTAGATACCTATAAAAGTCACCCCTAGGTAGCTCATGTAATCCCCGTAATTGCTCAAACGAATGCAGTATCCCATTCTCATACAGTTGTCCAATATGTATTATATTGTAAATATGCCAAGCTCCAGCTCCCTCCATCCTAACCAGCTCAAAAAAATCCAGATTATCCCAGAGTGGAGTACATGGATCCCAGTCCAATTCACCCCCAATCCAAGATGAGAGTCGCCACACCTTCATGGCTTGTATCACTAAAGTAGGATCACCTCCAGACTTCCTACCAGCTAAGAGAAACTGCGTTTGTGTATGTTTAGAGCCTGTCCCAGAGACTAGAAAATCATGCAGATCCACACCCATCCACGACCGGAACCATACCTCAATATATGCTAGCTGAGAAGCAATATAGTAGAGCCGCAGATTCGGCAGAGCCAGACCCCCTGACCCTCGGGAACGATACAAAGTAGTAAGCTTGACCCTTGCTCTCTTGCCTGCCCACACCAAAGAGGCCATGAGACGCTCAATACAACAGAATATACTATGGGCATATAGACCGGTGACTGTTGCAAAACATACAAAAATTTTGACTGAATTATCATTTTGACCATATTGATTCTACCTGTGACCGTCAATGGCAGCTGCTTCTACACCCCAACCCAGCTCTTAAGATAATCAGTCTGAGGCTGGACATTACATTGGATATACTGACCCATATCCCTAGAAATCCACAGACACCAAGATACTTAAATACCGGAGTCCATTTGAGAGGAGTCTGTAAGACTTGACCTATAGGGAAAGTACCCTTAATCGGAGTGACACTAGATTTGTCCCAGTTGATCAAAAGCCCAGAGTACCAACCAAAAACCGTGACCGCGTGGAGTAACGCGTGTAACGACTTATTAGGATATAGAAAAAGCAGAATATCATCTGCGTAAAGGGCAATCGTGTCCGTCCTGCAACCCATCTTCAACCCAGTAATATCTGACTGCATCCTAACAGCAGATGCCAGTGGCTCTATGGCCAAGGCAAATAGGGTGGGAGACAGAGGGCAACCCTGTCTTGTACCTCTAGCTATGACAAACTGACGAGACATGAAGCCATTTACACAGACTCTAGCTGTAGGACAAGAGTACAGTAACCGTACCCATTGAACAAAAACCGTCACAAACCCAAATTTCAATAGCACCGCCCACAAGTACCTCCACGCCACAGAGTCAAAGGCCCTAGCAGCATCTAACACCACCACAACCGCCTCCTCCTCCGCAGGGTGGGGCAACTGCAGATGACAAAAAAGCCTACGCAAATTTATAGCTGTAGATTTTCCCAGCGTAGAAGCAGTTTGGTCAGAGTGTACAATCTCACCAATCACCCGACTCAAACGCGACGCTAAAATTTTTGACAATATTTTAAAATCCGCTGTCAATAGTGATATAGGTCTGTATGACTCCGGGAACGAGGGATCCTTTCCCGTTTTAGGAATAAGAACTATAAGAGCTTCAGACATAGACGGAGACACCGACCCCAGATCTCTAAAGCTTGTAAACATTTCTTGCAAACGAGGCACAAAAAACCCCATGTGCCTCTCATACAGCTCCATAGGAATCCCGTCTATGCCCGGAGTCCTGCCATTAGGAACAACAGTCTCCTCATCAGTGTTGACAAATCCAGACTTTCACTGCTATCTGCACTTAGCTCGGGTAAGGAAACAGCCGCCAAACACATGTACAAGTCAGAATCCGAGTATTCAGCCCTAGACACATATGCATCTTTAAAATACCCATAAAACACATCACTAATCTCTTCAGTTACAGTATGCACAACACCCATGGTATATTCAGGTAATATTCCCGCCACAACAGTCGCCGCCCTCTCTGATCTAGCCAAATATGCCAGAAACCTGCCACATTTATCCGCTTCAAAATATTGGGAATGCCTAGCAAATAGCAATTTACGCCTCGACTTGTCTAGCAAATAATCTGACCATTCTCGCTGTACCACCAACCAAGCCAGCTTATCAGAAGCCATGTGAGAAGAAAGATATACCTCCTCCAAGCGCAGAACCTCCTTTTCTAACCTATCACTTCACAGCCTAGACTCTCTTTTGAAGTTAATACTACTAATTAGGGAGCCTCTTAAAAAAGCTTTGAATGAATCCCAGACAAGAGGTGGTGCCGCTGTATCCACATTAGTAGCAAAATATCCCTCCCATTGAGACTCCAGTGTATTCCCATCTTTCAATAATGTCAACCAGAAAGGGTTAAGTCTCCAAAATACCTGCCCTCGTGAGGCATTAAGCTTTACAGTTAGTACCAACGGGGAATGATCTGAAATCTCTCTTGGCAAGTATGCAACATCCAAAACAGCTGGCAGCAACTCCTTTGATATTAGCCCTAAATCAATTCGGGAAAATGCATAATATGAAGTAAAATAACAAGAGAAACAGATTTCTGCTGGGTGCCTCAGACGCCACACATCCACCAAGCCCATCTCTTCCATCAGATCAGCAAACTTTGATTTTCCAGCATGTGTAGTGTCCCCCACCTCCCTCCACCTGTCAACATTGGAATCCAATACATTATTAAAATCCCTGCAACAAATCACAGGAGTGTCAGGAGATAGAGAGATGAAGGCACTACATTTTTTTTAAAACTTCCCCACTATACGGGGGTGGGTCATAGACAGACAGCAGGTTTATACGTTTAGAGTCAAAAATACCCCTCACAAAAACATATCTACCTAATGGGTCAGATTCCACCTCTTCCAAAACAAAATTCACTTTTTTATGTATAAAGAGAGAAACCCCTCTAAAATTACACGTATGAGCAGCATGATAGGCCCATCCAACCCACGGTTTCTTAAGGGCCAGCAATTTACCTCCCACTAGATGAGTCTCAGGGAGGCATATAACATCCGCCTCATACATTTTTAACTGCGATATGACTAAGGACCGTTTAATTTTATTATTTAGACAACGAACATTCCAGGTCATCTTCCCATTTGCCATAACACCAGGGAATACACAAGACATTTCCACATAGAAATCGAACCCCTCCATCTCAGGCAGACACCCAGCCACCAATCAGCGACATTAATATATATTGAGACAATTAACCTCATTACCAGAAAGTATTTGCATAAAGAGAAAATAACACATTTGACACTGCATTGAACTCTAACAAACCTACCACTCCCTACCCTACCCAAACAATCCCCCTCCTGTATATCCACCCCCAACATACCTGGATCCCATTACAACTACCCCACATCTCCTCAAACAGCGTACACAGCTATCTCCACGTATTTATGGAAACACCAGTATACTCCGAAAAAGGAGAGGGAGACCGCAACCCCTAAAACAAGGGAAGCCTCCCAGCCCGTAACTTCACCTCTAGCACCAAGTAAAATATCGGAAAGCTTAAGAAATATCACCTTGTAATTGAAAACTTCGTAAACATCCAGATAATTTCTATATTAATCAAAACATTTCAATATGTATAAACATAAATCCAAGCGATATATATTAACGGAGCTTATCTCAAACATTATAACTATCCAAGGCACACAATATTTAATAGCATCATTTCAGTCCAGGCGGTCAATACATAGGAGCATCTTCAATCCGGATGAAGATCTCTAGGAGCTCTCCTATCCAACCAGTGAGTCGCCTCCGATCCAAAGAAAAGGGTAGTTCCATCTGTAACCACCCACAGTCTGGCCGGCAAAAGCATAGCATACGGCAATTGCCTCTCACGAAGATGACGCTTCACCTGTATAAACTGAGCTCTGTTCTTTTGTACATCCACAGAGAAATCAGGAAATACAGCCACTCTTTGGTTTTGATACATCAAAGGGCCCTTAATCCGAGCCAGGCGCAGAATAGCATCCCGATCTTTATAGTGTAGCACCTTAGCAATGCATGTGCGCGGCTGTGCACCAGGAGGCGGCCTCTGAGCCGGGATCCGATGTGCCCTCTCCACCACAAACTGGGCGGTGAACTCCTCTCTGTCGAATGACTGGATCATACAATTCTCCAAGAATGTCTCCGGAGAATCACCCTCCGCCTTTTCAGGAAGACCCACCAACCGAACATTACTGCGTCTGAGTCGGCCCTTCATGTCCAACATCTTCTCTTTAACCGACACCATCTGAGCCTCCAGACCAGTAACTTTCTGTGGCAAAGGAACTGTAGTATCCTCTAGCATGGAGATGCGAGCCTCCGTCTCTTCCCCGCGCGCACGGATCTTCTGAAAATCCTTCCGCATCAACGACAAATCGACCTGCACCTTTCCAATTTTGTCCATTACCTTCTTTTCAGAGGCAGCTATAGCTTTCAGGACCTCCTGGAGAGTAGAATCAGCAGGCGACTGTACATCTTTGGAAGGCTGGGATACCTGCAATTCAAAAGCAGGAGCTCCTCCCCGAGGCCGTAGCAGGTTTAGAATGTGCATATTTCTCCAATCTGCTAGCCGCAGTGTTACTTGCATAATGGCACCTGCTATGCCCAGATGTTGATATGTGCACTCTTAGGTTATACACAAACAGCTTAGACTGTAGAATAATGTTTCAGCAGAACTCCCAGTCCTCAGTTAGATCCACAGCAAACTCTTGGATGCCTCAAATGGGGATAAAAGCACTGTAATAAATGGTCACTGAGACACATGCACTCCCAGGCAGTCCCTGTATTCAGGTACTTTACAGAGGGAGGATCTTCAGACGGCTCTAGACTATACACATAATATTCTCTTCACTGTGCCATAAACAGCAGTCCCACTGCTACACACAGGCTTTACCAGACGACAAGATTATACACAGGCGCATACACTCTGCCTCTCTCCGACATTAATTTCCAAAATGGCGCCTCAGCCTACTTCACAGCGGGACCGCGGGTATAGACCTTCCACGCCTCTCCAGCCGCCAGATGCTTTCTCTCTACAGAGCCAGCCGTCCCCGCTCAGGAGAGGTAAGTACTTCAGCCTGCCAAGTCTCAGGTAAAAGCTCTGTCCTATTCCCGCCAGCAGGTTCTGTCTCAGCAGCGCTCCGGCCACTCGTGCCTCTCACAGCCACCCCAATCCTCCAGCATACACCTAACTTGCCTCCGCTAGTGCCAGGGCAGTTCCGCCACAAGACTACTGAATAGGTAAGGGCCAGTAGTTCAGCAGGATGTCCGTCCAGGATATTTAGGCTGGGGAGCTCCGGTATCTACAACCTATGCCATGCTCCGCCAGGCCACGCTCCCCATAAAAAGGTCTTTTTAAACAATTTAATAAGGAGATGGTTTCCAGGGGAAGTGTGGGGAAAGACCAGGTTAATTTTTAAATGTGTTATAGATTATTTTAGTTGGCGCCATTGACTTATTGCGGCAAATTTAATTTTTCATTTTATTAAGAGGCACAATTATGATAGTGTAATATAATGAAACATTAAAATTGCCTTCATAATTTAATTATAAATTCATTTCCCGCATAATCAGTAAATAATGATTGCCCCCATCTAATATATAAAAGAGAAAATTTGTCCTTCTGTCCTTCTGTCTGTCTTTCTATACAAATCCACATTTTTCAAGCGAAGATCATGAAATTTTGCATACGAGTGTATTAAAACATGACAGAGGCAACTAAAAAAATTTAAAATTGAAATTCATTACGGGGTGGGGGTGGCGAGGGGGGTAACACCTAAAAATCATCAAAAACGACCATAACTCTGGAATGTCTGGAACAATTTACACCAAACCTGGTACACATATGACTTACAGTCTGACAACAAATATTGTGGAGGCAACACACCCCTAGCACTCCTAAGGGTGGGGGTGGCGAGGGGGGTAACACCTAAAAATCATCAAAAACGACCATAACTCTGGAATGTCTGGAACAATTTACACCAAACCTGGTACACATATGACTTACAGTCTGACAAAAAATATTGTGGGGGCAACACACCCCTAGCACTCCTAAGGGTGGGGGTGGCAAGGTGGGTAACACCTAAAAATCATCGAAAACGACCATAACTCTGGAATGTCTGGAACAATTTACACCAAACCTGGTACACATATGACTTACAATCTGACAACAAATATTGTGGGGGCAACACACCCCTAGCACTCCTAAGGGTGGGGGTGGCGAGGGGGGTAACACCTAAAAATCATTGAAAACGACCATAACTCTGGAATGTCTGGAACAATTTACACCAAACCTGGTACACATATGACTTACAGTCTGACAACAAATATTGTGGGGTCAAGACACCCCTAGCACTCCTAAGGGTGGGGGTGGCGAGGGGGGTAACACCTAAAAATCATCGAAAACGACCATAACTCTGGAATGTCTGGAACAATTTGCACCAAACCTGGTACACATATGACTTACAGTCTAACAACAAATATTGTGGGGGCAACACACCCCTAGCACTCCTAAGGGTGGGGGTGGCGAGGGGGGTAACACCTAAAAATCATCGAAAACGACCATAACTCTGGAATGTCTGGAACAATTTACACCAAACCTGGTACACATATGACTTACAGTCTGACAACAAATATTGTGGGGTCAAGACACCCCTAGCACTCCTAAGGGTGGGGGTGGCGAGGGGGGTAACACCTAAAAATCATCGAAAACGACCATAACTCTGGAATGTCTGGAACAATTTACACCAAACCTGGTACACATATGACTTACAGTCTGACAACAAATATTGTGGGGGCAAGACACCCTTAGCACTCCTAAGGGTGAGGGTGGCGAGGGAGGTAACACCTAAAAATCATCGAAAACGACCATAACTCTGGAATGTCTGGAACAATGTCTTGGAAGAAGTTCCAAAAAAAAGGGGAAATATATTTTTTCTGGATGCACCCGGAAGAACAGGTAAGACGTTTCTCATCAAGTTGTTACTTGCTAAAATTCGAGTACATTCCAAGATAGCTATTGCTGTGGCCTCTTCTGGAATTGCTGCAACTTTGCTCCCTGGTGGAAGAACAGCACATTCAGCTTTCAAGTTACCGCTTAATCTGGCCCGAAGTGAAACTCCCGTCTGCAATATCACTAAACGAACAGAAAAAACTCAGATTCTGCAGCAATGTCAGGTCATTGTATGGAATAAATGCACCATGTCACACAAAAATGCTTTACAGGCCCTCAATCAAACACTTCAATTTTTAAGAGGCAATGATTTACTAATGGGTGGAGTCACTGTTGTATTTGCTGGAGATTTTCGACAAACATTGCCGGTCATTCCAAAAGAAACAATGCCGGATGAAATTAATGCATGCCATAAATCATCACATCTTTGCAGGCATGTTCGCACTTTGCGACTAACCACAAATATGAGAGTTTCTCTGCATGGCAACACAATGGACGGTCAGTTTGCTGATCATTTCTTAAATATTGGGAATGGTTTAATGCCGCTTCATCCAGTAACTGGTCTCTTCAAACTCAGAGAAACACTTTGTAACACAGTTGTGTCTTAAAATTCTTTAAATCCCGGGCAACGCCGGGTATTCTGCTAGTAATTCATAAGTCAATGGTGGTGAGGTACTGCAACAAAATCAGACTCAATGTTGCTTGAGTGATTACACTGGAGGGATTGCAGGTGGCGCTGTTCCTTAATGTGTTACTGTGTTGTCGCTCTGTTTTATAACAATGTACTCTGTTGTACAAAGAATGTTCTAGTTTGTTTTCATATTGGTTTTTACATGCAAGATGTGTTATGTCTGTATGCTCAGATAACTACACTGTTTTAATACAAAAGTTATTCCACAAAGAACTTCCCAGTGTGTGCCTATTGAAAGAATGAAAGAAGCATAATTTGCAATAAATGGTGCCTCTTTTTATGTTTTGAATGGCAGGATAACTCAAGCTGCGCGCCTCTCACAACCATCTTTTTTTTCTAGCTGTTTTCCATCAAACCACAGCTTTATAAATCTAACAGTTTGCATTCTTATCATGTTAAAAATTTGGACGACAATGTGTAATGTGGTGCTTTGTGAAATTATGATTTTCAGGCAGTTTGGCCTTCAGTAAGTCCATCGGTTTTGCAAACCAGTCTTTTCCAAATCTTGCCCAAAGTACATTCTGATATTCTGGAACCACACCTTCTGGACTAATTATTTCAATCAACAACAGACATTTCAAAGTGTATGCAAGTCAAAAGACAAATCTGATCTACTCTGGAAAAAAAACAAACACAATAACAAAATGTAACTCTTACAATTTATATAATGTAAATAATAGAATTATACTACTGTTAATTTATTTTCCTTGAAGTACTCCATGACAGCCCTTACAATGGGTTAACTCCCTAATCAGTTTAGTAGAAACAGGAAAAAGAAACACACCTGGAAGTTATTTAAGGTATATAAGGTCATTCTTCACTCTGGTGTCTTTCAGAAACTTCCTACAAAAGCATAATTATAGAACATGGGAAGGAATAATGGAATGTCATGCAGTACTTCAAGGAAAATAATTTAACAATCAGTATAATTCTCTTATTTTCCTTGGCAGCCCTTACAATGGAACATAACGAAGTATAAATCAAGCAGGGTGGGCTTAAAAACAGCAACAACAAACTTTTTATCGAAAGACTTCTTGGAGGATTTTTCTCCCTAACTGTGTGTCAGCAAAGAATGTAACACCTAGCAGATAATATCTGATAAAAGTGTGCAGTGTTGACCATCCAGCTGCTTTGCAGATGTCATTGAAGCCTGAGCATTGTGTGCCCAGGAGGTAGCTGCCACTCTTGTAAAATGCACTGTTAAAATTTAAGGCACTTCACACCCATTCCCCTTTTAGTCCTGTGCAATGGCATCTCTAATCCATCTTACAAGAGTAGGTTTGGATGGAGCACATCATTTATGGGACTCTATAGGAAGAACAAAATGCTGTTCTGCCTTCCTAAAACTGTTTGTTAAGGAAAGGTAAACAGAGTATATAATTGTTCTTCCTTTTTATTAGTTGGTTGTGGACAGAGAGATTGTAGTATAATATCCTGGTTGATATTTAAAGTGGAAACAATCTTGCAATGGTTCAATGCTTGAAAGAATTGAAAAATAAGGTTTAACTTTCAGGGTAGAGAGGTAGACCCTTATCAAAACCATACAAGGTATGTCTATTAAATAATGAGACTGTGATTACACCTAGTAAACAATGTAGTCAGAACCGGTTAAAAATGCATATGTAGTAACCTTGAACCTGTCTGAACCTGCATAACAAGCTGCAATACTCTATGACGTTCACTTGATTGTGATTCGCCATTTAGTTTGGTTGTGTTTTCTGTTGAGTGCCGAAAAAATGCTACATTTAAATGTTGAACAACGTGTCAATTTGAAATTTTTAGTAAAATTGCACAAAACACCAACAAAATGTTTTCAAATGCTTTTTACGGCCTATGGGAATGACTGCCTGTCTCGTGCACGTGTGTTTGAGTGGCACAAAAGATTTAGCGAAGGACGCGAGAATGTCAAAGATGCAGAAAATGTAGAATAAATCAGTCAGATTGTTCGAAAAGACCACTGACTCAGTGTTCGAATGATAGCTGAATCCATGAACATTGACAAAGACACCATATGGAAAATTTTGCGTGAAGATCTTAACATGAAAAAAGTTTGTGCAAAGATGGTCCCAAGGGTTCTCACACCAGAGCAAAAAGAACATTGCAAGGAATGTTGTGTTGACATTCTGCAGCAACTTGTTATGTGCATATTGTCGCTAACCAATAACGATTGTCGAACCTCGATTTGTGTTTCCAAAGCACAAAGATTTATTCGTAATAATTAGAATAATATGCTCAAGCGAAGTAATAGTAAATACAGCCGTTACTTATCGCAGGCGCTCTGGATCCAGTGCAGTCATTCAATCCTGAAGTCTGGAGACAAAATGTCTGCACTCTGGATCACAAGCTGCTGCTTATATACACAATCAAATACAGTAATACAATGAAGATGGTATAGCTTGCATCTATTGGTCCAGGTCTCCGGAATGTCCAAGGGGTTGCCAATCATTGGCTGGTTCATCCTAAGGAATCCAAAGGAGGGGGTCATCTCTGCAGGGGGTATGCTCTGCTCTTCCCACCAGGATTCCTTAGTCTTAAGTAGTTCATAATTCCCTATCATTCATAACTTGTGTATGCACCCTGCGATTCCCTCGCAGAGTGAACCAAACAGTAGGATATGTAACAAGGTTCATTATGATACCACTCATGATGTGATTCCTTCAACCTGTTCCGTGTATTTCGCTAATATGCATGTAACTCTGATATAACATATAAATACTACTATATTTCGACATAACTGACTATGTGTTGCAACTACCATTAATGTGTACTATTTTATAAGTATGCGTGTTTGTGCGAATGTATGGTAAAAGACCAATTACTGTTGCTGCCACGTGTAGTGGGTGCGTACGCCCTTTCACGACGTAGCGTGCCCTTGTACGTCGATGCGTACCGTACGCATCTTTTCAGACAGCGACAACCAAGTTTGCTAGACTTTAATTCAAATGACTTTATCCAATTTGCTGACTGCGACAAACTTGACACAGATCCAAACCTGTTTCATAAAGTAATCACTTGTGATGAGACCTGGATATTCCAGTACGATCCTGAAACCAAAAGACAGTCAGTGCACTGGAAAACACCATCATCACCAAGAAGGATAAAAGCTTGTCAAAGCAAGTCAAAATTCAAAGCAATGCTCATTGTTTTTTTTAATATCAAGGGTGCAATTTTGGAAGAAAGGGTTCCAGAAGGCACAGCAGTTAATTAATATTATTATAAGGAAGTTTTGAAAAAGCTGAGAGAAAGAGTCAGAAAGAAACAGCCACAACTGTGGAAAAATGGTTTATTTATTCACCAGGACAATGCGCCTGCTCACACAGTACTTTCTGTGAAGCAGTTTTTGACTGACAAACACATTACTAGACTTGAACATCCTCCATATTCGCCCAATTTAGCAGCTTGCAATTTTTATCTTTCTCCAAAAGTTAAATCAGTGCTTAAAAACACATTTTGAGTCAGTTGATGCTGTAAAGAAGAAAACGGCAGATATGTTGAAACAAGTGACAAATTGATTTGCGCCATACCTTCCACCAGTGGAAAACAAGACTACAGCGATGTATTAGTGCTAATGGGGAGTATATTGAAGGGGACAAACATTAAATTTGTAATACCAATAAATAAAGGTGAGTTATTTAATCAGTCACGTTATTTAATAGCCACACTTCGTATTTAAGAAATTCCAAAATAATTGGGACACTGACAGATGTCAGATCCTCTATATTCTTTTTGGATCACAAAATTATTTTTTCCAGATTCTATAATAAACAATCATTATATCAATAACTGTCAGAAGCCAATGAATCACCACACTATCAAAGAGAGGGTGTCCCAATTCTAGCAGATATAGTGGATTCACTTTCACCAACTTGGCTTAGCGCTGGCAGTAACAGAGGCATGGAGTCTAACGAAGCACCGTTTTTCACCAGCGATGGCAAACTTGCCTTTAAAAGCCATCACCGCTTTAAATTTCCCCTGCAAAGTCGCCGATTTCAGGCGACTTGCAGGAACCGATGCTTCATACATTTACCCCCAGGAATTGATAAAATTGTTTCTTTGGGGCACCTATAACGTTTGCCACCAGGAAATCTGTAGAACCATGTAAGGTTTTCACTATTAGCAGCCTCTAGGTCTTATGAGAACATAAGAGACTAAAGCCTAAAATGTAAATGAATATAAATGGCTATGCCTACTAAGAATGGGAACAATAGCGTAAACTGACAACAGGAATCGGATACAACACAAAATTGGACTGGAGGCTAACAGAATCATAAGAGTCACAAACTGGGTGGGCAGCAGACAAGGATAAATGGTAACAAGTAAATGTCAGCACAGGCATCAGACAGGATATACGATAACAAGATGTCAGTACAGGCAGCAGACAGGACTGGCATCAAGTAAAGGTAGAGGTAGACTGCAGGAAAGAGTGGTGAAAAGAATACTCTACAGAGCATGAACACCTATGCAAGCTAAAGCTATCACAGGCAGTGATTGAATGGCACTGACAGCCTAATAAGCCCACATTGATCAATCCCAATAGGGAATCAGTTTAGCCCTCACAGTGCTGATAAGCAATGTCTAATATCTCAGTTAGAGAATGTCAAGGCTAAAAATATACATAGTTTAAATGGGTTAAGATGAAGTGGGACACGATTCTGCCACTGTTTCTATCCCAGCCCCGTCCACAATCCTGACAGCACCTGCTGAAACTCTATGTTGTAGACTTTGAAGACTACATCTAAATCCACTGATCCTGAATGTTAAGTTTCCAGACCTCCGTAAACCTAGGAGTGTCCCTCAGGTTTTTGGGGTCTATTAGGCAGAGTTGTTCAGAAGAGATATTGTGCAGAGTAGCAGAAGAAATATTCTCCTGAGGAAAAAGCAGCTTCACAAGCATCATGGCATCCAGGTCTGGTCTTTTGAACCAGCCAAGCCTGAATTGATGTAGATGTGCATTGGCACACCAAGCTTAAACATTATTTTAAAAATTTGGTTGCCCTTTGACCCGGCTGAGCCTGAATTGTCATAGATGTGTTCAGCTGTCTGCCCATGAACACCTCACCAGCGTACTCTTTGCCAGCTCACCAATCACTTGGGGGTCCTAAACGACTGAAACAGAGGGCCTGAACAATTACTCTGCCAAACGTTAAGAACACAGCAGCATTTAATCTTGCATCCTCATTGTGCTTCTTTTGATAATAGTGGCATCATGCTAAAAAAATTTTTGCCGAGGTTGTTATGCCTACCTTAGAAGCGTAGATATACTGCACCTGCCCTGCTGTCGCTACCTGTATATACATTCCAGGTGTGTTTCTACTCAGTTGATTAAGGAGTTAATACATTGTAAGGGCTGTAAAGGCAGATTCTGAGTAAAGACTGATCAGGGTAGACAGCAATATATGGGAGTATGAGGGAAACAATTTAGTAGTGCATAAATTATGTAAGAGAAAATGGATGCTAACACTGATCCCGTCATAATACAACCTGGAAGAATGTGTGTGAAAATGGCTACATGCTACTTTTATAAGGTTATGGTCATCTGATGGTGACTGCTGCACTGTGATTTACTTTTCATTTGCTTGCCACAGATTGGACCGATTCTACAGGAGGTGTTTTTTTATCTGCAGGATTCATCCGAGTTAGGCCTTATTTAACTTCGGATTGATTGAGTTGCTCACTAATACCCGATATTTCATTAAGGACATTTGTCTGAAATCTCTGAATTTGTTTTATGGAGCCTAATTTGGGTGAAATAAACCCTATGTAAGCATCTCAATATTATTTTACAACTCTTGGCTGAAATTACAGACTGAGGCAGCGACTCCAGCATCACTTGTCATGACTCTTATGATATTTTTTTAAATACACTCTTTGTATTTTTCAAACCCCTTAGTAATGTATATACACTATAGATCTTTATGGCACTTTTGACTTATCAGCCGCCGTTCCAGGGCCAATGGCCTCTGTGGGAACTGTGTTAATGACTGCATGCTGTTTCTATAAAAACTGAAAGAGAGAATTCTTGCGTGAGAAGAAAGGGAATTTTCCTATAGTATATCACTAAAGGTCATAATCTGAAAATATTGGGGATGGAGATTGCCTTTAACTGAAGAAGAAGTGGGTTACCCCAGAAAATTGTATGGAGACCATTGTCGAGTGAGTTAAATTTTACTCTGGTTGCCTTACAAGCCTTAAAGCAGATTTTTATGTGAAAAGTAAACACTGACTTGTAATAAGTTCACTGCTGTACAAGTTTCTGAGAAAGAGAAGATTTAGGATTTTGGCACAAGCAGGTGAGCACAAGGTCTCTAATTAGCCCATAGCTTTGACTTATCTGTGCGTTTCTGGCAAGATTAGGAATCTCTGAAGATTTCTTGGAATACTTATAGTCTCAGTCCACTAACAATTTAATAGCATGTTCTTTTATAGTCTGAACAGGTTCTGCACTGTACCTGGCATACTTAACTGATTTCTCATCAGGCCTTTTTCTGCATTACACATCTAAAACACTTCTCTAGTCAAGTAAAATCTATGTGTATGGATTATAGAGTAATATGAAATAATATGCATAACATTAACATAAACATCATTGACTTCCTTCTGATAGCTTAATGATCACTAGCTTTGGCATTTAACACTCCCTATTGAGCATTTTTAAGTTACGTTTATTTATAATTGTGTTGTTTTTTTTGATACAACATGTACTATAATAAATACAAAACACTATATAAAATGTAATTATTCAATTATTCCCATGAAAAGCAATAAAGGCGGCATGGAGTATATTTTTTCTTACATGTTAAAACAACATAATTTATTTGCACTCTGAAACCTAATTCACCCATGTGCAGATCTTCTCCAGCATAAGAGATGCCCTTGAGGCTTTCCTGTAGCTGGACTACATATGTATTAATGCATTGTTTGTAGGCTAAATGTCCCAGTTGCACCATACATATATGCTGTTTATGTTTAGCCACAGGTTGATCAACTCTTGGGCAGTAGCTAAATGAATAAGCAACTAGAGCAGAAATATTTTCCACAAAAATTCATCATCTCGGGAGTTTATGCCTCAGGGAATATACACGTTTTAATCTCTTACCATATTACCATAACCACTGGGCACTGCAGAGATAAATCTTTTCATCTACATCATCCTTACATAAAATCTTAATACTAGCTTGGTAAAATTAAGAATTAACCATTATTGTACATAGGAAAATACAATAGATTAGAATATTATTTTAATGGAGATGTCACTAGTTAAATTATTGTTTCCTAAAACTGTGGGCAGCTTACACCACAGCTCTTGATGCTTGAGGACAAAAGTCCTTCCATTGTTCTGCTTTAGAGCTCTACTGTTCTTTTATATTGAGAGCTATGAATGGCTTTGCAGTGTTCTCATTTTACAAGCACTTTTTTGTGCAATCCACCTAGGTGACAACCCCAATTCACTGTAGGTGGGGAGAATACTTAATTAAAGAAAAGTTCTATAAAGGTGTAGTTGTCTATTAAGCTAAACAGTGGAACTACGGCACCACTAACCTAATAAAGTGCTCTTACTCATAATGGATCACTAACATCAGGTGTAGCTGGGTTTAAGTTAAGGTGTAGCTGGGTTTAAGTCCTCCCCCCAGTGACTGTACACAAGGTCACTGGGAGGGCACTGAAGGAGACAGGGCCAGGGCCTTATGAGATGACAGGGAATCAGTAAAGGGGACAGCCGTGTCACCAAGTAGGTGGACCTAGCTATGGAATGTGCCAGTCACGTGGGGACCGGGATGTGTGGAAAGCAAGATGTCTAGAATGCATAATAAAGACTAGAGTGCTGGGTAATTGCTACTCCTGTCCACATTGTGTATTGTATATAATTAGGGCTCAACAATAACTAAGCAGCGAGTACATAATAGGTTATAAGTAAATATGGGTACACACTACAGAAAATGACTGCAGATGCAATTTCTGTAGCGATTTTACCAACGAGTGAAATTCTCGATGAGCATGCAGATTTATGTGTACACATCTACATGATTTCCCTTCAGATCTGTACCTTTCATGTGTTATAACCATATGCTGAAAAGATTGTGTCTCTGCACACTCTATAGAGATCTGTCTATACTGCTGGTGGTGAGTGCATACAAACTTCTACATTTACCCGACATCGTTCCATTGTTGGTTATGATTTTTAGGAAGCTTATAAAACCAAATCAAATGATACAATGTGTTTTTGTATGAAAAAACATGATCATGGGAGCATACACACTAGTGCGCTATCTTACCAAACGGTCGTTTATCGTATTATTGTAAGTTTTATAATGTTTAATATTTCATGGTTATTGTTGTGCCCAGTTGGCAAAAGTGTTAAAATTGGGGCAGGTGTGTTTAATGTACATAGTTAAGCGGGTATTATTGGGATTTAGAAAATGCCATGAAAGTCATGTGGACACATCCAGATTGGCTCTTAGCAGTTCCGGTGTTAAATACGTTCCAGGATTCTACTAGGCAGCTAAGAGGAATAGAAATTGTTGGTTAGTTGGTTAAGCCACTTAAGCCTCTTGCCACCGCTGTGTTGACCTGTTGTCAAAAAATTAAGATGTTTCTGCCTCCGTGGTCAGCTAAGCGATTGAAAAATACCCATATATCTTCACATCCGGTCTTTAAAAAACTCAATTTCCTACATGACAAGAGAGAGCTGTGAGAAGTGCCATCTTGTTTGGGACCCGGGACAAGAGAGAAGGAGTTTCCCCAGCACGTCAGAGAGCGCCTGTCCGTGGTGGCTGCCATCAATGGTCAACTTATATTGAAAAGAAAAAGGGGGAATAGCTCCAATAAGTAAGCCCCAATTCTGAAAAAGGGGAATATCTGTAAAACAGCATAGCAGCATATTTTATTACTTTAGTCCTGATCTGAAGCACTAGGGGAATCTCCATCTCCAGGAAAACCCCATACAAACAGAGGCCCACCAGTATGGAGTACAAGTCCCACAAGTAGACCACCAAATGAGAGTTTGTGTAGTAAGGAGCCACATGGGGCAAATAGTATATTACAGGAGGTAGAAGTCCCCATGTGAAGAGAGTGCCCACAGATAAAACTCTGAATGAGGAAAGTGCTAAAGAGCCCTCTTGCAAAGTGCCCCCATATAATGAGGATGGGCGTCGCTGCTGAGGCAGTGTGGCTAAATAGTGGAAGATGCTGAGGAGGAAGAGTCCATGAGGAGAGGTCACCTTGGAAAGTAGTCCCATACTGTAAAATGGGGGGGGGGGGGGGGGTTCTTGCATCAGGGAAGTGTGGCTATACTGATTTCTGAATTGGAGAAAGCCCCTTTGGGAAGTGACACTATACCATTAGTTCCCCGTGCAGAGGGCCCCATTATCTCCATAGGTCCTGACACATTAGACCCGCTGCACCAATGGTAGTTCCGACACTACCTGGAATAACTACACTGAGTGGGTGTTACGAGCCGCGGCGGTGCCCAGCCGCCGCGACTCACTCACCCGCGTCCAGGCCGTCGCTATGGCGACCGGGACGTCACTTCCGGCCATAACCCGGCCGTTGCCGGGGCAACCAAGAGACGCTTCAGCGCTGCGTCCCGGCAATAGGACGAGGCCGGGCGCAGCGTTCATTCTACAGCCTGTGGGCTAATTAATATGGGCGGATTATGGGAGGCAATTACAGACATTAGCCTGCAACTGTGCAGGCCAGGGGCAAGCCCTAATTGGCTCTGTTAGTTACTGCTTTATTAACCTGCAGGAGTGTGTTCAACCTGTGATTGGTTCAGCTGGGTATTTAAGGCAATGAGGTCTGCTGCCTCATTGCCAGTTATAGCTTCTGCTACCCAGTCTGCTGACCTGCTTTGTTCCTGTTCCTGTCTATTGAACTTCTACTGATTCTCCGTGTATGACCCTTGGCTTGGATTTGGACTTTGCTTGTGAATCTCGTGACCCTGACCTCTGGCTTGAATACCGACCTCCCTGTCTGCTCGTGACCCTTGACCCCAGCTTGTATACTGGTACTGTTGTCTGCTGCCGGCCCCTGACCTCTGCTTGGATTCCACTCCGCTTGCCTGGGTTCTTCCCAGCCGGTACCCACTTCACGACCCTCTGTCAGTCCGCAGCCCAGTCTGTCCCCACCATCAGGGGCTCCAGTGAACACCTGACTGGCAGAGTAGACTCCGGGTTGTGTTGTGCCGGCTGGAGGGGTTCCTAACAGTGGGGTGAATTATTGGAGTGTCCTTGGATATTGGGTATGGATGCATGAGAAGGAGTCCTTGGATATACTATGCTGGAGATCTGTCTGAAAGTCTGTAGTGTGCATGGAGAGGAATGAGAAAGACATGGAGAGGCTATGGTATGTTAGCAGTCCTGGCACTACTGATCCTGGCAAAGCAACTGGTAATCTGCTTACACTGAGCTTGCTTTAACAACATACTGTGCAGGTGGATTGAAATATAGCTTTGACTTCTGCTAAAGAACTGTGCTGGAGTAGTTTAGTTGTATCAAGCTATGAGTGTAACCATTATGAACTGTGAAGAGTTTGGCATTTATGTACTTGTACAACATTGCAACCATTAAGATATATGCAAGAGGAGAGGAGTATAAGTAAAAGTGTTTGCTTTTTTTTAGAGATGCTCACTAACCCCCGTGTTTTGGTTTTGCCAAAACCGCCCCTGCGTGTTTTGGTTTTGGGTTTATTTTGCAAATTTTGTAAAAAGATTCCATTTATGGGTACACTATCAGAATGGTCACGATTACACATAACACTCGTGGATGGACTCTCCTCAGGGATTGGTGTCATTTCTGATTCTGAGCATACATTATCCTCTAATGCCTTACTGTTTTCTTGCAGCTCGGCTTTCACACATAACAGTAGTTGTGCACCACTTTTGGACTCCGAATTACTTTGTCTTTGCTTGAAGAAGAAGCCTCAGTAACCTTTATAGATCTCGCACTAATAAAGAAAGGTGAAGGCCTCATTCTTTGCCACTGCGTGTGTAGAATTGCATGTTGGCATTTTTTTTTTTTAATCGCCAGTTAACTTTTCTTCTATTACAGCTCTTTTTCTCTTCAACACAGTAAAAGGTGTTTTTTTGTGTGATGTTTTCACCTGACTTCAAAAGACTGTCATTTACATAGGCTTTACCAGATGACGTACAGGGAAGACTTTCATCAGGACTGGTGGCAGCAGCTGCCTGCTGCTCCTGCTCATATGTGTTCTGATGTGAATCCATTTTAATAAGACCTTACATTTTGTAGTGCAAATTCAGAAATATACAGTGCTATATTAGGAGTTCAGCACTTAGACAATTACACTTTTTTTTTATAAGGGGGTCTTGTCAGTTTTGTCCTTGAGGTAGGAAGCAAGGTCTTGGACAGTGATCTTAGTGAGATGGAGGGGGATGTGGAAGGGATGAGAAGATGATTTAATGGGCATTTAAGATTATAATACTGCAGATGAGAAATTGGGTGTATATTGTTTGTCTGTATTTGTAGCAGGTTGGTAGGAGTAGTAGATAGCAGTATATTTGAGAAAGTCATGAGCAGTACAACACATTTGCCAATGTTCTACTTTTTGAAGGCATCTTGTTTCTTTAATATGCCACCACTGACAACGAGTTCAATGTAAAGGTAAAATAATAACTGTAGACTTGTGGTCAAGGGCTGTTGCTGAGGTTTGATTAAGATATGGTACTGCCAGATTGGGGAAATTTGGGAGAAAAGTTGTTGTAGGTGTAAAGCTTTTGAAAATTAATAGAATTGAGATTTCTGTGGGTATGAGGAGATGTGTTATAGTTAGAGTGCAAAGAGGTTACAGTGGTGAAGGAGAGTTTGCAAGTGATTTCAGAGAAAGAAAGGAGAAACTAAACAAAGTCTGTAGAAAGGCAGTGGCTATCACAATAAGTAGATGAGTCAGTGAACTGAGTGAATCAAAGAGAAGAGTTTTGAAGATACAAGGAAAACGTGGGTCATCAATTGAGATGTTGAAATCACCCAAGATGATGGGGATGTCAGAGTAAAATAAATGTGATAGCCAGGCAGAGAAATGTTGAAGAGATTAAATATTTGCGCAGCATGTACTTCAAAAGATAAAATGGGGATGTGAGTGATGCAACAGTTGGTAGAACTGTGAATGTGTAGCTTGGAGAAAGCAGGAGTCTAATCCAATTTCTTGACTGCTTCCAAGCCTGGAGGTATGGCGAAGTGGAGACCACATGTGAAAGAGCTGAAAGTAACCATTGTCTTGTTGTGTGAGTCATGTTTCTGTTATGGGTAGGAGGTCGAAGCTGTTGAGAAGAAGGAGGTCTTGGATGGTGGTTAGTTTGTTACAAACTGAGTGTGCATCTCAATAGGGTACATTTTGAAAGTGATGAGAGACAGGTGATATGATTGAGGTTTGCTTGATTTCTATAGTGTGCTGAATCAGAATGATGTCTATGGGAGATGTGGGGGGAGGGGGCTGGATTTGGTGATATACCACCAGCTACTACAAGCAGAAGGAGAGGGAAGTAGAAAAATTATGTTTGTTGATTGAAAAGATCTTATTTCCTGACAATATTTTGATGATATTACAGTTAAGGACTGAGGATATGAAAGATGTTAATTAGTTTTTATTAGAGGGGAGTGGAATAGTAATGGGGCAATATGGGTAAAGGATTTTATAATGAATGGAGTCAATTTAATTCGCTGCAATGTTCTGTAGCAGCCTTGCACATTATAAACATTGTGGGATTCAATAGGGATTTATTTTAACAGGGAAATATAAACTCAACAAGTTACACTGTCCAGAACAGTGAGAAGAGAAATGCAGATTCTGTATGTAACAGATGAAGATGTTTTTTTTTATTTTGAGTGGTTAGCTAATCAAATGGATACAGGTGCTGAGAGTTAGCTAGTGAGCCAATTTGTATCATAGATCAAGACTTAAACACAGGTAGAAACAGTTGCTGACACATGGTGGATACATACATGGAAAATACAGATTGCAGTCAGATGCATTTCAGACAGAGATAGAAGTTCATACTAGTTGCAATTGTGCATACATATCTACACTTCTTTTAGAATAAAAGGGCAGCACACTCCCTTCCGTGGTTCTTCTATACCGCACTAACCTTGTTAAATTGTATAAATAAAATAAAAAAATTACAACTAATTGATGACTGTACCATGCATCTTTTAGATAACTTTTGAGCAACTAATTTCACTGGATGTATCTCTGCAATTGTATTCTTTGCTTAGATTGTCATATCACGGTAAAAATGTTTTAAATAAAAATAAAATTGGACCTTGAATTTCTGCTCATGATAAGTTAGTAATAGTAATAGTGTCTTATTGTTTATTGTCTGATTATTAGGGATAAAAGTGATCAGCAGAGAAAACTTGTAGCTGCAAGGAATGCTTTTGAAAGGACCTATGCAATCTGTCTTATATAAAGCAAAACAAGAATAAGTTTCACAAATCAATAGCAGTCATCTTTTCAATACATATTCTTTGCAAATGTATCAGTAGTGCATCTTCTGAAAATCTATTAATAAGGCTGCTCTATATATATATATATATATATATAAAGTATATTCCTCATGAAATGCTTTTAGGTAAATTCCACAGCCAAATGCAGAATGAAGCGAATACTACTCAGAACGGATTTGGACATTTTGCTTTTCTCAAATTTCACTGTACTTTTTATGAACATCAGGTACTGCAATTCATTTCTGTATTTGGTCATAGAGTGGACTATGTTTGGTTATATCTTATCTGTATTAGGACTAGGTTACTTGCTTCTTGTGCCAATCAAGCAAATACAAACAATACTATTTGCTGTAAATAGAACAATGTAATGGAACCAAAGTTTGTGTTACAAGTCATAATGGATCTTCTAGCGACCCAAAATTATGCAGTATATCCCTGTAACCCATGTTGGGCAGTGATACAGCACTCACTCAGAGGCAGAACTAGTGAGCCTTGGGTCCCTGTGCAGGGAGACAGGGAGGAGGGAACTGGGGCCCCTGACCCTCCGCATCTGCCATGCAGAGGGCCCCATTATCTCCATGGGCCCTGATGCACGGCACTTGTAGCACCAATGGAAGTTCCGCCACTGCCCTCACTGAATGATTGTAATGTCCTGTCATCTTACATAATCTTTTGTAAACCTAGCAATAAGTGACATCATGATAGGGAACAGGGAGCATAATGCTACTGAGCAATGTTATTATAGACAAGCAATATAATCTTGTGATGGTCTAATTGGTGCAAATTCGCTGAAGCATACCACATATGAATTGTCCATTCACATAGAGGTCTAGAGCAGTGGTCAGGGAACAGGGGTAAATTACCCCAAATGGGGTAAAAATTTAATTCCTGGGGGTAATGCTGCCAATTCACATGCTGTCAGTTGGATTGTAGACCCCTTTAAATATGAAATTGTTGTTGTACCAGAAGAGCCTCAAGGGTTGGCAGAGGTACTTCTTTAGTTTCAATGTAATAATAAAGCACGTATTGCATTTGAAAACAAAGCAGATCTGTCATATTTTTGGATGTCAACAGCTGCAAAGGCATTCAAAATAGCACATGAGGAGGCAGTCAAAAAGTTGCTGTCTTTTGCAACAACCTACCTTTGCGAACAAGGATTTTCCACTATAACGAACATAAAAACAAAGCAGAGAAATCGATTGGACGCTGAAGACTGTAATTTGCTCTAACATCAAAATGCCCCAATATTGATGCTCTTGTATCAAAACTGAAGCAACATCATTTCTCCAAAACCTGAAATTTTGAAATTGAAGCTTTCAAAGAAATTTTGAATAGATTCAATAAAATTTTGAATTCCAATAATTAATATATGATTTTCTTCCTTTCAAATCAAGGGGGTAACGTCGGCATATCTAAATATATTTGGGGGTAAAAAGGTAAAAAGTTCCCTGACCCCTGGTCTAGAGGCAAGTGGTGTGACCAGTATGCTTGTCTAAAAGAACTACACTATATCTATTTCTGATCTCTCCTAGTATATTCAACATTATATACTATTTTATTAAAATAATTATTATTGTTATCCTTTATTTAAACTGCATCAACATGTTATGCAATGATTTTCAGAGGATATTTAGTCATATATGTAAAAGGTATAGGGGTGCAGTAAATTAAAGCTTTCAAGCTTCCTTGTCTGACATTAGTGCAGCCTATTCTTTGCCATGTGAGACAGACGAGGGCTGGCAAGCTGTTTGGATTCAGGCTGTCATCAGAAGGAAGCAAAGACAGAAGCAAACTAGTGTCAGGGCTTGTAATACATGGAAAGCTCCTTTGTAGCTATTCAGGTCACAATTCCTCTCTTACGCCTCCGCCTGGGGAACAATGCACAGCTATAAGCTGTGATAAACAAACTTTTATATCTGACTGTGCAAAAATAACATTTGGATTAATTATACAGAGCAAAGCCTACACTTATATACAGTTACATTGAGCAAATAAATTTGTTTTTATTTAAATATAAAATTAGAAATGTTGCCATTTTAAAGGTATAATCCAAAAACTGATTTTTTTAAAACAGCAAAATGTGCACATCTTTAACATGAATCTAAATGAAATTTTTCCAGGAGGTTCTCTTATAACTTAGTATTCCCCTAGAAAAATGATCTGTGTGTCAAATATTTAATGCTGCTACAGCAGAAAACATAACTCTCCTTAGCGAATTAGTCAGGGAGCTCATTGGTGGCCACGTGATGACAGAGGATAGTGGTGTGTAAGTTTTATGTTATGAACGTCACAAAGCCTCTCTGTACGCTACAACATATGTGACTGTGGTTGCCATAGTAATTACATGACACTTAGCAATATGTAAATCATTAATAGCAACTTAAAGCCCTGAGGAAAAAAATTAACATTTCCATGTGTCTTCTTACATGTAACCAAAGTGGTTTATGTTAAAATAAACCCCAAAAAATAGTTATTATATTACATTGGTAACATTACATCAGAAATACAACAGTTGTAATGTAGAGATCATCACATTTTTTAACTGAGTTTATTGAAACAATTTGGTAAATTGACATTGGTCTAAAGCTCTTCCATGCCAAACCAATATTACAGGGATGTATATGTGTTATTGTAATAACCCATGTGGTGTTATTTAGAGTAATATGTTGAAGTTGCACCTTACCAATATTAGATAGTTCTCTTTTCTGGTTTCAACACTTCAGCTTTTTTATGTACCTGAGATGTAAGGAGATTTATCCACAGAGATTTAAAATGACACAAGTGTATTCTGAACTAATTTCCTTTTATTAATAAGAATTACTCTGATATTTATTTTAGAAGTGCACAATTATTTTTAAACAATATCTTATCACCTTGAAACTATTTACAAATGACAAACCTTTGAATTCGCCATATTAATAACACTGATATCTTATTGGAATTCTATGTCTATAGATGTTTCTGCCAGAATAAATTATTAATCTTTACACATATTTATATATATTTAATTACCTAACATTAATACATAACTTAACACGATAAAGAGATGAATTTCTCAATACAACTTTAAGACCTACATCAAATGTTTCAATAACTATTTGTAGAAGTGGTGCACGTGGTTGGGGCCCATAAATTTCTTTTTTTATCCCGTTGGACTTTATGAATAGTCACTTTATTAAGTGGTTGTAGACCTTCACAAGAAGATTTTTGTAAAACACTATTTCTGTATTTTTCCTGAAAAACTGATTCTTTTTTAGTAAGCAGTTCAGGTACATAGGGATCAGTAACATGTGTCTAAGTAACTGCTGATGTTTCCAGTGTCAGTGATGTAATGGTGGGAGTTATACTGATCTGTGTCTGCTTAACTGTTATCTTACAACTCCAACTTGTCACTGTCCTCTCACACTGTCCTCAGGACATAGCTCAGTCTCTGCTGTGTGTACTCACACATCTCTCTACTGCTTAGTCATTTTCAGCACTTTCCTTTTTACTCAGCCTCTCTTTTTCTTCTTCCATTTTTTTCACCTTTTCTCTGCTTATATATCACTTTGTCCGATTGTCATTCTGTCCATATCTTTTCTCTCTGAGTTTATCCAGACACAGGGATCTCTCTCTTCCTACTAATTTCCACTTCCCCTCTTTCAACATCTCAGCTCAACCCTATCTGTCATTAGTCACACTTATTACCCCTTTTTCCCTCTGCTCACCATCCTCTCTGGCCTACACATGCTGGTACAACCCTCACACCCTCATATCACCTTTGTTGGTTCTCTTTGCCACTCACCTCATCCTTCTGACTACTGGCAACATGTCCCCAAACTGTTGGCCCCACCCAATCCCCACTATTCTCTCATGGTCCTACTTCCACTGGAAGATTTCCCATGTACCACTTACCTCCAACCTTTCCAACCTCATCCACATATTTCTGCTTCACTCCCCTTTTCCTGTGCACTCTGAAATGCTAGATCTGTCTGCAGTGAGCTCACATCTATCCATGATTTAATCCCCTCTAATAGTTCTGGCTGAACCTTCAAAATCTTTCCCCCAGAAACCTTCCTCTTATTCTATCCTTCATTATAGCACACTCTACCCCATGTGAAAGTACTCTCTTTGGGCACTACCAGCAACCAACCTGTGCCTCTAACTTCTATTGTCTCAGTGTGGTCCTCTCCCTGTAGACTGTAAGCTCTTACAAGCAAGTACCTCTCTACCCTCTGTCTACCCACTTTCTCATGTCTGCATCTTCTCTGTCAACGTCATCATTGTGTTTCTATGTATGATTTATTTATCTGTTTGATTTTTTGTTATACGAACTGTCTGATGCTGCAGAGTTTTGTGGCACCTAACAAATAATCATTGTTGATGATGGAGGATAAAGGGGCCATTGTTGAATGATGGAGGGATAATGATGAAAGACAAGATGTTAATTATTGATTGATGAATGCTTGCCTTTAGAGAAAATAAATAAAAATTCTTGGTTGCACAGCCTTATGAAATGTGCATTGCATGTCTATAAACATAACCTGGTGTTTCTGTACTCCTTCTACTGTATACTACTATGGATATGTGGGATCCTGAGACTACATATTGTCTCTTACTTTATGCTGTTAGTATCCCTTATTCTGTGCTTTACAAATACTAACCACTGTTAGTGCCTCCATTTTGGGTGTTGGGAGGGGTTCACCCAAAAGTAAAAAAATATACACTATATGGACAAAAGTATTTGGATGCCTGACCATTAAACCAACAGGGAGTGTAATGACACTGTATTCAAATACATATACTATAATATGGAGTTTGTCCTCCTTTTGCAGCGATAACATCTTCCACTGTTCTTGGAAGGCTTTCCACAAGATGTTGGAATGTTTCTGTGGGAATTTGTGCCCATTCATTCTGTAGAGCATTTATGAGGTCAGGCACTGGTGTTGGACGAGAAGGCCTGGCTCACAATCTATGTTCCAGTTTCTTCCAAAGGTGTTCGATGGGGTTGAGGTCAGGGCTCTGTGCGGGCCAGTCAAGTTCTTTAAACCATGTCTTTGTAGTCCTTGCTTTGTGCACTGGGGCACAGTCATGTTGGAATAGAAAAGGGCCTTCCGCAAACTGTTGCTGAAAAGTTAGAAGCATAGCATTGTCCTAAATGACTTGGTGTCACGGGCACTAGGAGTCTTTACCCAGGGATCACCAGGTGATAGGCTTACCAGAGCAGTATAGGTGGTAATATGGTACTCTGGTAGCAGGGTGATCACGGAACAGGAAATAGCAGATGATGAGATGCTCAGGAAAGTCTATGACTAGCAGCACTGGCAATATGGAGGTAGTAATACACGAGGAACTGTATGGACAAAGGACACGTGAAGGTAGTCAGTGGTCTGCGGTAGCAAGTTGTACCACTGCTATAGTGAGGAGGAATGTCCAACAGAAACGAGGAGGTGATGAGAGTCAGCGGTCTGCGGATAGCAAGTTGTACCGCTGTCTGAGTGAAGGAATGGAATCCAAGTGGAGATATCCGGGGAGTCAGTGGTCTGCGTTAGCAAGTTGTACCACTGCTATGTGAGAGGATACTGGAACAGGTGAAACTGTAAACAGGAGTCAGTGGTCTGCCACTAGCAAGTTGTACTACTGAATATATATGTGAGGAGGTGCACGGGGAGAGACTGCAACACAATATATACACGGGCACCTTGACTTTGATCCACAGTAATATGCACAATATAAATGTATAAATGACTGAACAATACTGCCAATATAGAAAGTCTCTTGAAGTAGTCCAGCATAAGATAACACAGTCAATGATGGCAATAGACTCAGCGGATAGCACACTCCAGAGGAGAACCAACACAGTCCAGCAAGGTATGCAATACACAGCACAGTCAATGAGAAGTATGCATACCGTGGTTCAGGAGGCAGTCAGACAGGAGTGCAGAGATACCTGAACGGCAGGAGGCCGGCAGGATGCGAAGTCCCTGGATGGGTGAAGCGGTGGTCTAGTAGGTGCAGCGCACGGGAAGGTAGACCAGCAGGGAACACAGGAAAGCGTGGAGAGCGGATCAGCAGTAGATGGATGAGTAGTGCTGAGGAGTAGCAGCAGCGGGTCTCTGCGGGAACACGGAGGTAGCCAATAGCAACCAGCAGGTGCAGTAACGATGGGACACGGGAGAGCAGAGTTGAACAGGCACTGTTGATCACGGAGAATAGCGGGTAGCAATAGTGGAGGCAGACTCAAGGAAACACGGGAGCGTTGACAAGGACTGAAGACTGAAGCGCACAGAGGCAGCGGATAGGAATCAGCCAAACAGTCACGATGAAACACAGACGGGTTGCAGGTTGAAGACTGTAGTGCACGGAGGCAGCGGATAGGAATCAGCTAGCAGTCACGATGATGAAACACAGACGAGTTGCAGGTTGAAGACTGTAGTGCACGGAGGCAGCGGATAGGAATCAGCTAGCAGTCACGATGATGAAACACAGACGAGTTGCAGGTTGAAGCCTGTAGTGCACGGAGGCAGCGGATAGGAATCAGCTGGCAGTCACAATCATGAACAGGTGAGTGGATGTGGTTGAAGCCTGTAATGCACGGAGGCAGCGGATAGGCATCAGCTAACAGTCCCAATGATACATGGTAGAGTTGAAGTGATTAGAAGACTGTAGTGCACGGAGGCAGCGGATAGGAATCAGCTCACAGTCACGATGATTCAGTAGATGGTAGAAGTGGTATGGGAACCACAGTAGCAGAAGTGGTTTGGAAACCACAGAGGTAGAAGTGGTTTGGAAACCACAGGAATCAGCAGAGCTGAATAAACAAGGAAACACAGGAACACCTTCAGAGACTCATGGGGAATGAGACTCCAAGATCAGGCAATGTGGTGATGACCACAGGTGCTTAATATAGGGAGGTTGCCTGATCTGCCAATTAAGTTAAAGGAACATACACTGGAGGTATAGAAAGGGCTGCGCATGCGCAGTCCCTCAGGATGGAGGACGGCCACGGTTCCTAAATGTCCGGGAAGAAGCACTCACAGTCCGGTGAGTGACAGTACCCCCCCTTTTAAAGGTGGGCACAGAACGCCTGGAACCGGGCTTGTCCGGATTTTTGGAATAAAACTTCTTCAGAAGGGCAGGAGCATTAAGATCTTCAGCTTTGATCCATGAACGCTCCTCAGGACCAAAGCCCTTCCAATGAACGAGGAAACGGAGGACTCCTCGCGAAATTTTTGCATCCAATACCTCAGTAATCTCGAAATCCTCCTCCTGATGAACTTGAACTGGCTGCGGTGCTGAGGAAGGAGTCGAGAAACGGTTGATGATGAGAGGTTTGAGCAAGGACACATGGAAGGCATTGGAGATCCGAAGATTCTTAGGAAGAAGAAGTTTGACACATACTGGATTGATAACTTGAATGATCCTATATGGACCAATAAAACGAGGGGCGAATTTCATAGATGGAACCTTCAAACGAATATTTTTGGTAGATAACCAGACACGATCTCCAATTTTTAGTGGTGGAATAGCCCGCCTCTTCTTATCTGCGAAAGACTTATATTTGTTAGATGTCTTCTTTAAACAGGTTTTGACCTGAGACCAGATATTTTTGAAGGTCTGACAAGCAGTCTCCACAGCAGGAACTTGGGTGGGCGGGAGGGCAGGAAATTCCGGAAAAGACGGATGGTGACCGTAGACCACAAAGAATGGAGTTTTGGATGATGACTCATGGTACATGTTGTTATGGGCGAATTCAGCCCAAGGGAGCAATTCTACCCAGTTGTCTTGGTTGGCTGAAGAGAACATCCTAATAAAAGTCTCAAGATCTTGATTGACTCGTTCCGTTTGTCCGTTAGATTGCGGATGGTAAGACGATGAGAGTGCTAATCGTATGCCCAAGGTTTTACAAAGGGCCCGCCAGAATCTGGAATCGAATTGTACTCCTCTATCTGACACAATCTCAGACGGACATCCATGGATGCGGAAGATTTCTTTAATGAAATGTTCAGCCAGAGTAGACGAGGAAGGTAAACCGGACAGAGGGACGAAATGAGCCATCTTCGAAAATCTGTCTACCACTACCCAAATAGTATTGTGATTCTTACTTGGTGGCAAATCAGTAACGAAATCCATACTAATATGGGTCCAAGGCTTGGACGGAATGGGTAGTGGTCGCAGCAACCCTGCTGGAGTTCTGCGGGAGGATTTGAACTGAGAACATAAATCACAGGAAGCAATAAACTCTTTGACGTCTCTCCTCATTGAAGGCCACCAGTAACTACGAGAGAGCATCTCAAAGGTCTTATGTTCACCGGCGTGTCCAGAAAAACGAGAGGCATGGAACCACGAAAGGATTTTCCTCCTCAGAGTAGGAGGCACGAGGGTCTTCCCAAATGGTAGCATTTTGGTGGATGAAGCAGCCAGAGAAATACATTTGGGGTCTAGAATAGCATGGTTGGGAACCTCTTCTACATCAGAGGACGTCACAAAAGCTCGAGATAGAGCGTCAGCTTTCTTGTTCTTAGCAGCTGGTTTGAAGGTTATAATTAATTCAAAACGGGAAAAGAAAAGAGACCATCTTGCTTGACGAGGGTTCAAGCATTGAGCAGATTGCAAATATGACAAGTTCTTATGATCCGTGAAGATCGTCACCGGATGGCGAGCTCCTTCCAACAAGTATCTCCATTCCTCTAATGCAGCTTTGATGGCCAGCAACTCCTTGTCCCCGATAGTATAGTTTTTCTCTGCGGGCAGAAGACCCCGAGAGTAGAAGGCACAAGGATGTAATTTTTGTTGCTCCGAGCGTTGGGAGAGAATAGCTCCTAAGCCCACATTAGAGGCATCTACTTCTAGGAAGAAGGGGAGTGTCACATCAGGTTGTCGCAGAATGGGAGCAGACGAGAAGGACTCTTTGAGGATTTGAAAGGCTTGGAGAGCCTCAGATGACCATTGCTTAGTATTAGCCCCTTTCCGAGTTAAGGCCACAATGGGAGATGCAATGGATGAGAAGTCTTGAATGAAGCGTCTATAGTAATTGGCAAAACCTAAAAAACGCTGGATGGCACGAAGAGTAGTTGGCTGAGGCCAATGTAGTACAGCATTTACTTTGTCTGGATCCATCTTCAGGCCAACTCCGGAAACTATATACCCCAAGAATGGAATCTGGGGTAACTCGAATGAACATTTTTCCAATTTACAGAACAATGAGTTTTTCCGTAGTCTGGAGAGGACCTCTGCCACATGTTGGTGATGAGAAGGCAGGTCCTGTGAGAAGATCAATATGTCGTCCAGGTAGACAACGACACATACATATAATAAGTCCCGAAAGATCTCATTGATGAAACCCTGGAAAACCGCGGGGGCATTACACAGCCCGAAGGGCATTACTAAATATTCGTAATGCCCATCTCTGGTGTTAAACGCGGTCTTCCATTCGTCACCGGAACGGATTCTAATTAAATTGTAGGCACCACGAAGATCCAACTTAGTAAATATCCGAGCTCCCTTGATGCGATCAAATAGCTCAGTGATCAGCGGAATGGGATACCGATTCTTGATAGTAATGGCGTTGAGTCCACGAAAATCTATACAAGGGCGTAATGATCCATCCTTCTTTTTGACGAAGAAGAACCCAGCTCCAGCGGGAGAGGTGGAAGGTCGAATGAACCCACGCTGGAGATTCTCCTGTATGTACTCAGATGTGGCTTGAGTTTCAGGTAACGAGAGAGGATAGACCCGACCCCTGGGAGGAGTCTTGCCAGGTAGAAGGTCGATCGGACAATCCCAAGAACGATGAGGAGGAAGACGTTCAGACTGAGCTTTATCAAACACATCGGCAAATGAAGCATACTGAGGAGGGAGTCCCGGGGAGGAAGATGAGATGGAAGATTGCTGTACTTTAAGAGGAATAACTTGAGAGAGACAACGATGGTGACATTCAGGCCCCCAAGACGTAACTTGAGGGGTGCGCCAGTCAATCTGGGGAGAGTGACATTGAAGCCATGGAAGGCCTAAGACAATCGGACTTGTCGTAACAGGAAGAATTAAAAACGAAATTTCTTCATGGTGTAGTACACCAATCTGAAGGGTTACTGGAGACGTACTCTGGGTGATGAGACCATTGATGAGACGTGATCCATCTATAGCCGTCACAGTAATGGGTGTTTTTAAAGTGATCACTGGTAGGGACCATTGATTCACTAGTGATTTAGAAATGAAATTTCCTGCTGCTCCGGAATCAATCAATGCCTGTGACTCAAAGGATTTAGTAGCAAAGGAAATCGTAACATCGAAAGCGCAGACTTTAGATTTCATAGACAATGGAGAGGACTCCAGGGACCCTAACTTCACCTCTCCAGAACTAGTTAGGGCCTGGCATTTCCCGATTTCTTAGGGCAAGAACTGAGCATATGTGTGGAATCAGCACAATAGATACAGAGTCTATTCTTTACTCTTCGTTTCCTCTCTTCTAAAGATAATTTGGAACGTCCTATCTCCATGGGAATCACAGAAGGTGAAACTGGACGAAATTGAGGGTTTAAACGAAGAGGTGCTTTAGCAGAAGTTGTTTTCTCAGATTCTCTTTCACGAAATCTCATGTCTACACGATGGCAAAGAGAGATCAAATCTTCTAGTGACGAAGGAAGCTCTTGGGTAGTCAGTGCATCTTTAATTTTATCGGAGAGCCCCTGCCAGAAGGCGGCAACTAATGCTTCAGTGTTCCACTGAAGTTCAGAGGCTAAGATCCTAAATTGAATGACATACTGTCCTACTGTATGGGAGCCTTGTCGCAAACGAAGAATGCTGGAAGCAGCGGAGGTCACACGACCTGGTTCATCGAACACACTTCGGAACGTGGAAATGAATTTGGCACTATCTTGTAGAATTGGATCGTTTCTTTCCCACAGAGGGGAGGCCCAAGCCAGGGCTTGTCCAGAAAACAATGAGATAAGATAGGCCACTCTGGAACGATGGGTAGAAAAATTTTGAGGTTGGAGTTCAAAATGGACTGAACATTGGTTAAGGAAACCTCTACAAGTTTTGGGGTCCCCGTCATATTTTGACGGAGTAGGCAGGTGAAGCGTAGGAGCTGTAGACACCTGGGATGGCACTGGGGAAACGGAGGAAAGCACAGGAGCTTCAATACTAGCTGTAACAGTCTGTCCAGATGTTCCTTGGGAGGTTAACGATTGGTAACATTGAAGTAACAGCTGTTGGCGAGCATCCTGTTGCTCCACACGACTGACCAGATGCTGCAGCATCTCTTTAGCAGTAGGTTCCGTATCTGGGTCTGTCATGGCCTGATCTTACTGTCACGGGCACTAGGAGTCTTTACCCAGGGATCACCAGGTGATAGGCTTACCAGAGCAGTATAGGTGGTAATATGGTACTCTGGTAGCAGGGTGATCACGGAACAGGAAATAGCAGATGATGAGATGCTCAGGAAAGTCTATGACTAGCAGCACTGGCAATATGGAGGTAGTAATACACGAGGAACTGTATGGACAAAGGACACGTGAAGGTAGTCAGTGGTCTGCGGTAGCAAGTTGTACCACTGCTATAGTGAGGAGGAATGTCCAACAGAAACGAGGAGGTGATGAGAGTCAGCGGTCTGCGGATAGCAAGTTGTACCGCTGTCTGAGTGAAGGAATGGAATCCAAGTGGAGATATCCGGGGAGTCAGTGGTCTGCGTTAGCAAGTTGTACCACTGCTATGTGAGAGGATACTGGAACAGGTGAAACTGTAAACAGGAGTCAGTGGTCTGCCACTAGCAAGTTGTACTACTGAATATATATGTGAGGAGGTGCACGGGGAGAGACTGCAACACAATATATACACGGGCACCTTGACTTTGATCCACAGTAATATGCACAATATAAATGTATAAATGACTGAACAATACTGCCAATATAGAAAGTCTCTTGAAGTAGTCCAGCATAAGATAACACAGTCAATGATGGCAATAGACTCAGCGGATAGCACACTCCAGAGGAGAACCAACACAGTCCAGCAAGGTATGCAATACACAGCACAGTCAATGAGAAGTATGCATACCGTGGTTCAGGAGGCAGTCAGACAGGAGTGCAGAGATACCTGAACGGCAGGAGGCCGGCAGGATGCGAAGTCCCTGGATGGGTGAAGCGGTGGTCTAGTAGGTGCAGCGCACGGGAAGGTAGACCAGCAGGGAACACAGGAAAGCGTGGAGAGCGGATCAGCAGTAGATGGATGAGTAGTGCTGAGGAGTAGCAGCAGCGGGTCTCTGCGGGAACACGGAGGTAGCCAATAGCAACCAGCAGGTGCAGTAACGATGGGACACGGGAGAGCAGAGTTGAACAGGCACTGTTGATCACGGAGAATAGCGGGTAGCAATAGTGGAGGCAGACTCAAGGAAACACGGGAGCGTTGACAAGGACTGAAGACTGAAGCGCACAGAGGCAGCGGATAGGAATCAGCCAAACAGTCACGATGAAACACAGACGGGTTGCAGGTTGAAGACTGTAGTGCACGGAGGCAGCGGATAGGAATCAGCTAGCAGTCACGATGATGAAACACAGACGAGTTGCAGGTTGAAGACTGTAGTGCACGGAGGCAGCGGATAGGAATCAGCTAGCAGTCACGATGATGAAACACAGACGAGTTGCAGGTTGAAGCCTGTAGTGCACGGAGGCAGCGGATAGGAATCAGCTGGCAGTCACAATCATGAACAGGTGAGTGGATGTGGTTGAAGCCTGTAATGCACGGAGGCAGCGGATAGGCATCAGCTAACAGTCCCAATGATACATGGTAGAGTTGAAGTGATTAGAAGACTGTAGTGCACGGAGGCAGCGGATAGGAATCAGCTCACAGTCACGATGATTCAGTAGATGGTAGAAGTGGTATGGGAACCACAGTAGCAGAAGTGGTTTGGAAACCACAGAGGTAGAAGTGGTTTGGAAACCACAGGAATCAGCAGAGCTGAATAAACAAGGAAACACAGGAACACCTTCAGAGACTCATGGGGAATGAGACTCCAAGATCAGGCAATGTGGTGATGACCACAGGTGCTTAATATAGGGAGGTTGCCTGATCTGCCAATTAAGTTAAAGGAACATACACTGGAGGTATAGAAAGGGCTGCGCATGCGCAGTCCCTCAGGATGGAGGACGGCCACGGTTCCTAAATGTCCGGGAAGAAGCACTCACAGTCCGGTGAGTGACACTTGGTATGCTGAAGCATTGAGATTGTCCTTTACTGAAGATAAGGGACCTAGCCCAAATCCTGAAAAACAGCCCCACACCATTATCCCTCTGCCACCAAACTTCACAGTTGGCATATTGCAGTCAGGCAGCTAACATTCTCCTGGCATCCGCCAAACCCAGACTCCCCCAATTGACTGCCAAACAGAAATTCGTCACTTCACAGAACACGGTTCCACTGCTCCACAGTCCAGTGCCGGTGTGCTTTACACCACTCCATCCGACACTTGGCATTGGTCTTGGTGATGTGAGGTTTTCATGCAGCTGCTCGGCCATGGAAACCCATTCCATTAAGTTCCAATCAACAGTTTTTGTGCTTACATTAATGCCAGTGAAAGTTCGGAACTCTTCAGCTATGGAATCAGCAGAGCATTGGTGACTTTCACGCACCATTCACCTTAGCAGTCATTGACCCCACTCTGTGATTTTATGTGGTCTTCCAATTTGTGGCTGAGTTGCTGTTGTTCCTAAGCACTTCCACTTTCTAATAATATCACTTACAGTTGATTGTGGAATATCCAGCAGGGATGAGATTTCACAAACCGTTTTATTGCGGCATCCTATCGCAGTACCACGCTTGAAGTCACTGAGCTCTTCAGAATGACCCATTTTGTATCACAAATGTTTGCAAATGGAGACTGCATGGCTAGGTGCTTGATTTTATACACCTCTCAGGGGCGGACAGAGGATTTTTCGGGGGGGTTTTCTCCGCCCCCGAAAAAAATAATTCCTAGAGACCTGCCGCGCATGCGCGGAAGCTCAGTTTTTGGCTGCACTGTAGTATACAGCTGCCACAACACAGCACCGCCGCGGACGCTTCTTAGACAGCACCGCGGCTGCTGTATACTACAGTGCCGATATGTAGGGCATTTTTTAGCGGAGGGGGGGTTTCTGGAGACCCAGAAACCCCCCTTGCGTGCGCCACTGCCTCTGGCAAAGAGACTGATAGAAACACCTCAATTCAATAATTAACAGCTATGACCAAATACTTTTGTCCATATAGTGTATATATATTTCTGTCTAATTTACTTGGGTAATATTTTTGCATAGTTCAGTCATGCAGAAAATAGATTCTGATTTTGGAACCATACTAAAAATATATATTTTGTTCCCTTAATTCCCATAATCTCTTCCCTTCTAACACTTATCTACTCTCTGGATCCAATAACTACTAAGACTATTTTAAATATTACATAGCCCTCGATAGTTCTATAGCTTTCTTAGTAAGTTTTATTAATTCCATTTGACATTACCCTTGTTCTCCTGCATCCCAATTAAACAATATTACATTATGTTAAGATTAATTTTTCTTTTAAAACCTGGAACTGAATAGAAAACAAAATATGTATGTTTATTTACCTTAAAATGTAAATGTCAATGTTATTCTAATTCATGTTTGTTAAAAGTACAATGTTAAAAATAATCCAACATGACAATACTAGTGAAGTCATCATACTGTATTTATAAAGCCATCCCAGGGTCAGTTTCCTGGGAAACTTGCCAGCTATGCTGCTGTCCATAAACAGTGAGTGGCCAGTTTTTTAGGCACCGCTTCCTTTATAAGGTAATTAATAGCAGATGGCTGTTACCAACAGATTACATTGTGTGCAGTACAGAGGGAACGTGGGTAGGAGGATAGGTTTCATTTAGTTTGATAGTGTATATTAATTTATCTTGTTACCCCAGTGGTAGCTATCCTATATACTGTATTCTTGGATAAATCATTTGCTATTCATAATAAATAACTTTTTTGTATTATGTTTCATTAAGTTGATTTTATTTGATGCCTTTAAAAAAGGCAGGACAGTACTATTTGAGTGCAAGGATAGGATTGTCTATTCTTGGAGAACCAATTGGCATGTATGTAACAATAATCAAATCCTTCATTACCCCCTTTTTATATATATTTTTTTTAATACTTCACTGTGACAATTTAGATATATAAAGTTATGTGGCATACTTTATTTGAGAGATTTTTAGTGTGTGCTGAGCACTGGAAATCTATAGCACTACTATATTATTTTGACTTGTAGCTCTGCTCAGTTCCTACATGATGGATTACTATTTTTTTATATACTTTGCAATATTAAACCTTAAAACCTATCTTCTAATGAAAATTCTAGATCATAGCAGGAATCACTGCAATGTTTTCATTTCATAGAGAATGTAATCGAATAGGCACATAAACACAAAGCAGTCAAGGGGTGAGGGGACAACTCTATCACATTTATTACATTTTTTATTTGTTTTATTTATGTAGACATTTAATTAGTTTTATTTTTTTTATTTATGTGTATAGGGAATGACTTTGATTTTGAGGATTTCTGGTGGGAGGTGCTTGGTTTCTGATTGGCTGTGATTCGTGTTCACTCGCCACATGGCAGTTATATTTAAAAAGAACGCTAAGAGAAGAGTTTTGATTGGTGAATAGCTGTAGAGCATGATGGGGGAATTAGGTGAAGTATGTGTTTTAGTGGCAGGAAATTGTCTTATAAATACCGAGGTAGTCTGTTGCTCAGCTCAGTTTACCTCAGGAGAATTTCAGCCGTACTACCTATCCCTCCCTATGTTTATAAATTGAATATTTTAAAAAAAAATCTATTCTTATTGGGACTGATTTGGAGTATACTGATACAATCCCTGACAAGATAATCAGTGCTGGGACTCTCCATCATTAAAGTAGTGTGTGTCTTTTGACTTGGTTATTTTTTTATTATTTAGTCTAATCAAAGGTTTGACCTGCTGATCCCAATGTGATAAATGTGAATGGAAAGATGAACTTTAAAGTAAGAGAAAGTTATTGTTAATTATCCTTTGTGTTATTATAATCAAACATTTTCAAATCTCATACTTAAAGTGTATGTCTACTGTTACTTTACCTTTTTCTTTTCATGTCATATACCTTATTTAATAATTTATCAAGTGAACTGGAAAGTCCACCAGCTGGGGTGCCAGTTGTTTGCAAGAACTGCAACACAATAAACCTCTGGCACATATGAAAATTCTCCAGGCAATGATGCTTGGAAAATTAAAACTTTGCTGTTCCAGATATTAATAATGGTAAGGACACCACATGAGGAAACCATCGTCTAGTGTGAAAAATTGAGAACTTGTATTAAAAATCAATTAAGGCAAACATCTTAACACACATCATTAATAATGTGACTACTCTATTTTTATTCTGGGAAATTTAGGACTTAGGGACTGCTTTATATCTGCCTTATACAGCACACCTGACAACTTAAGTACTGGGGTTTTACTATCCAACTTTACTCATAGGTCGGGTAAAAGGCCTGGATGCCCTCTCTCCCAATTCTAATTTTCCTGGCTCTGAAATATTTGCTATTAGTTTACGATAATAGTAACATTAAAGTCTTAAAGGTCTCAGGAAACAATCACAAAATGTGCCTCTTTAAGGATACATTTTTATATATCATTTGCCCTCTAACAACATTTTACATTTTTTTGTTGCTAATTCCCAAATTTTGGTGCTGCTACAGGATTCAGGTCAATAACATACATTCTTCTACAATAAGGGACTCATCTAGATGTGGAAGTATGTCTATTCTTTTTGCGAAGGTTACATACGTCTGTACTGTGCATGCGCATATATATTTTCGTCTATAGTTGATTGTGTCTCCATGCACTTTGAGGGGAGGAATAGGACAAGCAGGGTGGACGAGAGAGCATATACCAAGTATAGTAAGGCTGCGCTCACGTAATTGCGACACAAATACATTTTTCATTTGATATTAAAACTGACAACAGATGTTTGTATTTAATTTAATTTGTATTTGTATTTTGCATTTGTGTTTGTATTAAATTACATTTTATATTGGAAATGTGGCTTTTGCATTTATTAATAGCTGTCCAGGCAATTTATCTTTTTTGTGTATATGATACTGCATTACATTATTATATTTTGTACAAATAGGGTGATATGACTTTAGTATTAGCTCTCTATGCTATCGAGGGGCTTATATGTTTATACAATTCTATGCCTGACGTATGTCTGGGGCAAATGCTATTCTAGAGTTGGATGCAATTTGAGATGCGTCTGAGTGAATATATGCATGTAAACACACTTTTTCTTGCATACATCTTTTCCTACAAATGCGTCCAACTCTAAATAAACCCCTAAATGTGTAACATTGCCCTATTGCAACTGTTATTAAATACAATACTTTTCCTTTCTACATGGCCTCTGGATACAATTGTTTGTCATTCAGTGTCATAACCAAAGACAACAGAAATAAACAGCTCTGACTGGCAGTATAAATAAACAAATTATCTAATTTTAAGGAAACCAGAATGATAAAAAAAATGTATGTAACCTGTTTTTAATATTTTTCCCTTTCCCTATTTTAAGCATAGTACATGTACTAAAAAAAAAGGAGGAAGACCATTACTATGACTGCACAATACAACAGTAAGTGGAAGGATATATTTAAAACATAAAAGGTAAAGGTAAATCAGGATATCAGTACGAGGACTTTTATCAGTGAACGTAAAAACATTATATAGCACAAAACATTTTATCTATATGATCTGCATATTTCAGCGTCTATTTTCTATCTGATTGTTATTATCATTATAATTTTTTAAGAAAAAAATCTATTTCCCTAGGACATTGAAGCATGGTGATGTCACCTGAATTATGGGAAGAGCTGAGTCTGGATGCTGCTTTTCTAAAGTTAATGGTAAATAGGGGCTGAGTATTGTACTGTATCAACGACTTATCTCTTAGAAAAGCAATGCGTTTCATATAAAACAGATACACTGTTATATAACAGGACAGTGGAACAGTTTTCAAATCCTCCAAAATGTCAGAATCTGACCTTCACAACAGGCAGGCACTAACCCATGTGATACATACAGCTTGTTACTAAATAATGTATCTCTATTAAATTGGTAAGAAGTGAGCGCTCAATTGCTCCTTTTGGGGATCAGTGGTCAGTGGTCTGGAGAGCTAAATCTTAAATAAATTGACTTAATGCATACTAAGTGTATAAAATTGCGACCAACATAAATTAATATCTAAATTCTAATACTCAACATATGGATACAATGCTAACAGATAAAAACATGCATTTAATAAAATGACATAACATGTGTGCCGGCCACAGCGTGAGTGACATATGACAATGTTTTAAAACAATCGTAGATAGAGGACACTAAAACAAATTCCAATAATGCATGACACAAAACTAATGTCTACCAATTGTCCAAATGCGAGGTCCAATATCAATAGTAGTAAGTCCCAGAGGGAGTGTAGTAGACGGTGAGCGGGTATTCGCGAGTCCTCATACTCGATCGATATGCTTAAGGCCCAGACAGACCTGATTAATAAGTCTTACTTGGAAAAACGGTGTACCCAACGCGTTTCATTTGCTACAGCAAATTTCCTCAGGTGATCGTAGCAAATGAAACGCGTTGGGTAACACCCCTTAGTGACGTCAAACCAGAAGTCCGGAAGTCCATCTGTGCATCTCACTGTGGAACGCACGCCGTTTATCGATACACGCCGCTGGGTGCATTACCCATATGGCCATCGCTGCTTGGTCACAGTCCTCCTTACCAATCTAGGATATCTCACCGAGAATCACCGTTTTTCCAAGTAAGACTTATTAATCAGGTCTGTCTGGGCCTTAAGCATATCGAGTATGAGGACTCCCGAATACCCGCTCACCGTCTACTACACTCCCTCTGGGACTTACTACTATTGATATTGGACCTCGCATTTGGACAATTGGTAGACATTAGTTTTGTGTCATGCATTATTGGAATTTGTTTTAGTGTCCTCTATCTACGATTGTTTTAAAACATTGTCATATGTCACTCACGCTGTGGCCGGCACACATGTTATGTCATTTTATTAAATGCATGTTTTATCTGTTAGCATTGTATCCATATGTTGAGTATTAGAATTTAGATATTAATTTATGTTGGTCGCAATTTTATACACTTAGTATGCATTAAGTCAATTCATTTAAGATTTAGCTCTCCAGACCACTGACCACTGATCCCCAAAAGGAGCAATTGAGCGCTCACTTCTTACCAATTTATTAACATAGGAAGGGATTCCTTTTTTAGTTGAGCCGCTCTTGCTACCTAAAGAGTAGAGCGCGAGTTCCATATCCAAATATTGCTAATGTATCTCTATTACCAAAGTATAAATAGTAAATGTGACAGCAAACGATATCTACATTGTTTTTTTATTTCTTGGTTCATATTGTATAATATCTCTACAAATTTACCCTCCATAACAAATACAGTCTATCTATACAAAACAATGCAAGTACATTCCTTTCAAGCATATTGGAAATGTCAGACAGAAACCTTCACAATGCACTGATAGAAACACACTCACATCGCAAATAATAAGTGTGTGTGTATTACGTGTGCATCCTTACTAGGTCCAAAATTGCATACTGCTCTAATATCCCTTTAATGAATAGTAATACTGAAACGCAACAGGAAATATTAACTTTTACACAAATTTATTTTATTCATATTTATTTGAAATAATATATTATATTGAGGGCAAAATAATTATCATTGGTTCATGGAGCCTGCAATTATTCGCAGGATAGACCTGTGTTCAATCCAAGCATGCTAAATTTCCTTTAGTAACAGGTTGGGTGATTACCCACTGGCATTAGGAAAACACCGATGGCACCACATGTTGTAGTGGTAATTAGCGATTGAGCTTAGCCACTGTCAACAGAGGGCATTGCATTGACTCTCTTGTGTTCACTTGCAGTAAACATGAATAAATACAGCAGGCACTGTCCTAAATATGTAGCTGTGACAATGCTGCTCCTGTCCACAGGTACATCTGCAAGTTGGTATGGTGTTATTGGAACCAATAGGTTCCATCCCTGTATACATTTACATGTTACATTAAAAAAACACTACCAAAAGCATGGTTTTGATGCCAGTGGGTAAGGGTCCTAGGTTTAAAAATTCTATCCATCAGTTTGGGACACTGACCAAACAACACCTCATGTGTATTTTTTACCTAACATCCCCGTTCCCTCAATTAGCAGGAACGAGGGGTTTCCATGCCAGGAACCAATGGTGGGACAATGCATCGTCAGCCCTGTTAGCAAAATTTAGATAGGCACCCAGCAATGTAGTTCTCGCGTCCCCAACCTCCCATTGTGCTCTACATAGAGCAGAGTGGGGGCTTTTCTGAGCTTGCACGGTCCAGCACATGCATCCAATGCCCATGCGCCAGACATTATCAGAAGAGGCCCCCACTGTGCTGTTTTGTGAGCAGAGCAGCAGGGTTATCAGTGGGGAGCAGGGGTGTCCTGGGGGAGCGGGGACCTCGGAGGTGGAGGTGACCTGGCTTGTCTGGCCCACCTGACCTCTTAGTTCCGTAGCCACTTCACCACCTGCACCCACGATAGTTGCTCCCCTGCTTAGAACCTTTACAGTTTGGAGTGCTCACTTCCACCAATAGTGCAATAGCTTCTTATCCCAATGTTGCCTACACTTCAAATTCAAACTCACAATCACCATTAGAAACTGACATGGGGCTATTTGATCTTCCCCTCATCCCATTTGTCACTGTGGAGTTATCCATTAATTTTCATTTTCTATGAACAGAGTACATGACAATATAAGATATACAAAAGCATACAATAAACAAAAATACAATGTAAGCATATACAAGAATAACTTAGGTACAGTACAGAAGATAGCAAATATGCAAAAAAACAGTAAGCAGTAAACAGAGGGGAATGAGCATAAAACACAAATTGATCTGAAGGCTGCGCTGAGTAGACAAACTTAGTGGGAGCTACATTGGTTGGCTTAAAGGCAACACACACTCTGCACACTAAGCCATATTTATATAGGTGTAAACAAACATTATTAATCTTTCATATTCCAATAAACACATTGAAATGCAGACCACATTAGTCCGTGAGCAAGCTTATTGCAGAATGAGTGTTGGTCTACCTACAAGACTGACAATTGGTTTTTTTCTGAATGTAAGTTGCCCTAAATAGGGATTACTAGCCAGCCCAGTGGTCTTGGACACAAATGCTGTAACTTTTATACAGGTTAGCAATGACACTATTCATTTCATAAATACTGATAAATGGAAAATTGGCAGAGATCAGGATAATACTTTGTGCCAGACAATGTTTTCTGTTTCTAATCTTTATTATTTACAACTCTGTAACTCCTATTTCCACTTGCAAAAATATTGTGTGTAGAAACTCTAATTTACCAAATCAGTCTGTAACATTGAACCTGCAGGGGACATAATGTGAGGATTTTGAATCTACGGGGGAACATACCAGAAGATGTATGGATGCATCTATTGGCAAAAGGATTAAAAAGACAATATAGGACCCTGAGAAGTGAGATTGGTGGATTGAATAATGATAAGAAGATAAAAGCAGAGATATAAAACACATTCTTTTCTTCACTATTTACTAGAGAGAAACAAATGGAGGACGAATACATAAAAATGGAAATGCAACCGTTCCATTAATTAATAATTGGCTGACAGAGAAAGAAGTTGTTGGATCTAATCGGTCAGTTCACCTGTAAGCGTCAGTTTACCAGTTTATGAGATCATCGGCCGGAGAGATTAAAAGACACTGCAAGTTCTGTGTATGAATTAGCTCTACTTTATTGTTTACAAATTCACATACTTATTGCACTCTGGTTACACAAAATCATGTACTTTAGCAAACTACGCCCCTAACTGTCTTATATTCGTCTTAACCACTCATTGTGCATGATTTTGTTACGCAGACCTTGCTACATTCGCACAAGAATTCTCCCAAGGGGGCTGGTGGTTTATCTCCTGTCTGCCATATCTTAGGTCATGGACACAGCTTCTTGCAAACAACAAAATAATAATGAATAACTTCTACAAACTATCTGCATTTAAGCTGTCTTTAAGCTGTACAAAGACAAAATGGCTATAAGGCAACAAGATGGCGTCAGCTTAATAAAATCACATATCTCAAAGTCCAAAGGTGACTGAATAAAATTAAGATAAATAAAGCTCCAGGTCCCGATGGCATACACCCAAGGGTTCTTATGTAGCTAAACTTAGAATTAGCATGGATTTGTGAGGGATAGGTCATGGCAAACTAATCTAATTAGTTTCTACAAGAAAGTTAGTTGAAACTAAGACCAAGGTAGTACAGTATATGTGGTCTGCTTTGATACAGTGCCACACAAGAGGTTGATTTACAAAATAAGGGAACTGGGTCTAGGAAACAATGTTTGTACTTGGGTCAAAAACTGATTGGAGAATAGGGAACAGAGAGTTGTGAGAAATTGAACATTTTCTAAATGGTCAAAAGTTTTAAGTGGTGTACCTCAAGGTTCTGTGCTGGGGTCACTCCTTTTTAATGTATTTATTAATGACATTAGTGATGGTTTAGAGAGCAAAGTTTCCATTTTTGCAGATGACACTAAACTCTGTAAGATAATAAAATCAGAGCAAGATGTAGTTTCTCTGCAGTGGGACTTAAATAAACTGGAGGATTTGGCAGCAAAATGGAAGATGAAATTTAACATAGATAAATACAAGGTTATGCACTTAGGGATCAAAAACAAGCACGCAATCCATAAAATATTAAAGGGGACAAATTTAGGGGAATCTAAAATGGAAAAGTATCTGGGAGTGCTCATAAATAGTAGACTTAGCAATAGTGCTCAAAGTCAAGCAGCAGCTGCAAGGGCCAATAAAGTATTGGTATGCATAAAAAGGGGCATAGATGCAAAGGAAAACAGTGTAATTTTGCGACTATATAAATAATTTGTAAGGCCTCATCTTGAATATGGAGTACAGTTCTGGGCACCACTCCATAAAAAAGACATTTTAGAACCAGACAGAGTTCAGAGAAGGGCGACAAAATTGATAAAGGGTATGGAGTCATTAAGTTATGAGAAAAGATTAGCCAGTTTAGGCATGTTTACTTTAGATAAAAAGCGTCTAAGAGGGGACATGATTACTATGTACAAATACGTTAAGGGTCAATACAGAGAACTTTCATGGAAACTTTTTGCCCCAAAGACTGTACACAGGACATGCTGGTTAGAAGTGAGGAAGTTTCACAACCAGTGAAGGAAGGGATTCTATACAGTAATGGCAGTCAAGATATGTAATTCACCACCAGGGAAGGTTGTGATGGCATATTAAATTGATATATTTAAGAAAGAGTTAGACAAAATTTCAACTGAAAATGGTATCCAGGGTTACGGACGTTAATTAAAATGAAGGGCAGTAGTGGATCCAGAGAGAATTAGGACTGCAATATTGGGTCAAGAGGGATTTTCAGCATTTTCAGCATGTAATGAGGTAAACGGATGTGTTGGCACTGTTTGAACAGCTTGTATTGTGCCATAAGGTACTGGCACTGTTTGAACAGCGCATAGCATGCAATAAGGTACACAGAGGTGTTGGCACTGGTTGAACAGCCTGCAGCATGCAATAAATTACACAGAGGCATTGGCACTGGTTGAACAATATGTATCATGTAATGAGCTACACAGATGTGTTGGCACTGGTTGAACAGCGCATCACGTGTAATGAGGTACATGGATGTATTGGCACTGTTAAGACAGTAAACAAATGAAGACAGTAAACAAATGGATACCATGGAGTATATCGCAGTGACCCAAAAGAACAGAGATAGACAGCAAGTGTAGTAGAGTACACACACACAGATTACAATAACAAGAGTCTAAGAACCCCACCGTATTTCACCAAGGATCCCTGCAAGAGCATACGGACTTCGCTCAGTGATACCCAGGCCGCAGCCCAGTGTAGTTGGTTCACTCCGTGAAAGCAGCATAGTACTTAACTGGTATGAAGACTTTGCCGAAAACATTGCAGATGGAAAAACTGGTGTGCTGCTGAGGGCAGAGTGGACACAGAAGATAAATAAACATGAATAGCTGGTATATTTCCTAGTATACCATGTATAGGTATACCAATGGGGCATCCATAATTAATCTGAACGACAGAATCAGGCATTTCACATAAACTATTACACCCACTATTACACATGACAAATAATATGCTTAATGGCAAATTACACCTTGAGGTGACTATAATTTATTTGAATGTACATATTCTAATGCAAGTTTAATTATTTGCATTGCTTCATCTTCATATATCTCATGTTTTTAACACATACAATGCACGCAACCCCATGTTTAGCTAAAAAAAACATTCCATTCAATGTGTTCATACCCATTTTTTTACGTTCTCCTTGCCATGTGCATTGTGGTGCGTATGGCGAGAGCAGGGTGCTTATATGCAGGGCATTTCATCCTCGCTCAGGGTTCTGTTATATACATGTATGAGTGCTTTGAAAATGTATATTTTAAATGTGTTGGTCTATGTATTCTTAAATGTTAACAAGTGGGATCTTTAGGTACAATAGGTCCTCCAACTTGTTCCCTAAGATATCTATTTTCACCTGACTTTTCAGGATACCAAGCCATCAAGAGGCACCTTGAGAAATTGCTCCTGTTGGGCCGGACATGCTGGCCAGCTGTAGGACCACTTTCAGCTGAAAAGACACTCTGAGTTTAACTGAGAGATGGGCCAAAGACTTAATGGAATTATCCTTTATTGCCTGACAAATGAGTGCTAATTGTTCTCCAATGAAGCTGGCCAGACATTCCATAGCCTCTCTCCGTAGGGTGCCTGCTGCAATTAAATGACTTGAGGGGGGCCAGTGGCTACCCTCCATTAAGTAGGTACCCAATCCAGAGAGGAGTTGTTATCTGAAACTAACCCCCACTGAGGCTATACCACCATGGGAACCAGGGGCCTGATTCATTAAGGATCTTAACTTGAGAAACTTCTTATTTAAGTCTGCTGGACAAAACCATGTTACAATGCAAGGGGTGCAAATTAGTTTTCTGTTTTGCACATAAGTTAAATACTGACTGTTTTTTCATGTAGCACACAAATATCAACTTAAAATTTCAGTGTACAAATAAGCTATCAAGTATTTGTGTGGTACATGAAAAAACAGTCAGTATTTAACTTATGTGCAAAACAGAAAACTAATTTGCACCCCTTGCATTGTAACATGGTTTTGCCAGGAGACTTAAATAAGAAGTTTCTTAAGTTAAGATCCTTAATGAATCAGGCCCCAGATCGGCCTTAAATTAAGTAGCATGGTCGTCCGGTCCCTGTACTACCTTCTACTTCAGACAGGTTGACTATGGGTTACGACTTCTGTTGGATTGGTCCAGGATTGTGCCTGTTTGGATATTGAAGTCTCTGTGGACTCTGCTTCTTTGTGGGCCTGTAAAAAACAGGAGGACATAGAGCTTGGTCCCTGCCCCGCTGGAATAGATAGATACTAGCTGAAGTACCTGGCGTTGCCTGGGTTTAAATCTTCTAGTTATTAAGTTATCAATGAATTGTATGTAACTGTCAACCTTTTAAAAATAATTAGCAGCTTAGCAACTCTTCCAATACATTCATGAGATGGCAGCCCAGTGTCATTTTTGTTTTTATATTAAATGCCATCCAAATCCATCCAGTGGAAAACCCAGAACAGGCTCCCCAGGTGAAAGTTCTGCCCAGCGTACACCAACGGTAGGGCCGACCGGGACCTAAACCCCTTAGTATGTCTCCTGGGATCCAATGTTACCTGTCAGTGAAGTCTTCGTCCAAATCCATCCAGTGGAAGGCTCAGAACAGGCTCCCCAGATCAAACTTTAGTACAACATACTTCAATGGGAGGCCTGATTGGGACTCTAACACCCCTCAAACCTGGCCAGGATTCAACTTGACCGTCTTGCATTGAATGCATCACAATTAGTGCAGGGATGTCCGAATACAGGCTCAGAACAGGCTCCCTGGGTCAAAGTTCTGCGTACACTAAAGCAAGGGCCGACCGAAACCCTAACCCCCCTAAAACTTGGCCATGATCCAACTTGACGACCTTGCGCTGCTTTTTTTCCCCAATTGGTGCAGGGGTGATGAAATGCAGACTCCGAACAGGCTCCCTGTGTCAAAGTTCTGCACACCTTGCGTTGGTTTCATCACAATCGATGCAGGGGTGTCCGAATGCATAACAGGACAAACAGACTAATGATTTTTATCTATAAGATAAAGGTAGGTTTGTAGATTTCCAGTTGTTTTGCCTAAGTGATTCTGAACTCACAGAGGTACTGGGTACCCTCAAGCAGCATGTAAGGCAGCTTTGGGTAGACCAGCTACCCGAAGTGGACAAAAAAAACTATACACAAGCTTGGTATCCTCACAATATATTTCTTTGTACACTAGTTGTTCCTTTTCAGTGTGTTCAATACATGTCAATGCACTTCAAAAATGCACTGTGTATATACCTTCTAGGGGTTCATGTAAGCAATTTATCCAGTTTAAAGCTAAATTTTCCCATTGATTTATAAAGAGAGATTAAAGGAGTTGCAACAGCACAGGTAATAATTTTTTCACACACCAGAAGAGATTCAATTAATTTCTACTGATGTGTAAAAGCTGGGAGTCTCCGGGACTCCCCTCCACTGCCAGCCAGTTACATTGTGGCTACTGTGATATGCTGTTCATGATTGACTGCACAGCTAAGGGGCATCTCAGTCAATTGAGTTCTTTCTCATTCTGTACCAGGGCTTCAAGTGGAACAGTTTGCAGAACCTTAATGCTTTATTTTTCTTTCTAATGGATTGCAAGAAAAAGATCTCTCTTGGACTGCCTTTGGATTAAAATAAGATCTGGGGGTAAATGTATCAATGTCCGGATTCTTCAACTCCTGCGAGATCAGCGTCTTCAGCGCTTAAATTTAAAGCAGCGCTGCCTTGTAAAGGGAAGTTTCCCTTTACAAGGCAGCGCCGCTTTAAATTTAAGCGCTGAAGACGCTGATCTCGCCGGAGTTGAAGAATCTGGACATTGATACATTTACCCCCTGGTTTGGATTTTCCTTTTGGATTACATATAAAACACACTTGCATTTGGATTGTGATCACAATTTAAAGACATTTACAATTTCATTAAAAGATGCAAGAATTTCCATTGGTTTATGGCAATATATAAACACTGGTTAACAATGGTTTTGTTAAATGGATAATTTTGACTGATTTCAATGTATTTTCTGGTGCCGATTCCAAAAATGAGGTCAGAAATTATCCTAAGGGCTTCCTTTTTTCTTTAAACTAACATATTTGTTTTTTAAAATTATACATTTTGTTCAATACAACCTGTTTTTTAATAAAAAAAATAAATTTGTCCCATAATGACCAAATAATCATGTTAAATGCATTAGCCATTCCATATGAATCATTTATTTATGTATAAGCAGAAAATAAAGTAAATAAATCTCCTATGCTGAAACTGTATGAGTCACTCCTCCATTTTCAGTTTCAGTTTATAAGTATACAGTGTGCATACTTCCACAAAATGCCTTGTATTTGTGTAAATCATCCAAACTATTTTTGTTACATGTGTGGTGAATTAACTTTCAAGTCGCAAAGAAGAAACATTGCTCCTTCGGTAAGCAAATCGTATGAGCTCTACTTTGGGTGTACAATTGAAGATCAGGACAAATCTTGGGCCCCTCATGTCTGTTATGCTTCGTGTGTATCTCTGCTTAATAGTAGGCTGAATGGTAAATCTCATCACATGCCATTTGCAGTTCCAATGGTATGGAGACTGTTATGATTCCTAGTAAACTCAGCAAGCAGCCACGGAAGTATAATACAAATGTCTTTATTCCAGCAAAATATATAAGCAAGGATTCAGTTCCAGAAACATGCAGGTTTTCATAAACAGGTATAATGAACACGTATGGCAGGAAGGTACAAGAAATAACTGGTTCCACAGAATACTAATATAGTTTGAATGCAGGGATAATAAGGGTGAGTTACCCAATTCCAGGATGCAAAAGTTTAGTCCAGGAAGCAAACAGAGTCCAGGCAAAGTAAATGTCACAAGCAAACTTGCATAGTCCGGTAATCAGGCCAAGGTCTAAGGTAACGAGAGGTCCAGCAGTATCCAGTATCCAGGCAAGGTTCGGGGCCACGAATAGACAAGCATAAATGGTAAACAGGCCAAGGTCACAACGGGAGATCAAATATCAGCAGAATCAAACAGGAACAGGGGGAACACAAGCAGCAGCCAGGTATACAAGGATGAACTGCTCAGAGAACAGCTTGAGGCAGGTACTTAAAGCAGTGCAACAGGTGCAGTTCTAATCAGGCATAATGCAAGGTGATTAGCTCCTTCAGGCATGTAGAAAAGTTCAGGAACAAAACAGCAGCATCTCTGGTGGTATAAGGTACTGCTGCTAGATACAAATAACAGGCAGAGTTGTAACAGAGACAAGCAAAGGACCATTAGACAGATTGTTCTTTTTGTATCACAAGTAAGTTTAAGAATTCAGTTAAATATCCTGATATTTCTTCAGCCATCAGGCCTGTTCATCACAGTTCAGAGCTACCAATTCCAGTGCCACCAGAAGAATGGAGCTTAGATTCTGGAGATGCTGGTGATGCAGATTTTCCTAGAATAAGTGAAGCAAAAATCAAAGAGGGGATATTTTTTGGACCACAAATAAAAAAGCTCATGAAGGATGAAGATTTTGAGAGAAGCTTGAACGAGTCTGAGGCAGCTGCATTCAGGATAATTAAAAAGAAATAGTTAAAAACTTCCTGGGAAACAAGAAGACTGAGAACTAGTTAGTAAACTTCTTAAAAACTGCAGAGCCCTGGGATGCAATATGTCTTTGAAAATACATTTTTTGGATTTTTCCCAGAAAATCTTGGAGATGTAAGTGATGAACACAGTGTATGCTTCCACCAGGATACATCAATGATAGAAACTCTCTACCAAGGAAAATGGAATCCAAATAAGCTTGCTGATTATTGCTGGACACTAAAAATGTTTAAGCTAAATACAGCAGAAAAAACACTAAGGGCTAGATTTACTAAGCTGCGGGTTTGAAAAAGTGGGGATGTTGCCTATAGCAACCAATCAGATTCTAGCTTTCATTTATTTAGTGCTTACTACAAAATGACAGCTATAATCGGATTGGTTGCTATAGGCAACATCCCCACTTTTGCAAACCCGCTGCTTAGTAAATCTAGCCCTAAAGGTTAATTTTATTTGAGTTAACTGCATATGTATTATATTGTGAATATTAAAGGAAAAGTAAATTATTTTTAAAAGCATACCCTCCACGTAAATTTGGCAAACATATTTGAAATCAGCGCAGAAAATACTATAGAAACACACTATCAGATCAATTTAATATTCAAAGGGGGGAATTCAATTGGCCACGTTACTCTCGAAAGTAATGCGGCCTGCACCCCATTACTGTTCGTATGGTAATTTTAACCTGGATTTCTGCTCTACTGTACTAACGTTAGTAATGCGCACTATTGCCATAGTAATGGTAATAGTGCACAAGCCACATTACTTTCGAGAGTAATATGGCCAATTGAATTCCCACGAAAAAGTTAAATTTTGTAAACCAGTGTAAATTGAGGCTCATGGCAATTTGGGTGTGGTTTATTTAAACCTTTTTAACCATTTTTTATTCCGTATTTGCAAATTGGACAGGGGTCTGAAGGACCCATTAACACTATACTGGGAATACTGCAGTGGCAAGGGCACATGGTAATGTTCCTTACATTGTTCCCATTGCAAAATATATATATAGAAGTTAAACCGTGCATGATACTCATGCATTCTAGTCAAATCAAGCTACTTAAGGTGTTAAAAAGGTTCTTATCATGCATTTGGGCCTAGCCCAGGCCTCCTCAGGGGAAAAGCATTACTTCCCGATGCAAGCGCCCTTTTTTAACGTGGTTTTGTCCACATGTCACCACCTCATCATTTTTCTCCATCACCTCATCTTTCATCTTCATCACCACATCCTTCATCAAGCTACTTAAGGTGTTAAAAACTCCCCACTGTCACCCCCGGCAACCACCAACCACTCCCAACTGTCACTTCTCCTTCAAGAAATATATAGGTCAGTGTATAACTCTGCCCAGCAGGTGGCGCTGCAGCTTGTTGTTTTTTTTTCACACACGCCACTAGGCATTTATATATATATATATATATATATATATATATATATATATATATATATATATATATATATATTGTATTATGGAATAAGACAGTTAAATGGACTTCAGATGGGTGAATTTTTGGAGCTCTTCCTTATTTAGTTGGTAGCTGTAAATCCCCTTCCCATCATCGATGGTGTCACCTATGCTTTCGTTGATATGCCTTTTACATCAACAGGCATAATTTGTACGGAAAAAAGCAATTCTAGGTTCAAGTCTACCAATGTTTTACGAACACCAAAAACTTTAAATTTGGCACACAAAATGAAGACATCCCCATTAACTCATTGCACTCATGATATATAGATATGAATGAGGTTCAAAAGACCAGTATCTTAGGAGAAAAAAATAAATGTTGTAATTCATTTAAGGGGGTGGTCCAAATATGATAGTAGCAAGGCAGGACATTCAAGTGTTGATTTTTACTTTTCTACCAAGTACATTCTGGTCCTGCAATCCTAATAGGTACATCTGTGCAATAATAAATGCCTTGCATGTCTGCAGATTTGCAGTTAGCAAATGACCATTAATATTTTTGATGGAACTTCTATTTCAGCTTTGAACCATTACGCTAGTTGTGCATTTTATATGTCTGATATATAAAATGTATTGCTATAGTTCAGAGCTCATAAACTCAGATAAATTACATAATTTTTTTGTGTCTGTTATGAAATGTTTGCAGAGAATTATTAATTATTATGTATTTTTTGCTTCTTCACAGAAATGTCATTTTTGCATAGACACGACAGAAGGTGCTAAATAATTAATATGCTGGTAGTGGGGTTCTGTGGCATTATGATAACAGTGTTCATAGCCTGAAGAAATTAGATAGAACTTACTCTCTCACTATTAAATTAGGTGATAAGACTTTTGAGGATGAATATAGTAACAGTTATCATCATTGTAGCAAACATTCCGAACTGCTTTCTGCCTATGTTATATAAACGTGCTGTCAGCTGTTTATTTCCATTTTATACAGTTCAATATTATTAATATACACATAACATAAATGCCCTTAGATCAATTACTAAACCAATAGGTTAGAATATAAATGTAAACTATTGTCCAATGCTTTATACAATTGCCCGATACTCATAATAATTAACAACATTTTCACAGTGTAATAATTGTGCCCACAGATAACCTTTAATGAGTGAGTTCAATATGTGTTAATAATAAAATACAGATGTGAAGAATTTAATTCAATACACATGAGGTAAGATATACAAGCTGAGACCACTAAAGGGCATTTTTCCTCTTCACAGTTCGATGGTCCAATTTAATGTGATAGAAGTATTTAAGGGGTAGTGGGTGGAGGTGAAAAGTTGCACAGGAAAAGACATCCTTTGCTTGCTAAACTGTTAAAAACAGTGTAAGAACATGCAGTAGGAATATGATGCATCTATTTCTTTGTTACTTCGAAAAGCGTCACAGGACTAATGCTGCCTAAGGTTAACCTGTCCTCTGTTCAGCCTGGGGCTGTCATAAGTTCCCAAAATGATACCATTCTACAAAACGTTTAAATTCATACATTTTGGACATAAAAAACAGTCAGTATTTAACTTATGTGCAAAACAGAAAACTAATTTGCACCCCTTGCATTGTAACATGGTTTTGTCCAGGAGACTTAAATAAGAAACTTCTTAATTTAAGATCCTTAATGAATCAGGCCCTTTGTGTTTTGATTAAAACACTACTTGATTCATTACTAGCCTGGGGTTTCTTCCAGCAGTTATAACCAGGAGGGGAAACCAAGTGCAACTATACATAGTGAGGACTACCTAAGTAGTACCCAACACTTTCTATACTGCAACTACTGTAAGTATATATATATATCAACAACGTTAAATCTTGTTAAGAATGTACTTGACTTATTGGCAGACTATTTTTTCGTACCCAAATTCCTTTAGTGAACAAAACTTGCAGAATTTCATTGGAAAGGTAATAATTTTGAAAATGTTGCTCATATCTACTTACAACACTACTCTGTGCTGTTGGGGAATGCTGCTCCTCCTCCCCTACTGTCAGTCTGCTTGCCTCCATTCCCTTCCTCCCTTCATGGTACTGCCCCTGTCACATGCAGCCCTGTCCTCACTAACAATCACATAAGTGGACAGGCCTCCCACAATATCAGCTCACTCATCTCCTGTTGGTGTGAGCATTCTTATGATCTAATTGGCTACAGGTTTGTCCTATCCTTGCCCATTTCAAAACAAAAGACATCATGGATGTGAAAGAGGTGAAGATTGAATAAAATAAAGCGCTCAGACTCTAGTCAAACATACCTTGATTAGAAAAATAAAGGATGGATTGTTGGTTTTATCAGAGCCGTAACTTAGAATTCTAGTGCCCTGGGCGAGAAAGACAAATGCCGCCCCCCTAGTCCTCAATTTTAACCAAATTAACCTAAAATATTCCTAAATTGCACCCCCCTTCAGCGTTGCGCCCTGGGCGGTCGCCCCTATCGCACAGCCCTAGTTACGGCCCTGGGTTTTATGGTGTCACATGCAGACCGGACCTATTTACATGATTATGAACTGTAATTAGCCAATTTAGCTATTGTAATACTTAGTAATATCAGAGGCCCTAGATCATTAACCCCACCAACAGCTAGGTCCTGTCCCAATATGGCTCCTGGTTCCAAGCAAATGTAACCACAAGACTTGGTTGGTTTGAATGAAGGAGAGGGCTTGCTGCACTCAAACCATCCACACGGACATACGCCACCTCCCACATTACACCACTCCAATTTAGCGTTAACCCTTCAACTAGCACAGACTTCATGACAGTGCTGTGCCCAGACTGTTACTTCCCATGCTTTGGCTGTCGTCAGGTCCATATGCATCAGTTTGCACAGGAATCTGCCAGCTTTTTTAGATCACCACAAAAAAAAATCTATATATAAAAAAATATGTGTGTGTATATATATATGTATATATATATATATATATATATATATATATATATATATATACATCATACACACATTTATACACATTATGGCAAGTAATAATTGAGACACCAATTATACCATCTACTCTCCTAAGCACTACACAGACACACCTCATTATAGATTATTACATCTCACATATTCTTATTTTTCTTTTACTTTTTTAACTTTTGAAATTTTGAAAGAGTGGTCCACCAGTCCAGTTTCTGGCTTTTGAGGTGTAGAAAGAGCCCTAGCTATCTTCTGCCTGTGACGGTATTTGCTTATATCAATATCCAAATATCAATACTGAGCAGTTCTGGGAGCTGACATTACCCTTGTGCTTTTACTGGTCTCTCTTTCTTGGCATTTAGTAAACTCCTTCATTGAGTACAAAGCTGACGTACAATTTCACACAAGTAAAGTTTTGCATGGGAACGGGCTGTTTAGCAGAGGTGTGAAGCTCCATCAACATAATCACTTATTTTCTACTTTTGGTTTGCCATTCCATGGAACGTTATGTATTTGTCAGTTCTGCATGTAGCAAAATTTATATTCTATAAATAGATATGGGGCATCAAACAAAATTGAAATAAATCAATGGGGTCTAAATGTGATAATAGGCAGCACTTTCAGTTGACATTTCAGTTTTCCAACCAGGTCATTTGAAACATTTCTGCAGATGTATGATTCATTTTCTTTTTATGTACTGTGCTTCAAAGTGCTTGCAACTGTGCATTAGCTGCTCCTTTGGCCCTTATTTATGTATTACATAACTTATGAAGTAAGGGAACAGTGATGATGTTCTAGTGCAGTTTTTGCTAACCTGTGACACTCCAGGTGTTGGGAAATTACAAGTCCCAGCATGCTTTGTCAATATATAGCAGCTTATTGCTGGAAGGGTATGCTGGGACTTGTAGTTTCACAACACCTGGAGTGCCACAGGTTAGCCAACACTGTTCTAGTGTAACCAATGTATCTTTTTAGTTGTATGTACATTTAAGTACATTGGTTTATTTACATATATAAATGTTCTTCGACTAAGGCTAGGTACACACTGGAGATTTTTCAGCCAATCATCGGGCCAATCAGCCAATATACTACCGTCAGATATCATGTTAGTGTGTATACTTACTCGATGAACTTCAGTCGTCCCAAAGTACCAATTGTCGTTTCATTTGGTTGGCCAGCATGTTTGATAATCTTGTTCCAATCATCTTCTGATCATGCAGTGTATATGCACTCATGTTCACGATCTCCAGAGACTTTACAGAGTCATGGGGGTAAAAGTATCAAGCTGCGATTTTACATTTCCAATGATTTTCGCAGACAAATTTAAACTTGCTAATGTATTAAATGGCAGTTTGATTTAAAATCGCCAGAGAAGTGTTTCTTTCAAAATCGCCATTCTCAAAATCGCTGCGAATCGCAGTCCTGGCGTTTTGTCACTCTAGCATTACAAATTGTCAAATATATCAAGCTGCAATTTTGCAAACTCGCCCGAGTTTTATTTAAAAATCACCAGATACAACACGCTGCTTTCTATAGGCGAGATTAGCAAACACATCACTGTTATACTGCAGGGGAATGTTAATATAATAAGAGGCACAATGGAAGTTTAAAAAAAACATATTTTTTGTTGTAGAGGGGCACAAATGATCAGGAATTTTCTTACGGGGTGCAATTTATTTTAAGAATAAATTAGTGGCTCAAATTAAATTATAGATTATATGTAAGGGTTTTTTTTATTTTTTTTATTTTATTACAGTGACTTACTCAGTGTCGGACTGGGGCATGAAGGGCCCACTGGAGGACTGCAATGCTAGGGGCCCACCAGAGGGGGTGTGGCCAGCCATCATAGAGGCGAGACCAGACACTAGAGGTGGAGTGGTCAGCCCATGAGGGACAGCTAGCACCATAGTGTAGTATATAAATATTGCAGTGTGTATATATAAAGAGTACACAGTCTTGACCTGTCCCTTAGATTGGGCAGAACAGTCACCAAAAATCGAGGTTGTCCCACTAGACCGGGCTTGGCTAACCTGTGGCACTCCAGGTGTTGTGAAACTACAAGCCCCAGCATGCTTTGCCAATATATAGCAGCTTATTTCTGGAAGGGTATGCTGGGACTTGTAGTTTCACAACACCTGGGGGTAAATGTATCAAGCTGAGAGTTTTCCAGTGGGTTTGAAAAGTGGAGATGTTGCCTATAGCAACCAATCACATTCTAGCTGTCATTTTGTAGAATGTACTAAATAAATGATAGCTAGAATTTGATTTTTTTCAAACCCAATGGAAAACTCTCAGCTTGATGCATTTACCCCCTGGAGTACCAGAGGTTAGCCAAGCCTGCACTAGACTCAGAACATTTGACAGACTCTCCTACCTGTTCTCGTCACTTTTACCACCTGTGGCTGCTGGTTTCTTTAGTTGCGGCTTGTCTGGATCCTGAAATGTTGGGGGCCCAACTTGGAAAAAATAATGGGTACATTTAGAAAATTCCAACCAGCCCCGACGTTAAATCAATAGGACCCACAATTAATACTTCCTCCAGCCCCAACATTAAAGCAGTAGTATTCCCATTTAATAAACCTATTTCCCTCCCTCTAGACAGCCCCTGCAATAAATTAATTGCATATACGTATAATAAATATACCTATTTCCGGCAACCGTCACTGCCATTAAATAATTCATATTCACATTTAATAAACAGACCTCATGCTCCTCAAACTCAGCCCCACATTCAATTAATAGTCCCCAAACCACCCCATCTTAAATTAATAGTCCCCACTATAAAATTAAATTGCCCCACCTTCACCCTACAAACAAAATAGTACCCATTATTTAGACATCACCTACCACACACACATTACATTACTTAATCACCATGCTGTGCCTCCTTATGATCACACTGCGCCCTCCATGCTGCTTTTGCTCTCCCCTCCTCCTGGCCCCCCTTCATCACCCTGTGCCATGCTGCTTTTGCTCCCCCCTCACACTCTGCCATGCTGCTTTGGCCCCCCTTCATACTCTGCCATGATGCTTTGGTCCCCCTACACACTCTGCCATGCTGCCTTGGCCCCCCTTCACACTCTGCCATGCTGCTTTGGCCTCATTTCACACTATACCATACTGCTTTGGCCCCCATTCACACTCTGCCATGCTGCTTTGGCCTCCCTTTAACTCTGCCATGCTGCTTTGGCCTTCCTTTAACTCTGCCATGCTGCTTTGGCCCACCTTCACACTCTGCCATGCTGTCTTTGCCCCTTTTCACTCTTTGCCATGCTGTCTGTGCTCCCCCTTCACTCTCTGTCATGCTGTCGGTGCTCCCCCTTTACTCTCTGCCATGCTGTCTGTGCTTCCCCTTCACTCTGCCATGCTGTCCGTGCTGCGGTCACGTGAGTATTCTTTTTTTTTTTTTTTAAGTTTTCCGCTCCCCCACCAAAGAAGAGGGGAGCGATCAGGGTTGGGGCCTACCGGGGGATAGCCCAGTCCCCCGGTAGGCCAGTCCGACCCTGGGCTTAGTATTTCAAAACCAATTGGCCAATATTTATATTTGTATGATCGAGCAACGCTTATACACTTATAACAATATTTCCAGAAGGGGCCATCATTTAAACTACATTCTTGATGCACTATAAGACGCTGCATTTTATAGGTGTGATTAGCAAACACATCAGCCATTTGTCTTTGCAGGCTGACTTTAAAAAAGGACCCAAATGCCCATTATTCTGAAGGTGCTTGAAAATGGTAGGAAAAGTCTTGTTGGGTGTTTTAGAGCAACATCTGATTTTGGAGTCAGCACAAACAGGGAACAAGGAACATCCACAACACTTGGCTCTTGTTAGGCTGCGCTGGGTTCTTTTTTTTTTTGGTGTTTGGTGTTTTTATGTGTGTAGCTACATGTATTTTTGCTTAATTGTAAGCGATTCTGGATGTGGGTGTCAAACCTGGTTTATGACACCTCTGACATAAAGCGGTGATAGGACTTACCTTTGGCCTTTAGAGGTCCACGTTGATGTGCCTTGATACATCTGGCGGTGTGCTTTTCTCTTTCCCAGCCCAGGTAAGGTGTTCTGGTGCTGTGTGCTGCATAATTTGGCCCTAAACCAAAGTATACCCCTTGCACCAGCAATATACAGTAAACAACCAGTTACGTTCTTTCCAGCAGCTGATGTTCATAATACAGAGGGGGACAGGCATTTCATAGAAAGGAACATCCATACTTATTTTTCAGGTGAGAATGTTTTTTAAATGTGTAATTGTTGAGTAATTTACCAGTAACCTTGTTTTTAATTATTACCTATTCTTGTATAACCAACATAATTATGAACATCATACGCAAAAACCATTAACCTTATTTTATGAATATATGTATGTTTGTTAAGAACAATATAATAAGTGTACCCAGATTACCCAAGTAAACAACACAAGTGTGCATAAAGAAAAAAAATACTAACTAAATGTAAATAAACAGAAATAACACAGTCTGTGTTGCTAAATGAAAAAAAGACACTTTGCCATAAATACAAAACAAATATATATTTTTTTTCATTGCTGCGGGCTCTTGAAACTTGGCCCGGCTGGTGGATGGCCATCTTCCACCCCTGATTCTTCCAATGCTTTGCACAGGAGTAGCGGGTAATGACGGGCTTGTGGTAGTGGTCTGGCACCTGAAGTTGTGAGCACTGGTAGATGTGCAATTATTTGGCCACAGATTGTATTTAAATCAGAGGACAGCTCACAGACTGCCCCAGTCAGATTACTGATGCTAGTGTTCAATTGCACCAAGGAAGTGTCTATGCGCTCCATTGTGGTACATAACCTCATTTGCTGGTCCTGTATATTTCACAAATACCTTAATCTTCTGGTAAGTTGTTTTTGGATCCCCCTAAGTGAGCCCTGGTGGAATTGGGCTAAATTTGCCTGTACCTCGCTAAACTGGCAGATGAATTGTGCCAAATTATGGACAATTTGCTGTTCTCCTTGGTTCGGTGAGGGATTTTCTGGAGAGGCTGGTGGTGCAGACTCAGCATGCTGCGGCACTTCAGTGACATCTGGCACACTTCCCAGGGTGATGTACATGTCACCTTGGATGTCTGGTGCATCCATATCCTCAATGTCTCCAATTGTGCCACTGGATTCTTGTGCTTGTGATGTTCCTTAATTATTATTAACCATTATCTGTACAAAAGCAGTTACAGGTACTTTTTATTGCAGGCAAATGATTCATAGCAGTTTTATCTCCCCACCACAACATAGATGGATTTACCTTTTAAGGAGTCATCCTCCTCTTGGGTAGCCACTGCTTGTGCTGGGGGTGTCTGTGTTTTGGCGGAGGCTGTGTGTACAAGAAATGTGACATTTTTGATATTTTATTTTTCATGTGCAAAAAAACATTCCCCGCCCAAAAAATACAAATGCTCAGACTTCTGTTTTCAATGTGCTGAAATATCTAACATTTACATGCTAGTTTAAATCACTGCAAATGAGATATATAAACAGAAATGTAAGAGTAGATACATATAGATGGAGATATAGATGGACAGGCTGAGAACTAGAGCTGACGTTAAATTATAAGCATTCACATTTAATAATCAGGGCCCCTTTCCACCAACCAGCTCTAACATTAACTTAATAGCATTCACCTCTAATAAATAGACCTCCTTCATTTATTACATCATCCCAATGGGTGACACAACAAACGACATCACAATGTCAGACTGATGACCTCACAATGCATGTTTTTAATTTTTAGAGAAATTATCCTTTTTCTACAAAAACCTCATTTTTAGAAATCTCTCTCCTCACGTCATATCCGCCAAATGATAACTAGTTTTGCGTAACGATTGAGAATAGACAGTTTAATAATATGGGAAGGAAAATATATTATTTTACTCATTTTAGTTTGAAGATATACTTAAACAAAAATGGTTGGAAAGTGTTTAGCCCCGGAGAAATAAGAAATTACTTTTTTCTCAGAGGAAAGTCTTCTTATATAATATACATCATAAGTACCAGAAAATAACACACTTATGGAATCTATACTTAGAAATCGTCACAATGTTTACACAATTTTGTTCTGTAATATTTACCCACTAGAAATGCTTAGATGTCTCTGTGAATGTTCCCTGTGGTTCTGTAACAACATTTGACTGATTACCTGTAATTGGACTGTTAAGCTGTTAAATGGAGAAAAAAAAGATTTTTAACTTGCACAATTCTGAACTGAAAGAAATTTAAATCTATTATCATGTTTTGTAAACAGCACAATCTACAGAGAATAATAATAACATCTTATTTTTATGAAACAGTAGATTCCAGGGTGTTACAAAATGGCAATATACAAATCACACTAAATGTAATGTGTTGACTACAAGCACTGGGAGTCACAAAGCAAAAAATAAGGATGGTGCAGGCAATTTATTTGCAACATCATGTGACTGCCTTTGCCTGTTTTCTACATAGCTGTGCAGCACATTCATTTGCATTACAGTATGACATCCCAGGTTTGCTCCTAAATTTCTCTGCATGCAAGACATTAAACTGGGAAACTGCAAACCATTCCCTAGGACAGTGGTTCCCAAACTGTGCGCCTAGGCTCCCTGGGGTGCCTTGGAGATCTCACAGGGTTGCCTCGGCCAGGGCCAGTGGTAAGCAAGGCGGGGGGCTACTTGGTAATTATTTTGGCATAGGGGTGCCTTGAAAAATTTTTGCAGACCCTAAGGGTGCTTTGAACTGAAAAAGTTTGGAATCCACTGCCCTAGGAGGTTTGGCATTGACCTACACTAGCTGGTTTTAATACGCTTTGCTAGTGTTCCTCAAATAAACTGGAAACTCATCTGTTAAAATCTTGTTGCTAAAGCAGACACACAAATTTCAATTTTTCTAATATCTATAATGCACACACCACTCAGATCTTCCCATCAAGCGCCTTCACAAAACAGCCATCTTGTGGCAGAATCCATGTGTGTCAACATATCAAACTGGTGCAAAGGGTGAAAAGCTTACACAAATAGCTTTGTGGGATTTTTATATCAGGCATCAGCTTGTAAATATCCTAAAAAATATACCTAGATTTATGAAGTGGTATCAGAATAACATTATCAGAGCCAGGGGAGTAGCGTGGGTGAAGCAAGTGGAGCATATGCTCCAGGTGTTAGATGCGGTGTGGAGGGGGGGGGGGGGGAAGGGGGCGATTAGGGGTGAACGTCAGCCCTTAGAATGTAACTCATTCCAGAGAGAGGAACCAGTGAGTAAAGTACTCAAGAGAGAGGAGTGAGGGGGGGCAAACAGGGAGGGAACGCAGTTAACTTGCTCTAGGTGGCATGGCTCCTTTCCACACCCCTGATCAGACATCATATCTTCATTTTTAAACAATGTTTAACTGTGTTGTATTTTATGTATTTATATGCATTCACAGCATGGTGAACATAGGTACAAAAAGTGACCATAGGAATTGATGGCCTACTCTCCGATCATCACATTAGAATACACAACAAACCAGAAATCATGAATGCTCTGCTTGTATTAGTCACCACTGCTCTAGTCATGTGCTAAGTCTCCCATTTTATAGATAAACAAGAGTCTCATACAAAGATTTCACATTAGATCAGAGTGTTAGGAAGGAAAGTTTAATGGTATGCTGGCTGCAGACTTTCCATTAAATTCAGCATATTCACTGACCTGAGCTATCATTTATAAGGAAACTGGAATAGAGAGGTTCATTATGCATCACAGTTCATTATAATTGCAGTTCTCCAGGAAATTATCTTTACTAGATTAAACTAACAGCTGTTTTATTCATGGTGTGACCTTTACACAAGGGTATCCACAATTTAGTCATGACTGCAAAAATGGATGTGTGTTCTTTTTTTTCATTCATGTAAAATTATTAATTCCAACAAACTACAAGACAGCATGGTCTGATGATTAAAAATAAGTATTTATTATGATCAGGTACTTGTTTTCTAAACCTTTATTTTGCTCTTCTTCTTCTTCTTCTTCTTCTTCTTATTATTATTATTATTATTATTATTATTATTATATATGTTTATTTGCAGGGCTCAATTCACTACAATACTGCACAGTAGGGAAAACAGAATTTTCATAAAACATTACCCAAGGACAGACACAGAGAAGGGAAGGTTCTGCACATAAGAGCTCTCTTCTCTGCATCTAATCAGAGACACAACTACAGATATAATCAATGAAAGATATACCTGCTCTGCAATTAGTTGTTAGCCAAGTATCAAAAACATGACTTATTATAAAATCAGTCCGTGAGAACATTATAAAAAAATAAAAGGAAAATCACATACAAGTTAAGAATCCTTGTGGAATAGCAGAGAAAGTTAGAATAACATCCATGACCAATGAATGTGTTTTCTAATACTATTTTTGTTGGATTATATACATATATGCATATGCTAATTATTTCAGAACCCTTGTTGTGGTAAGTCCATAGCTGTGAAGGCACTGTGATTAGCAAACAGGTGTCCCTGAACATACAGGTTTTGTAATAGGGAAGCAGATGTAGCTGATGTAACCATGTAGAGTTAAAATGAATTACATAATTGGGTGCCGGGCCATCTAATTTGGATGAAATAAAAAAATTATTAATTTATTTACAGTCACTAATATACTTCTTCCATCTCAGATTGAACACAACTTATCCACACGACAGACCCATAATTGCTGGTATATGAGCAGCCACAGTTATTCTCTATCATCTACAATTGCATTGTTACACAAAGTAAATAAAATCTTAATTATAATGGCCACTGCAGATGTTAGTTTATGATATAGCATATCTCGATACTATATAAAATACCAAATTCTTTCTGGAAAAAACACTTATGGAAAAAAAACTCATAAACCTTCTTTAGCAAGCACGGAATTGATTTTAACAAATAACTGCTTTTATTTCAATGGACAATTCTATGTTCAAAACATTAGCACAGCAATGGACACAGAGTTCATGGCGTCTTGGGAAGATTTCAATATATGGGAAGGCCATCCCTTTGGCCTTCACATAATCCTTGACTCACACGCAAAACAGGTCAGAAGCATCCTGCCTTGACCATATACTTGGTCTTAACATTCCCGGCTATCTGCAGCATTACGAACATTCCAGAGAATTCCTCTGAGAACTCTGATATGTCAAGCCCAGTAAGGTAGAACTGAGGATACTATCACACAGAGTTGGCACTGGCTGTACCAAAGTGCAGAGTCTAACAAACCCCCTCTGTCTACACCAAGAATCACAGCAAGGCAGTATGGGCTTTGCTGCCGAGAGTTCACAGTACACAGATCTCAGAACGGCCCTCTGACGTGATAAGGGAATTAGCAGTTGAAATTGCAAAAGTAGCTATCAATCTGGGTCTGGTACACAACAGGCAAAGCAGTAGGGGGGAGACCAATATCAAAGTCAGCAATCCGGGTCTGATACACAAACAGGCAAAGCGATACAGAAGGAACACCAAAAGCAGTAGTCAGAACACAAGCCAGGAACATGCACAGGGAGTCAGTCAGATAATAGGAATATGATAGACGCACACAAAGTCAGACACTGGGGAAGAAATCCTGTTGCTCTGACACTGGTCCGGTGTTTAGAGCCAGTTTAAGTAGAAGCAGATTCAAATTCCCCGCCAAGCAGTCACATGATCGTGACGCCACCCGGAAGCCGCTCGGCCAGAGAAAGCAGAGAAGCAGGTGACAATGCAGAACCCAGAGCGGGGAGCAGGTAAATGAATCCTTACAAGATACAGCTGAGTATTACATTTTCTCTTGAAAAAGTCCCTGTTAGGGATGAAATATGTTGGTAAAATCTTCCACTTCCCAAGTGCCAAGGCATGGTACAGCACTTAAGAACTAAGGAAACCTTTTTCTTGTTAACACTTTGACTGTGAGCAAGAATCATAACATTGTAAACAGTGGGACAGTCACCACTGACATGGGGAAAAGCTAAGGCACTCACTGTATGCCCAGCAGCACCACAGCTGTATGTTATTCTTTGAGATGAACAAAACAAGTTTGCCTAAGTAAGCGTTTAATGTATAATTAATCTGAATTCAAAAATCATAGTACTACATTCTTACCTGCTACTACAACCCTTTTCGATACTACATGTAAGAGCATAGGTCAAATACCTATTCTTCTTTACCAACATTACTTCACCATTTGTGCTATCTCTTAACTGTTTTGGCAGAGGAGTAATTCAGACCAGAGAAATGGCATCTATCATCTTTACCTAAGAAACCGGGATAAACATTGAAAAGAAAGTATGTAACAAAAAGGTCAGTCCATAACAAAGAGGTTGTCTAACAGGATATATAGATAAATATACCATATGGTACTTGAACCTGTGAGTTTGGTGTTTGTTACATGATTAACTATATAAGAGACACATAGGGCCTGAGTCATTAAGTAGAGCAAAGCAAAAAGATGGAGTAAATTTGCACCTTGGCAAAACCATGTTGCATTGAAGGGAGAGGTAAATTTAAATTGTGGGAAGAGATTTATAGTTGCTGGTATGGCATGTCCTGTATCAACTTTAAATTTCAGTGTAAAAATAAAGCTATCAGGTATTTGTGTGCTACGTGAAAAAGCAGACAGTATTTAACTTATGTGCAAAATAATAAACTAATTTGCACCCCTTGCATTGTAACTAGAGATGGTCACTGACCCCCGTGTTTTGGTTTTGGATTCGGTTTTGGATCTGGATTACCGTCGTGTTTTGGTTTTGGTTTTGGTTTTGCAAAACCGCCATTGCGTGTTTTGGTTTTGGTTTTGGTTTTGTTTGGTTTTGTTTTGCTATTTTTTGGGAAAATCCATGTTTTTGGGCCTAAATTAACCCAATTTAGTGCTCCAACTGTTTTAGAGACAAGTAATCTAATTGTTGAGGTAATAAATCATCCAAAAAAACAGTTTAATTCTTCGTTGGTAGGCCTATTCTACACACAAAACAGATTGTCTTCCTCTCCATCTATGCATATTGGCAATGCAGCCATCGTCTTTGAATGTATATTACACCCTACACTTATAGTTAAATATGTAAAGAAATGGAAAAAGCCAGTTTGGTTTCTGTCTCTCAAGGCCCCCCTCCACTTGTATAAAATAGCAAAAAATTCAGCCATTATAGACTGTACAATATTAATTGACATGGAGAAAGCCAGTTTGGTTTCTGTCTCTCTAGGCCCCCCTCCACTTGTATAAAATACTAAAAAATTCAGCCATTATAGACTGTACAATATTAATTGACATGGAGAAAGACAGTTTGGGGTCACTCTGTCTCTCTAGGCCCCCCTCCACTTGTATAAAATACTAAAAAATTCAGCCATTATAGACTGTACAATATTAATTGACATGGAGAAAGACAGTTTGGGGTCACTCTGTCTCTCTAGGCCCCCCTCCACTTGTATAAAATACCAAAAAATTCAGCCATTATAGACTGTACAATATTAATTGACATGGAGAAAGCCAGTTTGGTTTCTGTCTCTCTAGGCCCCCCTCCACTTGTATAAAATACTAAAAAATTCAGCCATTATAGACTGTACAATATTAATTGACATGGAGAAAGACAGTTTGGGGTCACTCTGTCTCTCTAGGCCCCCCTCCACTTGTATAAAATACCAAAAAATTCAGCCATTATAGACTGTACAATATTAATTGACATGGAGAAAGCCAGTTTGGTTTCTGTCTCTCTAGGCCCCCCTCCACTTGTATAAAATACTAAAAAATTCAGCCATTATAGACTGTACAATATTAATTGACATGGAGAAAGACAGTTTGGGGTCACTCTGTCTCTCTAGGCCCCCCTCCACTTGTATAAAATACCAAAAAATTCAGCCATTATAGACTGTACAATATTAATTGACATGGAGAAAGCCAGTTTGGTTTCTGTCTCTCTAGGCCCCCCTCCACTTGTATAAAATACTAATAAATTCAGCCGTTATATACTGTACAATATAAATTGAAATGGACAAAGGCAGTTTGGTATCTGTCTGCATCAGATCCTCTCTCCACTAGGAGTAAAATAGAAAACTATTCAGCCGTTATATAATCTAGAATATAAATAGAAATTGAGAAAGGCAATTTGGTATCTGTCTGCATCATAATCATCAACATCATCATTAGCGCCCTCGTCGCCTACACAAATCTCCCCCTCATCCTCTTCTAATTCCAAAGTGGCATCCTCAATTTGGGTATCACCGGCTACACTCGGGCTATTAAGGCACACATCAGCAGAATGCTCACGATTAGACATCCCACTGTTGGATGGACTCTCCACAGGGATTGTTATCATTTGTGAATCAGAGCAAATATTCTCCTGTAATGCCTCACTGTTATCTTGCAGCTCGGCTTTGACGCGTAACAGTAGTTGTGCACCAATTGTAGGCTGGGTAACTTTTTGGGATCTGCCACTAATAGCCAAAGGTGAAGGCCTCATTCTCTCTTTGCCACTGCGTGTGTAGAATGGCATGCTTGCAATTTTTTTTTTATCGTCACTTAACTTTTGCTCAGTTACACTTCTTTTTCGCTTCAATACAGTAAATTTTTTTTTGGTTTTTGTTTTTTGCACTAATTTGAAAACACTCTGTTGTTTGACATCGCCTTGGCCAGATGACGTACTGGGAACACTAACATCAGGACTGGTGACAGAACCTGGTTGCTCATTTAGATCATATGTGGACTGCTTTGAATCCATTGCGTAGATACTGCTGACAGATATGACTTTTGACAGCCAGAAATATTAATGCACAATTAGAGAGGACACCCCAAAAACACTGAGGAGTGCTAACATTTATTGAGTAGATACTGCTGACAGATATGACTTTTGACAGCCAGAAATATTAATGCACAATTAGAGAGGACACCCCAAAAACACTGAGGAGTGCTAACATTTATTGAGTAGATACTGCTGACAGATATGACTTTTGACAGCCAGAAATATTAATGCACAATTAGAGAGGACACCCCAAAAACACTGAGGAGTGCTAACATTTATTGAGTAGATACTGCTGACAGATATGACTTTTGACAGCCAGAAATATTAATGCACAATTAGAGAGGACACCCCAAAAACACTGAGGAGTGCTAACATTTATTGAGTAGATACTGCTGACAGATATGACTTTTGACAGCCAGAAATATTAATGCACAATTAGGGAGGACACCCCAAAAACACTGAGGAGTGCTTAAAATTATTGAGTAGATACTGCTGACAGATATGACTTTTGACAGCCAGAAATATTAATGCCCAATTAGGGAGGACACCCCAAAAACACTGAGGAGTGCTAAAATTTATTGAGTAGATACTGCTGACAGATATGACTTTTGACAGCCAGAAATATTAATGCACAATTAGAGAGGACACCCCAAAAACACTGAGGAGTGCTAACATTTATTGAGTAGATACTGCTGACAGATATGACTTTTGACAGCCAGAAATATTAATGCACAATTATGGGGGACACCCCAAAAACACTGAGGTGTGCTACAAATTATTGAGTAGATACTGCTGACAGATATGACTTTTGACAGCCAGAAATATTAATGCACAATTAGGGAGGACACCCCAAAAACACTGAGGAGTGCTACAAATTATTGAGTAGATACTGCTGACAGATATGACTTTTGACAGCCAGAAATATTAATGCACAATTAGGGAGGACACCCCAAAAACACTGAGGAGTGCTAAAAATTATTGAGTAGATACTGCTGACAGATATGACTTTTGACAGCCAGAAATATTAATGCACAATTAGGGAGGACACCCCAAAAACACTGAGGAGTGCTAAAAATTATTGAGTAGATACTGCTGACAGATATGACTTTTGACAGCCAGAAATATTAATGCACAATTAGGGAGGACACCCCAAAAACACTGAGGAGTGCTAAAAATTATTGAGTAGATACTGCTGACAGATATGACTTTTGACAGCCAGAAATATTAATGCACAATTAGGGAGGACACCCCAAAAACACTGAGGAGTGCTAAAAATTATTGAGTAGATACTGCTGACAGATATGACTTTTGACAGCCAGAAATATTAATGCACAATTAGGGAGGACACCCCAAAAACACTGAGGTGTGCTACAAATTATTTAGTAGATACTGCTGACAGATATGACTTTTGACAGCCAGAAATATTAATGCACAATTATGGGGGACACCCCAAAAGCGCTGGGGAGTGCCAAATATGAAGAAAAAATAATAAACCTCTATCCTCCTCTCTGCACTAGCGATTTTGGTTAGAGCAATTGCAAGAACAATATGGTATTCTCTGTCCCTGCTCTAATTAGCCTATGACTACACCCTGCTCTCTCCCTCTGTCAAATGGCGATGGATTGCTGTGGAGGCGTGTATTTATAAAGTTGAAGTATCGCGAGAACCGAGTCCCGAGATCCGACGACGTCACAATGACGTTCGGCCTCGATTTGGATTCGGAATGGGCGGGAGAGTACCGAGCTGCTCAGCTCGGTACTCGGATACCCAAAGTTCGGGTGGGTTCGGTTCTCGGAGAACCGTGCTTTGACCCGGATCAAATGTACTCCTGGTTTTTGCTTTGCTGTTCTTAATGACTCAGGCCCATAGTGTTTAGCCATTGTATTCTAAAACAGACTGTTATTGAGATTACATATACACCAATAAGCCAATAAAACCAAGTGAAGTGAATAGCATTGATAATCTCATTACAATAGTACCTGTCAAGGGGTGGGATATATTAGGCAGCAAGTGAACATTTAGTTCTTCAAGTTGATGTATTGGAAGCAGGAATAAATAGGCAAGAGTAAGGCAAGGAACACACTGGCCCGATGATTGCATGAAAAGCCTCCAATCAGCCGACATCCGACCGTTTGGTAAGATATCGTGTGAGTGTGTATAGTGACACGATGATCTAAAGTCATCCCAAAGTGCTGATCATTGTTTCATTTGGTTGGTCGTACTGTTTAATATATTACAACCAATCACCGATCATGTAGTGTGTATACACTCATGCTCACGATCTCCATAGAGTTTACAGAGTTGTGTTTTTTTCAGCCGATGCTAGCGATGGATGTTCCGGTGAATAAATGTAGAGTGCTGTAGTAGAAATAATTCATTTGTTCATTCTGAGACAGAATGTTTAGTTTCAGAGTAGCAGAAGCTAACAAAATTTGTTAGGACATGTGTATAGCTATAACAAGGCATTTTAATCAGTGTGACAATGTGACAAGAATGAATGAATGAATATTGTGCTGTCATTCTCTGAAGACTAGAGGACCAGATGAAGAGCACAGATATGAAGGTAAATCATGTCAGTGTGTATGCATGAATCGCCAGACTGATCAGACCTTCAGTCGTAGGTACAATCGTTTGAGATAACAGGTCGGTCGGAAAATTCTTCAGTGCGTACCTAGCCTTAGGATCTGAGCGATGGCTAGATGACTGGGTCAGAGCACCCCCAAAATAGCAGGTCTTGTGGGGTGTTCCCACAATTCAGTGGTTTGTACCTACCAAAAGTGGTCCAAGGAAGGACAACTGGTGAACCAGCGATGGGTCATGGGTGCCCAGGCTTATTGATGTGCGTGGAGAGGGAAGGCTAGCCCGTCTGGTTAAATCCCAATAAGAGCTACTGTAGCACAAATTGCTGAAAAAGTTAATACTGGCAATGATAGAAAAGTGCAAGAACACACAGTGCATCGCAGTTTGCTGTGTATGGGGCTGCATAGCTGCAAACTGGCCAGAGTGTTCATGCTGACCCCTGTCCACCACCAAAAGTGCCTACAATGAGCATGTGAGCCCGAGAACTGGACCATGGAAGAATATGGCCTGTTTTGATGAATCACGTTTACTTTTACATCACGTGGATGGCTGGGTGCGTGTGTGTCATTTACCTGGGGAAGAGAAGGCACCAGGTTGCAGTATGGGAAGAAGCCAAGCCGGTAGAGGCAGCGTGATGCTCTGGGCAATGTTCTGCTCTAAAACCTTGGGTCCTGGCATTCATGTGGATCTTACTTTGACATATACCACCTACTTAAACATTATTGCAAACCAAGTACACCCCTTCAAGGAAACAGTATTCCCTGTGTTATGAGCGTTTTGTCGCTATCCAATAACGATTGTCGAATCTCGATTTGTGTTTCCAACGCAGAAAGATTTATTCTCAAAAAGTAGCAGAATATAATAATAAGTACAGCCGTTACTTATCGCAGGCGCTCTGGATCCAGTGTACAGTCATTCAGGTCTGAAGTCTGTGGTCAAGGTGACTGAACACTAGATGAGGAGCTGCTGCTTATATGCACACAGAGATACAGTAAACAATGCAGATGGTATAAACCTACAAACATATGCAAACAAATCTGGCGCTTATACTCTATAAAATCTCAAAAAGAGCATAAAAAGGTAGTCCAAAATATATACGTATTTTTAAAAGTCCCAAGAACAATGTCCTCAATGTTCATATGGTTCCAACAAGATTTGATCCCAAAAGGAGGGTATTGTGTATCCAGATATAGTTTTCCACCAATGTTCATACATATAAATAAGCAGAAAGAGATCGTGTTATTCTGTATTCACTTATATTTTACTACGATCAAAAAAACCTTATAATGCCCGTGTAGTATAAAAGGTATTATAATTATCACCATGTGTGACCAGAAGTTCTCCACTGAAACAAATATGCACTTACACAGGGGAATATCTGTGATTCCAAAGATGGTAGTGGATTACACTTGTAGGTCTCCAATTAAGTCCACATAATTCTTTAAGTATGAGCTCAAAAGAAGAAAAAATAAAAGTGCTCCAAATGGTGCATTACCATAATAAAAATAAATTTATTCTCAGCACAATATAAAAACAAATAGAGAGGTATAATCTGAGTGAAAACCGCTGCTGAACCTGATAAGGTTGGACTCTTACCCCATAAGGGATGATCTTGCGCATGTAGGGAAACCTTTTTATCCCTCTCCAGAGGTCGGGTTGCCGGCTGGTTACCGCTGCATACTTCCCAACACTTGGGTTTGAAATCGTCTCCTCTCAGGAAATCAGCGTGTTCTCTCTCAGTCCTCCTCGTCACCGCCTCTGCCAACGCGTTTCAATTTGAATAAATCTTTATCAAGGCAATATGGTGACACTCTGTAATGAAGTTCCTCTACTGTACACAGCATGTTACGCAGCGATGTCTTTCTATCTCAGGGCGTGATCCTTTCACTGAGTGCCTTGAATATGAGAAACTCTCAAAAATGTTCTATTTTACCACTGCATCTGGTCACATGGCACTTCCACAGAATGGTTACTGTGCTGCCGGATCATACCATTTACTCCTTCATGTTCTGTTAGCGTGGGCTGAGGCAGCTCCCTGGAGGGCTAAGACGTCGGCCCCGGCGTCGGTCTGGAAGTGCCATGTGACCAGATGCAGTGGTAAAATAGAACATTTTTGAGAGTTTCTCATATTCAAGGCACTCAGTGAAAGGATCACGCCCTGAGATAGAAAGACATCGCTGCTTAACATGCTGTGTACAGTAGAGGAACTTCATTACAGAGTGTCACCATATTGCCTTGATAAAGATTTATTCAAATTGAAACGCGTTGGCAGAGGCGGTGACGAGGAGGACTGAGAGAGAACACGCTGATTTCCTGAGAGGAGACGATTTCAAACCCAAGTGTTGGGAAGTATGCAGCGGTAACCAGCCGGCAACCCGACCTCTGGAGAGGGATAAAAAGGTTTCCCTACATGCGCAAGATCATCCCTTATGGGGTAAGAGTCCAACCTTATCAGGTTCTGCAGCGGTTTTCACTCAGATTATACCTCTCTATTTGTTTTTATATTGTGCTGAGAATAAATTTATTTTTATTATGGTAATGCACCATTTGGAGCACTTTTATTTTTTCTTCTTTTGAGCTCATACTTAAAGAATTATGTGGACTTAATTGGAGACCTACAAGTGTAATCCACTACCATCTTTGGAATCACAGATATTCCCCTGTGTAAGTGCATATTTGTTTCAGTGGAGAACTTCTGGTCACACATGGTGATAATTATAATACCTTTTATACTACACGGGCATTATAAGGTTTTTTTGATCGTAGTAAAATATAAGTGAATACAGAATAACACAATCTCTTTCTGCTTATTTATATGTATGAACATTGGTGGAAAACTATATCTGGATACACAATACCCTCCTTTTGGGATCAAATCTTGTTGGAACCATATGAACATTGAGGACATTGTTCTTGGGACTTTTAAAAATACGTATATATTTTGGACTACCTTTTTGTGCTCTTTTTGAGATTTTATAGAGTATAAGCGCCAGATTTGTTTGCATATGTTTGTAGGTTTATTCATTGGTACATACGTAGATAGGTTGTATGTTAGCAGACAGAGGCAGCTAAAATACTAGTCAGCGCAGACAGATCCATTTTTTGATATTAGTAATGCAGATGGTATAGCTTGCTTCTATTGGTCCAGGTTTCAGGAACGCCCAGGGGGTTGTCGATCATTGGCTAGTTCAACCTGAAGAATCCAAAGGTGGGGGGTCATCTCTCCAAGGGATTTGCTCCAATCCTTCCGCCAAGATTCATAGTCTTAATAGTCCATAATTCCCTAACATTAACAACTTGCATATGCACTCTGCGATCCCTTCGCAGAGTGAACCGGACAGTCGCAAATGTAAAGGGGATTAATATGATACCACACATGACATGATTCCTTCAACCTGTACCATATGTTTTACTGATATGCATATAACTTATAATATTACACATAAACACTACTATATTTCGACATAAATAACTATGTGTTGCAACTACCATTAATGTGTACTATTTTACAAATGTGTGTGTTGGTGCGAATGTATGTAAAAGCGTAAATACTGTTGTTGCCACGTGTTGCGGCTGCGTACGCCCTTCCACGCCGTAGCGTGCCATACGCATCTTTTCAAACAAAGACAACCAAGTTTGCTCGATTTTAATTGAAAGGACTTTATCCAATTTGCTGACTTCGATAGTTCCACCCTTTGATAGTGTAATAAACTATCACCTAATCACCGTTTCAAGTTCAGGGTTATACAACACTTCTTCACAGACCATGATCTCGGTATCTTGCACCACCCTTTCAGTCTCGTTCTCAATGTTTCTCTTAGAAGACTGTTTTCCACACTTCAACACAGTAGGAACACATTTGACACATAAACCAATTGCTAAGATGACACCCAGTATAAGGAGAAGGAGCTTACCTACACTAGCAACCATTTCCTGTACCCATTCCCCCAGACCAGAGAACCATTTCACAGGATTCAACCACGAGAACCATCCTGCCACCTTTTCCCCGATCTCATATAACGAAGAATTATGGTTCCTTCGAAATTCCCATTTCAGTTGCAGAATTTCATCCATCTTCCGGTCTATAACCTCCTTGGGGTCATCAGTATTATTGATGATGTACGTGCAACATTTGACACCAATGGGTGGCCTACATCACACAGTACCCACCAGTAATAGAGGTGAGATAATTTAGTACCAGTCTATGCTGCACCAACTCCTTGTACGCTTGTAGCTCCCTTCCAGTATACCTGAAAGTGTCATCATACATCTTGGTGATATTGTCTATCAATTTAGCTAGGTCTTGTATATATTTAAAGTTTAATGTTCCCCGAGCGGTCCTGGTGAGATCTAGAGCAACCATAACTTGAAAACCAGCGGTTTCACTAATCAGTTTTGTAGCTATGGGTTCCTCACCAGGAATCATATTTCTCATGCCACGGTGTTCATACTGTGTGTGTATGTATGGTGGTGATGTAGTCTTGTGAATATCAACCATATCTTCATGAGTAACAGTCATGATTTCGGGAACCAGTTTAGCTAAGAAACACAAGCCCTTGAAACTCAGAGTCACCCAGGAATAAGCTTTCATCCCACACACAAAGTACACATCATCAGGGAGAACATAAGGAACAGTATGCCCATTAATTACATCACACAGGGTTTTGATAAAAATACCAATGCCTAGTGTCTCCATTTACTCAAGACACGTGTCAGCATGGATGACATTCTTACAATTACCTATAGAGACTTTTCCAATGGATACTTTCTTATGTTTGGTTATATGCCCTAATTTGTGACTTCCATCAACATTCCTGCCTATTGGTGACCTTGTACGTCTCCCTCCAAAATGAGCATGGCGAGCCATTGTCTGATCTGATAGGTCAGCTTCCCAATTCTCCAGACGCTTTGCATGAGAGATATTTAGGCACAGCAAAGATCTGTCTGCGGAGTATTGTCGAAGCGTCAGACTAGGGGACCTAGTGTTATTGTACCTCCCTTCTATGGGCCTCCCACCCCTCAATTCGAGTACATCGGAGATGTTTAAAGGGAATGGCACTAGTCCTATGTTATGTTGCCCCTGCGGCACGTGAGAGCACACCCAGCCCTCGGTTTGGTTTAGAACCTTACCCACCAAGGAGTGATAATCCTCCAGAGGATGCCCGCCCATATTCAGATTACCAGTGGACTGGCATCGCTGGATGCATCTCTCTTCAACTAGGGAGTCACAGAACTTGCAGATACAATACTCATCAGACAATAGCCCCTCGCACTGTCTCCGAGTTCTTGAGCTAGCAGACTTTTTCATAACCCCTGGACCAAGCTTGATAATGGGCTGCTCTGAGTACTCTAGTAATTTTTCCTCGATCTCCATCTCATCTGTATCACTGCCAGAACCTTCCTCTGTCCTCCATCCTCCTTCACAAAAATAGAATGTCCTAGAAAAAGTAAAAACAAGGAAAATCCTGGAACAAAAGAAAAACAAAAACCGCCACTCCATCGTTGGAAAGATAGTTCAGATGCAACTTCTCTGGTTAAGGTGTCTTGACTGCAGGCTTTAGGTCTCCCGGAACAGATTTACGAGTGACAGATCTGTGTCGTCGGTCTCAGTTTTATCTCGCACTTTCTCCGGGTTACTGACTCTCCTGCAGTGGGTGGAATGGACCGAAGTGTCTCACTCTGCAACCTTCAGTGATGTAGTACTGGTCAGCAGCACTTGGTACGGGCCTTCCCAACGGTCTGTTAAACAACCTGAACGTAAGAAATTGCGGATCATAACATAGTCCCCAGGTTCAACATCATGACAGTTCGTTTCTGGCATACCAGGTGACAGCATTTTTAGTTTTTGTTGTTGTTGCTTTAGCTGTCTGCTCATTTTATAAGATATTGTACAGTCACTTCATTATTACACTTCTAGTCGTCTTGTGGACTCACGATCAAATAAGGTTGTCGGCCGAACAGTATCTCAAAGGGGGACAGATTAAGAGGAGGTCTAGGAGTGGTTCGAATGCTATGGAGGACTAGTGGCAAAGCTTCAGGCCACGCCAACCCAGTTTTAGCCATTATCTTACCAAGCTTGTTCTTTATAGTAACATTTACTCTTTCCACCTTACCACTGGCTTGTGGTCGGTAAGGGGTGTGAAGTCTGCTACTGATTCCCATGAGCTTACACATATTTTGGAAGATATCAGTAAAGTGGGTACCCCTATCACTTTCAATGATTCTAGGGATACCGAACCTACACACAAACTCTTGTACAATTTTCTTTGCAGTGAACACAGCAGTATTAGTGGCTGCCGGATATGCTTCTACCCAACTGGAAAACACATCAATACATACAAACACATACTTTAGATTCCTGCACAGTGGTAATTGGATATAGTCAATTTGTATTACCTGAAAAGGTCCGTCTGTAGCAGGGATGTGGGATGGCTCAGTTGGAATAGTTTTCCCGACATTTTTCCTCAAACAAGTAAGACATGACATTGCTTTCTTACCAGCCTGAGAGGAAAATCCGGGAGCACACCAGTATGCTCTCACCAGTTTGCATATACCTTCTTTACACAGGTGAGTCAGACCGTGTGCTGCTTCAGCCAGGCTTGGATAGTATGTTCGGGGAGCTACGGGCTTACCTTGTCCATCCCTCCAGAGTCCTGAGGACTCTTGACCACATCCCTTCGCCTTCCAGACCGCCTTTTCCTGCAGGGAACACAAATCTTGCATTTCAATTAATTTCTGCATGTCTAATGTCTGAAAAACCATCATAGTCTCGGTCGATACAGTCTTAGGTTGCCCTGCTGCCCATTAAGCAGCTTCATCCACCCTATTATTGCCCAATGACACCGGGTCTTCTTCAGAGGTATGGGCTTTGCACTTTATAACGGCTACCGTCTTGGGTAACTGTATCGCTGTCAAAAGTCTATTTATGTGTTGTGAGTGTGCCACTGGCGTACCTGCTGCTGTCGTAAAGTTTCTAAGACGCCAAAGGGCTCCACAATCATGCACTACCCCGAAAACATACCTAGAGTCAGTATATATATTAGCTGATTTACTTTATGCCAACTCACACGCTCTCCTTAATGCTACTAGTTCCGCCACTTGGGCTGAGTGAGATGGGCCAAGGGGTTCAGCTTCTACCACATCCTGATCGTCTGCAACAGCGTAACTAGTACATAGTTCTCCAGTCTCTGTCTGTCTATGACAACTCCCGTCTGTATAAAACGTAAAATCTACATTTTCTAAGGGGTGTCACGTATGTTGGGCCTTGCAGTAAAGGTCTGGTTCAGGTGTTCCATACAATCATGTATATAAGTACTTTTGCCTAAAACATCATCAACCAGGGTCACCTCACCTCCCGCCCTTGGTGTCTCTAGAGACACATATGGTAGGTATGTAGCTGGATTTAAGGTGCTACATCATTTGATGGTGATGTTTGAGGGTGCCATCAGAGCTAGTTCCCACTTTGTGAATCTAGCTGAAGAAACATGTCTGGTTTGGGCTGAATTTAACAGAGCTGATACAACATGGGGTGTATAGACAGTTGAATTATGTCCTAATATTACGTCCTCGCTCTTACTTACCAGAAGAGCAGTTGCTGCTACACTTCTGAGACATGTTGGGAGTGATCTTGCCACAGTGTCCAATTGTGCACTCTAATATGCTACTAGTCTGCTGGCGTCACCATGTTTCTGTGTGAGGACACCTGCTGCACAACCATCAGCTTCCGTACAGTATAGCTCAAAAGGCTTTTCATAATCAGGTATTCCCAATGCAGGTGCTCTAGTTAGACTATCTTTAAGATTAAAGAACGCTTGCTCTGACTCTTCTGTGTGTACGACACGTTGTGGTTTCGAGGAAGAGACTAGCTCCTGCAATGGTAATGCCAGAATAGAAAAACCTGGGATCCAGGATCTACAGTATCCACACATCCCCAAGAAGGTAAGAATTTGCTTCTGGCTCTGCGGCAGAGTCATGTGTTGTATGGTCTCAATTCTGTCAGTCGTCAGATGTCTTAGCCCCTGGGTGAGACAGTGCCCTAAGTATTTGACCTTAGTCTGACATGGCTGTAACTTGTCCTTTGCCACCTTGTATCCTGTTTGTGAGAGATGGAGCAACAACAATTTAGTATCATGTAAACATGACATAAAAGAATCAGAGCACAGCAACAAACATCCACATATTAAATTAGAACAGACCCATTGCAGGGTTGAAAGGATTGCAAACAGTCATGTAAGGCTTGGGAGAAAATACTGGGACTGTCAATGAACCCCTGGGGTAGTCTGGTCCATGTGTATTGCACTTCCCGGTAGGAGAATGCAAAAAGGTATTGGCAGTCAGGGTGAAGAGAGACTGAGAAGAAAGCAGAACATAGATCAATGACAGTAAAATGACTAGCAGACGGTGGAATCTGCATGAGGATGACAGCTGGATTCGGCACTAGGGGGAATTGGCTCTCAACAACTTTATTAATTCCCCTTAAGTCCTGGACTAATCTATAGCCCCTCCCCCCACTCTTCTTCACAGGGAAAATGGGATTATTTGCTGTGCTCGATGTATGAATTAAAATCCCTTGTTGCAACAGCCTTTCAATAACAGGATATACCCCTAATTCCACCTCCGGTTTTAATGGATACTGTGGGATTTTTGCAGCTATCCTACCACCTTTTAGATTTACCATGACAGGGGCTACGTTTGCCATTAATCCAGTGTCCTGTCCATCTCTGGTCCATAGTGAACCCGGTATTTCCAGCAACATCCCCTTTACTTGAGATGGACTTTTTTCTACAACAGTAGAGTGCAACATTAACCTTTGAGAGGTGTCCAATATATCCTGTACCTCATGCGCGACCTTCTCTGGTATATCTAAGAACACACCATCTGAAGTACAGTATATGACACATCCCATTTTACATAACAAGTCTCTCCCTAGCAAGTAAGTAGGAGCCGCTGCAGCTAAGAGAAACGAATGCTTAGTATGCAGAGGGCCGATAGTAACTTCAGCGGGTTTAGTTAGAGGATAATGCAACACTCTTCCCATTATCCCCATAGCTGGAATAGTCTTACTGGTCACCTGTAGATTGAAAGGAGAGGTTATCACAGATCTGGCCGCCCTTGTATCTACAAGAAAAGTTTGTTTCCTACCAGCTATGTCAACTATCATTGTTGGTTCTTCTCTCAGACTCTCTGTTAACCTCACTGGCTGTAGACTACAGGTATGACCTGACCCCTAGCGCTGACTATCGCTTTCCCGCACAGCATTTGCTGCTATAATATGTGCGGGTAGATGTGAGTCTTCTAGTCTATGTGAATTCTTCCTTGGAGGATATCTATGTGTCCCACCTCTAGGGTTGTATCTGTCCTTTTTACAATCCCTCCTAACGTGTCCTTCTTCATTACAGTTGAAACATCTGATCAATCTATGTTTCTTATTATGTGGGTTGTATGCTGGTGGTCGTGTATGCGTCACTTCTAGAGCCTGTATAGTCACCGTCATTAACCTATCACTTTTCTCTTCCTTTTTTCTAAAAAGGTTTTTGTCATGCTCCACAGCAGACTCCCTAAGAGAATCTACTGTGATGCCTCTCCAATTAGGTAATGTGGTTTGTACTCTGGTTTTTAAATTTTCCCTAAGACTATCCATTAGTACTCCTACAGCTACTTTCCTGTGATGTGGGTCCTCACCTATGTTTGATATCCCAGTGAACCGTATTATCGCTGCTATAGCTCTAACAAAGTAATCTGATGCTGTTTCACTATCTTTCTGTTTGATGGTGAAAATTTTACTCCAATTCGCTACTACTGGAAAATAGATGGCTAAATGTTGGATAATTTGTTCTATATTCTCTTGATTCACCTCATCTGTCAAGGTATCATCTTCCTCCAACGAACAATCTTTAATAAATTTTTGTACGTTAGTATTGGGAGGAAGACATGCCCTCAACACTACACGCCAATCCTAATTGGTTGGTTCGTGTGCATTTCCTAAGTCTTTAACAAATTTCTGACACTTTGCCAACTCTTTTCTAGGATCTGGGAATTCAGTCATAATGGAACGTAATTCTGATCTAGTCCAAAGACAATGCATTGTTACATTTCTTAAAGGAACTACACCATCCTTATCCGCCTTCCCATTGGGAACTGATTTTGTGCGGACTGGATACGTACCAACTGGTTCACTATCTTCAGGGTTAGCTACTTCAGTACTTTAAATATTGTCTCTCCTAGTGGTCACACTACTCTTACCTATCTCAGCCATTGCCCCCTTTCCATACTTACGCTGAACCTCTAACATATTAACAGCATGGGCAATGGCTGAAATTACCGTGGGTTCATCCTCTTCTTCAGAAAAACTTGCTTTAAACTGACTTAAAACAGGATATAACTTAGAAATTTCCTTTTTTTCATTTTTAATAACGGCTGTACTTACTCCCCCCGCCACATAGGATGGCGGGGGCGCGCTTGCGCTGAGTTCTCCACGCTTCTCAACGGCTACTTCCGTTGTGCACGCGCTTTTCGTCACGCCTACTTCCGCTGTGCACTCGCTGCTCTGCCACGTGTTGCCTTCCATTTGCCACAATTTTAAACAGTCATTATGTTTATTTCTCACTTTTGTTGACTTAATCAACCACACTTTATCTTTTACGTTATTTAGTACCTCTGCATTAAAACTCCTTATTGTTGGGAAAGGCCTAACACACTCTTTGGTCATCTCGACCCACGTGTCACAATACGCAGTTGCGTATGCACCATATTTCTTGCACATAAGAAACCGTGCTGAACCAATAGGCCCTTCCTTAGGCAGTACACTGGCTATCTCTAGTGTATGCTTAGCACCCATGTTGAACAGTACCAGTCTATGCAGACCACACTTCCACAAACACTTTCAACCCTTTGCTACAAACACTCTACCGCTAGAGATCTCTTACTGGCCGTGGACGTATTTGCTCAAGCCGCATCCTCTCGCTTCCTCTCCTACCAAACAAGGATCCCTAACACAGAAAATATCACTGTGGGACCCAAGGGCTATCAGCTCCTCGATACCCTGGCTAAACCACAAAAATCTGTTGAGTTTATTACAACTGGTAGCACAAAGTCGATACAATCAACCAACCTTTCCAATGTAATTCCTCCCCGCTGCCTTCCCAAGTTACAATCACGGCTTTCCTTGCCGTGCAGCCCAATCGCAACGCTTCCAAATACTAACTATGAATAAACGTTGCGATGGCTCTTGGGAGCGCATGCGAAAACTTCCTTTGTTTTCGCTCCCGGTATAACTGCCCCGTATACCGTCCTTCAGTTGGGAAACCTGCTGTCACTCACCGGACTGTGAGTGCTTCTTCCCGGACTATTAGGAACCGTGGACGTCCTCTATCCTGAGGGACTGCGCATGCGCAGCCCTTTCCAAACCTTCAGGGTATGTTCCTTTAACTTAATTGGCAGATCAGGCAACCTCCCTATATTAAGCACCTGTGGTCAACACCACGTTGCCTGATCTTGGAGTCTCATTCCCCATGAGTCTCTGAAGGTGTTCCTGTGTTTCCTTGTTTATTCAGCCCTGCTGATTCCTGTGGTTTCCAAACCACTTCTACCTCTGTGGTTTCCAAACCACTTCTGCTACTGTGGTTCCCATACCACTTCTACCATCTACTGTATCATCGTGACTGTGAGCTGATTCCTATCCGCTGCCTCCGTGCACTACAGTCTTCTAATCACTTCAACTCTACCATGTATCATTGGGACTGTTAGCTGATGCCTATCCGCTGCCTCCGTGCATTACAGGCTTCAACCACATCCACTCACCTGTTCATGATTGTGACTGCCAGCTGATTCCTATCCGCTGCCTCCGTGCACTACAGGCTTCAACCTGCAACTCGTCTGTGTTTCATCATCGTGACTGCTAGCTGATTCCTATCCGCTGCCTCCGTGCACTACAGTCTTCAACCTGCAACCCGTCTGTGTTTCATCGTGACTGTTTGGCTGATTCCTATCCGCTGCCTCTGTGCGCTTCAGTCTTCAGTCCTTGTCAACGCTCCCGTGTTTCCTTGAGTCTGCCTCCACTATTGCTACCCGCTATTCTCCGTGATCAACAGTGCCTGTTCAACTCTGCTCTCCCGTGTCCCATCGTTACTGCACCTGCTGGTTGCTATTGGCTACCTCCGTGTTCCCGCAGAGACCCGCTGCTGCTACTCCTCAGCACTACTCATCCATCTACTGCTGATCCGCTCTCCACGCTTTCCTGTGTTCCCTGCTGGTCTACCTTCCCGTGCGCTGCACCTACTAGACCACCGCTTCACCCATCCAGGGACTTCGCATCCTGCCGGCCTCCTGCCGTTCAGGTATCTCTGCACTCCTGTCTGACTGCCTCCTGAACCACGGTATGCATACTTCTCATTGACTGTGCTGTGTATTGCATACCTTGCTGGACTGTGTTGGTTCTCCTCTGGAGTGTGCTATCCGCTGAGTCTATTGCCATCATTGACTGTGTTATCTTATGCTGGACTACTTCAAGAGACTTTCTATATTGGCAGTATTGTTCAGTCATTTATACATTTATATTGTGCATATTACTGTGGATCAAAGTCAAGGTGCCCGTGTATATATTGTGTTGCAGTCTCTCCCCGTGCACCTCCTCACATATATATTCAGTAGTACAACTTGCTAGTGGCAGACCACTGACTCCTGTTTACAGTTTCACCTGTTCCAGTACCCTCTCACATAGCAGTGGTACAACTTGCTAACGCAGACCACTGACTCCCCGGATATCTCCACTTGGATTCCATTCCTTCACTCAGACAGCGGTACAACTTGCTATCCGCAGACCGCTGACTCTCATCACCTCCTCGTTTCTGTTGGACATTCCTCCTCACTATAGCAGTGGTACAACTTGCTACCGCAGACCACTGACTACCTTCACGTGTCCTTTGTCCATACAGTTCCTCGTGTATTACTACCTCCATATTGCCAGTGCTGCTAGTCATAGACTTTCCTGAGCATCTCATCATTTGCTATTTCCTGTTCCGTGATCACCCTGCTACCAGAGTACCATATTACCACCTATACTGCTCTGGTAAGCCTATCACCTGGTGATCCCTGGGTAAAGACTCCTAGTGCCCGTGACAGTAAGATCAGGCCATGACAGACCCAGATACGGAACCTACTGCTAAAGAGATGCTGCAGCATCTGGTCAGTCGTGTGGAGCAACAGGATGCTCGCCAACAGCTGTTACTTCAATGTTACCAATCGTTAACCTCCCAAGGAACATCTGGACAGACTGTTACAGCTAGTATTGAAGCTCCTGTGCTTTCCTCCGTTTCCCCAGTGCCATCCCAGGTGTCTACAGCTCCTACGCTTCACCTGCCTACTCCGTCAAAATATGACGGGGACCCCAAAACTTGTAGAGGTTTCCTTAACCAATGTTCAGTCCATTTTGAACTCCAACCTCAAAATTTTTCTACCCATCGTTCCAGAGTGGCCTATCTTATCTCATTGTTTTCTGGACAAGCCCTGGCTTGGGCCTCCCCTCTGTGGGAAAGAAACGATCCAATTCTACAAGATAGTGCCAAATTCATTTCCACGTTCCGAAGTGTGTTCGATGAACCAGGTCGTGTGACCTCCGCTGCTTCCAGCATTCTTCGTTTGCGACAAGGCTCCCATACAGTAGGACAGTATGTCATTCAATTTAGGATCTTAGCCTCTGAACTTCAGTGGAACACTGAAGCATTAGTTGCCGCCTTCTGGCAGGGGCTCTCCGATAAAATTAAAGATGCACTGACTACCCAAGAGCTTCCTTCGTCACTAGAAGATTTGATCTCTCTTTGCCATCGTGTAGACATGAGATTTCGTGAGAGAGAATCTGAGAGGACAACTTCTGCTAAAGCACCTCTTCGTTTAAACCCTCAATTTCGTCCAGTTTCACCTTCTGTGATTCCCATGGAGATAGGACGTTCCAAATTATCTTTAGAAGAGAGGAAACGAAGAGTAAAGAATAGACTCTGTATCTATTGTGCTGATTCCACACATATGCTCAGTTCTTGCCCTAAGAAATCGGGAAATGCCAGGCCCTAACTAGTTCTGGAGAGGTGAAGTTAGGGTCCCTGGAGTCCTCTCCATTGTCTATGAAATCTAAAGTCTGCGCTTTCGATGTTACGATTTCCTTTGCTACTAAATCCTTTGAGTCACAGGCATTGATTGATTCCGGAGCAGCAGGAAATTTCATTTCTAAATCACTAGTGAATCAATGGTCCCTACCAGTGATCACTTTAAAAACACCCATTACTGTGACGGCTATAGATGGATCACGTCTCATCAATGGTCTCATCACCCAGAGTACGTCTCCAGTAACCCTTCAGATTGGTGTACTACACCATGAAGAAATTTCGTTTTTAATTCTTCCTGTTACGACAAGTCCGATTGTCTTAGGCCTTCCATGGCTTCAATGTCACTCTCCCCAGATTGACTGGCGCACCCCTCAAGTTACGTCTTGGGGGCCTGAATGTCACCATCGTTGTCTCTCTCAAGTTATTCCTCTTAAAGTACAGCAATCTTCCATCTCATCTTCCTCCCCGGGACTCCCTCCTCAGTATGCTTCATTTGCCGATGTGTTTGATAAAGCTCAGTCTGAACGTCTTCCTCCTCATCGTTCTTGGGATTGTCCGATCGACCTTCTACCTGGCAAGACTCCTCCCAGGGGTCGGGTCTATCCTCTCTCGTTACCTGAAACTCAAGCCACATCTGAGTACATACAGGAGAATCTCCAGCGTGGGTTCATTCGACCTTCCACCTCTCCCGCTGGAGCTGGGTTCTTCTTCGTCAAAAAGAAGGATGGATCATTACGCCCTTGTATAGATTTTCGTGGACTCAACGCCATTACTATCAAGAATCGGTATCCCATTCCGCTGATCACTGAGCTATTTGATCGCATCAAGGGAGCTCGGATATTTACTAAGTTGGATCTTCGTGGTGCCTACAATTTAATTAGAATCCGTTCCGGTGACGAATGGAAGACCGCGTTTAACACCAGAGATGGGCATTACGAATATTTAGTAATGCCCTTCGGGCTGTGTAATGCCCCCGCGGTTTTCCAGGGTTTCATCAATGAGATCTTTCGGGACTTATTATATGTATGTGTCGTTGTCTACCTGGACGACATATTGATCTTCTCACAGGACCTGCCTTCTCATCACCAACATCTCCCATTGTGGCCTTAACTCGGAAAGGGGCTAATACTAAGCAATGGTCATCTGAGGCTCTCCAAGCCTTTCAAATCCTCAAAGAGTCCTTCTCGTCTGCTCCCATTCTGCGACAACCTGATGTGACACTCCCCTTCTTCCTAGAAGTAGATGCCTCTAATGTGGGCTTAGGAGCTATTCTCTCCCAACGCTCGGAGCAACAAAAATTACATCCTTGTGCCTTCTACTCTCGGGGTCTTCTGCCCGCAGAGAAAAACTATACTATCGGGGACAAGGAGTTGCTGGCCATCAAAGCTGCATTAGAGGAATGGAGATACTTGTTGGAAGGAGCTCGCCATCCGGTGACGATCTTCACGGATCATAAGAACTTGTCATATTTGCAATCTGCTCAATGCTTGAACCCTCGTCAAGCAAGATGGTCTCTTTTCTTTTCCCGTTTTGAATTAATTATAACCTTCAAACCAGCTGCTAAGAACAAGAAAGCTGACGCTCTATCTCGAGCTTTTGTGACGTCCTCTGATGTAGAAGAGGTTCCCAACCATGCTATTCTAGACCCCAAATGTATTTCTCTGGCTGCTTCATCCACCAAAATGCTACCATTTGGGAAGACCCTCGTGCCTCCTACTCTGAGGAGGAAAATCCTTTCGTGGTTCCATGCCTCTCGTTTTTCTGGACACGCCGGTGAACATAAGACCTTTGAGATTCTCTCTCGTAGTTACTGGTGGCCTTCAATGAGGAGAGACGTCAAAGAGTTTATTGCTTCCTGTGATTTATGTTCTCAGTTCAAATCCTCCCGCAGAACTCCAGCAGGGTTGCTGCGACCACTACCCATTCCGTCCAAGCCTTGGACCCATATTAGTATGGATTTCGTTACTGATTTGCCACCAAGTAAGAATCACAATACTATTTGGGTAGTGGTAGACAGATTTTCGAAGATGGCTCATTTCGTCCCTCTGTCCGGTTTACCTTCCTCGTCTACTCTGGCTGAACATTTCATTAAAGAAATCTTCCGCATCCATGGATGTCCGTCTGAGATTGTGTCAGATAGAGGAGTACAATTCGTTTCCAGATTCTGGCGGGCCCTTTGTAAAACCTTGGGCATACGATTAGCACTCTCATCGTCTTACCATCCGCAATCTAACGGACAAACGGAACGAGTCAATCAAGATCTTGAGACTTTTATTAGGATGTTCTCTTCAGCCAACCAAGACAACTGGGTAGAATTGCTCCCTTGGGCTGAATTCGCCCATAACAACATGTACCATGAGTCATCATCCAAAACTCCATTCTTTGTGGTCTACGGTCACCATCCGTCTTTTCCGGAATTTCCTGCCCTCCCGCCCACCCAAGTTCCTGCTGTGGAGACTGCTTGTCAGACCTTCAAAAATATCTGGTCTCAGGTCAAAACCTGTTTAAAGAAGACATCTAACAAATATAAGTCTTTCGCAGATAAGAAGAGGCGGGCTATTCCACCACTAAAAATTGGAGATCGGGTTTGGTTATCTACCAAAAATATTCGTTTGAAGGTTCCATCTATGAAATTCGCCCCTCGTTTTATTGGTCCATATAGGATCATTCAAGTTATCAATCCAGTATGTGTTAAACTTCTTCTTCCTAAGAATCTTCGGATTTCCAATGCCTTCCATGTGTCCTTACTCAAACCTCTTATTATCAATCGTTTCTCGACTCCTCCCTCAGCACCGCAGCCAGTTCAAGTTCATCAGGAGGAGGATTTCGAGATTACTGAGGTATTGGATGCAAAAATTTCGCGAGGAGTCCTCCGTTTCCTCGTTCATTGGAAGGGCTTTGGTCCTGAAGAGCGTTCATGGATCAAAGCTGAAGATCTTAATGCTCCTGCCCTTCTGAAGAAGTTTTATTCCAAAAATCCGGACAAGCCCGGTTCCAGGCGTTCTGTGCCCACCTTTAAAAGGGGGGGTACTGTCACTCACCGGACTGTGAGTGCTTCTTCCCGGACTATTAGGAACCGTGGACGTCCTCTATCCTGAGGGACTGCGCATGCGCAGCCCTTTCCAAACCTTCAGGGTATGTTCCTTTAACTTAATTGGCAGATCAGGCAACCTCCCTATATTAAGCACCTGTGGTCAACACCACGTTGCCTGATCTTGGAGTCTCATTCCCCATGAGTCTCTGAAGGTGTTCCTGTGTTTCCTTGTTTATTCAGCCCTGCTGATTCCTGTGGTTTCCAAACCACTTCTACCTCTGTGGTTTCCAAACCACTTCTGCTACTGTGGTTCCCATACCACTTCTACCATCTACTGTATCATCGTGACTGTGAGCTGATTCCTATCCGCTGCCTCCGTGCACTACAGTCTTCTAATCACTTCAACTCTACCATGTATCATTGGGACTGTTAGCTGATGCCTATCCGCTGCCTCCGTGCATTACAGGCTTCAACCACATCCACTCACCTGTTCATGATTGTGACTGCCAGCTGATTCCTATCCGCTGCCTCCGTGCACTACAGGCTTCAACCTGCAACTCGTCTGTGTTTCATCATCGTGACTGCTAGCTGATTCCTATCCGCTGCCTCCGTGCACTACAGTCTTCAACCTGCAACCCGTCTGTGTTTCATCGTGACTGTTTGGCTGATTCCTATCCGCTGCCTCTGTGCGCTTCAGTCTTCAGTCCTTGTCAACGCTCCCGTGTTTCCTTGAGTCTGCCTCCACTATTGCTACCCGCTATTCTCCGTGATCAACAGTGCCTGTTCAACTCTGCTCTCCCGTGTCCCATCGTTACTGCACCTGCTGGTTGCTATTGGCTACCTCCGTGTTCCCGCAGAGACCCGCTGCTGCTACTCCTCAGCACTACTCATCCATCTACTGCTGATCCGCTCTCCACGCTTTCCTGTGTTCCCTGCTGGTCTACCTTCCCGTGCGCTGCACCTACTAGACCACCGCTTCACCCATCCAGGGACTTCGCATCCTGCCGGCCTCCTGCCGTTCAGGTATCTCTGCACTCCTGTCTGACTGCCTCCTGAACCACGGTATGCATACTTCTCATTGACTGTGCTGTGTATTGCATACCTTGCTGGACTGTGTTGGTTCTCCTCTGGAGTGTGCTATCCGCTGAGTCTATTGCCATCATTGACTGTGTTATCTTATGCTGGACTACTTCAAGAGACTTTCTATATTGGCAGTATTGTTCAGTCATTTATACATTTATATTGTGCATATTACTGTGGATCAAAGTCAAGGTGCCCGTGTATATATTGTGTTGCAGTCTCTCCCCGTGCACCTCCTCACATATATATTCAGTAGTACAACTTGCTAGTGGCAGACCACTGACTCCTGTTTACAGTTTCACCTGTTCCAGTACCCTCTCACATAGCAGTGGTACAACTTGCTAACGCAGACCACTGACTCCCCGGATATCTCCACTTGGATTCCATTCCTTCACTCAGACAGCGGTACAACTTGCTATCCGCAGACCGCTGACTCTCATCACCTCCTCGTTTCTGTTGGACATTCCTCCTCACTATAGCAGTGGTACAACTTGCTACCGCAGACCACTGACTACCTTCACGTGTCCTTTGTCCATACAGTTCCTCGTGTATTACTACCTCCATATTGCCAGTGCTGCTAGTCATAGACTTTCCTGAGCATCTCATCATTTGCTATTTCCTGTTCCGTGATCACCCTGCTACCAGAGTACCATATTACCACCTATACTGCTCTGGTAAGCCTATCACCTGGTGATCCCTGGGTAAAGACTCCTAGTGCCCGTGACACCTGCCTCGTCAGACAGCAACTGAGCACCTCAAAAATAAACAGTGTATCTACGTCACAAAATCACACACTATACATCTTTTCTGCGCAGAAAATCAAAAGTTCCTAACAATAGTAATAATGTCTCAGAGGCTTTCACAAGTAATTATACTATGCACATATAATAACTATCAAAACGATTGTTTAACCACGTGGAAAATCTACCAGAAGTTCACATACGCTAAGCAGGAAGTACACATACGCTATGCAATACAATATATCAAAACGCAATATAACAGAAAAAGAAACAGTTTTCTCTTTTGTCCCTAGATTCTAGTTAGCGCACCTTCAGATTATGCAAAACGGACATTCGGTTTCACAACACAGAGTAAAATTCAGGTTTTGAACACATTGCGTTCTTAACCGTATATGACGCGTCTCCACCCTTTGTTGGGGAACCGAAATCCGTTGGTCTTGCGTATCGTCCGGCAACGAAACCTCCAAACTCACGAGCCCCCAAATTGTTATGAGCGTTTTGTCGCTATCCAATAACGATTGTCGAATCTTGATTTGTGTTTCCAACGCACAAAGATTTATTCTCAAAAAGTAGCAGAATATAATAATAAGTACAGCCGTTACTTATCGCAGGCGCTCTGGATCCAGTGTACAGTCATTCAGGTCTGAAGTCTGTGGTCAAGGTGACTGAACACTAGATGAGGAGCTCCTGCTTATATGCACACAGAGATACAGTAAACAATGCAGATAGTATAGCTTGCTTCTATTTGTCCAGGTTTCAGGAAGGCCCAGGGGGTTGTCGATCATTGGCTAGTTCAACCTAAAGAATCCAAAGGTGGGGGGTCATCTCTCCAAGGGATATGCTCCGATCTTCCCGCCAAGATTCATAGTCTTAATAGTCCATAATTCCCTAACATTAATAACTTGCGTATGCACTCTGCGATCCCTTCGCAGAGTGAACCGGACAGTCGCAAATGTAAAGGGGATTAATATGATACCACACATGACATGATTCCTTCAACCTGTACCATATGTTTTACTGATATGCATATAATTTATAATATTACACATAAACACTAATATATTTCGACATAAATAACTATGTGTTGCAACTACCATTAATGTGTACTATTTTACAAATGTGTGTGTTGGTGCGAATGTATGTAAAAGTGTAAATACTGTTGTTGCCACGTGTTGTGGCTGCGTACGCCCTTCCACGCCATAGCGTGCCATACGCATCTTTTCAGACAAAGACAACCAAGTTTGCTCGATTTTAATTGAAATTACTTTATCCAATTTGCTGACTTCGACACCTGATAGCAGTGGCCTCTTTCAGCTTGATAATGTGCCCTGCCACACTGCAAACATTGTTCAGGAATGGTTTGAGGAACAAGACAAAGAGTTGAAGGCATTGACTTGGCCTCCAAATTCCCCAGATCTCAATCTGATCGAGCATCTGTGGGATGTGCTGGAAAACAAGTCTGAGCTTTGGAGGCCCCCTCCTGGCAACTTACAGGTCTTAAAGGATCTGCTGCTAATGCCTTGGTGACCTACACAATATTAGGAAGGTGATTTTAATTTTGTGGCTGATCGGTGTATATGCTTTAACCTCCTAGGTGAACACATTGGTAATTTTTATGTCACAACTAATTTATCATTTATATTTTTAATAATGTTAATTGTCCTTTTTACTGACTACAGGGTTACTACACTGATTTGGATCACTGTCTTATTTATACGGCCACATATCCACTACATGTAGAACTGGTCCTTGATCCAGTAAATCACCACTCAGGGAGAGAGATACACTTGATACTATCTTGAGGCTCCCCAGTGAAGCCCACACATAGGCATCATTAAACATGGTCTGAGCACTGGAATCTGCATTACATTACACTTCCTTATTAACTGCAATTATTCTAGCAGCAATCACCATAGTCCAACTCGTGCCCATATGTCAATCCAGTTCACTCAAATAAGTGAAAGCGAAAGGAGTATCAAGCTTAGACTAAAATTATTATTATCTTTAATTTGTAAGGTGCCACAAAGGGTCCGCAGCACTGTACATGACATATACAGAAAACAGTGACCCATGACACAACATAAAGAACAAAATATGAAGATCGAAAATATATAAATATATACACACACACATACGTAACATGGTAATGCAAATCAAATCATTTCTGGGACAATGAGTGAAAGTGATGGTAGAAAGCGAGAGAGGTTAAGAAGGATAAGAAGGGAGTAGTGTCTTTTGGATTTAGCGAGGAGAAGGTCATTAGTGACCTTAGTGAGGGCAGTTTCGGTGGAGTGGAGGGGGCGAAAACCAGATTGGAGTGGGTCAAGGAGTGAGTGAGAAGAGAGAAAGGAGGTGAGCAAAATAGGGCGGTAATTAGAGAGAGAGAGGCGGGATCAAGAGATGGTTTCTTGAGCATGGGGGAGACAAGAGCATGTTTAAAAGAGGAGGGGAAGATTCCAGAGGAGAGGGATAGGTTGAGGAGGTGGGGAAGATGGGAGCAGGCCTCAAAAGAGAGGGAGAGAAGTAGGTGGGAGGGGATTGGGTCCTGTGGGCAAGTGGAGGGGGGTGAGGAAGAGAGAAGGGTATGGAATTCATCTGCAGATACCGGAGTGAAGGAAGAGAAGGAGGGTGAGCTAGCAAGTGGGGAGGGGAGAAAAGAGATAGCAGCCGGAGAGGAGGGTGGAAAGGGGGACAGAGTGGGCAGGGAGGGGGGAGAGGGTGGGGTACGAAGGGACTGCTGGGAGATGTCATGACATATTGACTCAATCTTGGAGGTGAAGTGGGTAGCAAAGTTGACAGCAGAGAGCATGGGGGGAGTGGGAGAGGGGGTGGGGAGAGGAGGGAGTTGAAGGTGGCAAAAAGCCGATGGGGTTTGGAGGATTGGGAAGAAATGAGAGCCTTAAAAAATAATTGTTTAGAGAGCGATAAGGCCGAATTGTAAAACACAAGCATGAACTTGAAGTGGAGGAAGTCAGCATGAGTGCTTGACTTTCTCCAGAGCCGCTCTGCACCGTGGGAGCATTTTTGAAGAAAGCGGGTAAGTTTTGAGAGGTGGGGACCGACGAAGCTTGATGGTGACAGCCGGGGCGACAGAGTCAAGGGCAGTGGTAAGAGTGTGATTGTAAAAGGAGACAACCTCATCGGGGGGCAAGAAATAGTGGTGATGGGTGAGAGGAGCGAGTCCAGGTAGGAGGAGAATGTGGTATGATCAACTGTGTCAAGATTACGCCTGGTGAGAGTAACCTTGGGGGATGGGGACGGTTAGAAGGGTGGAGAGATGCTAAAAGAGAGGAGATGGTGGTCCAAGAGAGGAAAATGTGAATTAATGAGGTCGGAGACAGTACCGAGGTGTGAAAAAAACAGATCAAGGGAGTGGCCACTGCGGTGGGAGGGAGAGGAGGTCCATTGAGAGAGACCAAGGGAGGAGGAGAGGGAAGTTTGGAGGCAGCAGGGTCTGAGAGATTGTCTATAGGAATATTAAAGTCCCCCAAGATGAGGGAGAGAAGGTCAGAGAAGAGAAAGTGAGGGAGCCAGGTGGCAAAGTGATCAAGGAATTGAGAGACAGGACCAGGAGGACGGTAGATAACAACAACACGGAGGTGGACTGGGTGGAATAGGCGGATAGAGTGTTTTTGCTGTCGACTTTGCTACCCACTTCACCTCCAAGATTGAGTCTATACGTCATGACATCTCCCAGCAGTTCCTTCTTACCCCACCCTCTCCTCCCTCCATGCCCATTCTGTCCCCCTTCCCACCCTCCTCTGCAGCAGCTATCTCCTTTCTCCCCTCGCCTCCAGCTAGCTCACCCTCCTTCTCTTCCTTCACTCCGGTATCTGCAGATGAAGTCCATACCCTTCTCTCTTCCTCTGCCCCCTCCACTTGCACACAGGACCCAATCCCCTCCCACCTCCTCCGCTCCCTCTCTCCCGAAGCCTGCTCCCACCTTGCACACCCCCTCAACCTCTCCCTCTCCTCTGGAATCTTCCCCTCCTCTTTTAAACATGCTCTTGTCTCCCCCATACTCAAGAAACCGTCCCTTGATCCCGCCTCTCTCTCTAATTACCGCCCTATTTCGCTTTTGCCTTCAAACTCCTTGAACGGGTTGTCTACAACCATCTCACCTCCTTTCTTTCCTCTCACTCACTACTTGACCCTCTCCAATCTGGTTTTCGCCCCCTCCACTCCACTGAAACTGCCCTCACTAAGGTCACTAATGACCTTCTCCTCGCTAAATCCAATAGACACTACTCCCTTCTTATCCTTCTTGACCTCTCTGCTGCCTTCAATACCGTTGACCACGCACTCCTTTTGCAAACTCTCAAATCTTTAGGCCTATGTAACACTGTCCTCTCTTGGTTTTTCTCTTACCTCACCAACCGCTCCTTCTCAGTCTCTACTCATGATTCTACATCACCCCCTCTTGCCCTATCCATTGGCGTTCCTCAAGGCTCCGTTTTTGGCCCCTTGCTTTTCTCCCTCTACACCTCCTCCCTTGGTGTCCTCATCCACTCCTTTGGCCTCCAGTACCACCTCTATGCTGATGATACCCAAATCTATCTTTCATCCCCTGACCTCTCCCCTTCCCTTCTGTCTCGTGTCTCCTCCTGTCTCTCGGCCATCTCATCTTGGATGTCCCAACGCTTTCTTAAACTCAATATTTCCAAGACCGAGCTTATAGTTTTCCCCCCTGCCAGGACTCTCCCACCTCCCCCCCTCTCTATTTCTGTTAATAACACTACCCTCGTTTCTGTCCCCCCCAAGTCCGATGCCTTGGGGTCATCCTTGATTCCTCCCTCTCATTTAAGCCTCACATTCTGTCCCACGCAAAATCCTGTTACCTCCACCTTCGGAATATATCCAAAATACGTCCCTTTCTCACCACGGAAGCCATGAAAACCCTTGTTCTCTCGCTTATTATCTCTCGCCTTGACTACTGTAACCTTCTTCTCTCTGGCCTACCTGATTCTCGCCTTGATCATCTTAAGTCTATCCTCAATGCTGCTGCCTGCCTCATTTTTCTCTCCCGCTGCTCTATCTCTGCGGTCTCCCTCCAACAGTCACTACATTGGCTCCCCATACCCTACAGAATTAAATTTAAACTCCTCACCCTCACCTTTAAAGCTCTTAGTTTATCTTCCCCTCCCTACATATCCAATCTCATCTCTACCTACACTCCTACCCGCCCCTTCAGCTCTGCCTCTGAACGCCGCCTCAATACTTCACTGATCACATCCTCTCACTCTCGTCTTCAGGACTTTGCCCTAGCTGCTCCCCTGCTGTGGAACGATCTTCCACGTTCCATCAGGTTAGCATCTAAGGCTTCAAGCGTGCCCTTAAGACTCATTTCTTTATTCAAGTCTATCAGTCCTCCTAACTCTCTTGTCCTGGCTCTCTCCCCTGGTTAGTACCACCCTTTATGTGTCTCCCCCTTCCCTTTAGGTTGTTAGCTCTCATGAGCAGGGCCCTCTTTCCTTGTGTGCTCCTTCTACTGTTCCTTCACCCTCTGTACCTCTTGGCCTGCTTCGCTAGCCCTGTTTTCCCTGTTTTATTAAGCTTCGGCCTTCTTCTTGCTGATTTCTACCATCCCTTTCACTATCTGTCAGATATAATCTGATTTGCTTTACCCTGTCACCTGTGTTTGTATATATTTGTGTATCATGTTGTTTCTTGGTTCTGTTTTCTGTATATGTAATGTAGGTAATGTACGGCGCTGCGGACCCTTTGTGGCGCCTTATAAGTCAAAGATAATAATAATAATAATATTAATAATAGAGTGTACCTCAAAGGAGGAAAATGAGAGGGAGGGTTCAGGGGGAAGAACCTGAAAAGAGCAGCAGGAAGAGAGAAGTATGCCGACGCCACCACCTTGCCGTTCCCCAAGTCTGGGTGTGTGGGAGAAGGACAAGCCCCGGAAAGAGAGAGCAGCAAGAGAGTTAATGTCCTCAGGGGATAACCAGGTTTCAGTGATGGCAAGCAGGTTGAAGAATCTAGAGAGAGATCATCGGTAGAGGTCAATTTGTTACAGACTGACCTGGCATTCCAGAGACCACAGGATAGAGGAAGAGAGGGAAGAGAGAGATGTAGATGAGATTGTTGGGGTTGCTTGACTGCAAGGGTGAGTATGATATGGAGCTAGGGGCATGACAGGGAAAGAGGGTTGGAATTGGATGAGAAGCATAAATAAGAGGGGACTTGTCAGCAGACAGGAGACGAGGGGCAGGGGTGCAAGAGGTGGGGGAGGAATGGAGATGGGGCAGATAAGGGGGTTTATAAATGGGACAGGGAGAAGGAAGGAGTGATGTGAGGGAATAGATTTCCTGGGGGGAAAGAGAGGGAGGTGGTAGGTAGCAACGAACTTATGCTTAGAGAAGAGCAGCGAAAGGGACAAGAGGGAAAGGGTGTGAGTGGGGAAAAGGAAGAGAGAGGGAAAGATGGTGGAGGGGCAGCAAGTCAGATCAGGGGCACAGAGGCATAGAAGAGAAGAGAGGAGTGAAATAGGGAGGGGATGGAAAGGGAGAGGGGGTAGTGAGGAGGAGGAAGAATAAGGAAAGGTTGGACAAGGGAAGCATGGGGATAGAGGGAGAGGACAGAAGTGAGAGAGGAGCAAATCATGATAAAGCTAGAGAAGGTGTGGAATAGACAGTTGAAAGTTATACAGAAATCAAGGATGGTAAGGGCTTACAAGTGAGGAAATGGTGAGAACAGGAAAGGTGAGTAAAGCAAGAGAGTGCAGCGGTAGAATGAGAGAGAAAAGAGAAAGAAAAGATGTAAAGTATGAGCCAGGGAATAGGAAGTAGTTAGGACAATAGAGATACCAGATGGGTGTGTTTAGAAAAACAATTAGATTAGAAAGTGACATTAGGCATGATAGGAAGGCAATTGTATAAAATAAGGCATAATACAAGGTGCACTGAGCTGGTTGTGTATGTCCACAGGACAAGAGGGAGCCAGTTAAAAATTCAAGCTAAGTGGAGCAACAGTGTGGTTTAAAGGTGGAAATACAAGCAGCATAATTGGAAACAACAAGTCATATTAAAACTGCACCAGCCAAAAATAAGTGTGAGAAACAGACCAGCAGGGAGTGTCCAGGCAGTTAACAATGCAGGTGGTGGAGGATATCAGAGCTCACGGCTGATTGTGGAATGTTGTCCTCATGTAGCAGCATTTACAGGTAGAAGGTTTACCTCCTGTTCTCCTGTTGTTCATCTCTTGTATATCTCTTACTATACTAACTAAATTTGTTAATACACTTGTAAAAATCCTCACTTAGAAGAATCCTCGCTAGCTAAATTGAAATAACAGTTATGCTCAAACTGCAATAACGCTTCTCTAACTAAGAGACTTCATGTTGTGACTCCTGGAATCATATATCGCTACTTATGTCCTTTGTACACTGTCCCCCACATATCCTTTAAGGCAACACACTCCTTACAAATTACAGGGGGCTAGACATTCACTATCTTGCACTTCAAGGACATTACACCTAGATACTAGCAATCTGGAGCCTAAATTGCAGTAAGTAATGAGTTTGCCTGCCCTGTCTTCCTCACAATCCTTACAGCATAGATAATTATTAAACTGATCACGTATGGAATATGACATAGGGTTTATTAGGCAGGTTAGTGTTTTACTAATTTTATTCATTTTATTAAATGTTATTAATAACTGTGTTTGCAGTCCCACTGTGTTTCTACAAAATTGTTATACAACAGTTATGATGGGTATACAAACTATTACTTTGTCTGCCAATTTGGCCATTTTAGATCACATTGACCCACAATCGAAGAGTATGTGCATCCAAAACATTGTCTTTGAAGAAATGAAATCTGATATTCAATTGGCTGATGACTGCATCTAATTGTTTGGCTTGTATCAAAAAACAACAGCACATATTTTTAAATGGCTTTTAATGTGATTGTGCTGTTATGAAGTGTAATTGACATGTACAAAACAACATCTGGTAGATTATACCATGTATTATCAGGATATGATGCCTATGACCTAGATTTTTCATTTTCCATAGTTTATGCATGAATTAGAAATAGAATTAATGAGAGGACAGTTTCTTGAAAACCCATCGCTGAAAATAATTTGAAATACAGTAATCTAATTAATTTCTGCTAATTATAATTTGGCTCTTTTCAGAAATATTTATGGCCATATTTTTGGGTAAACTTATATAATTGTGTTTATTGAATAGTTTATTAGATATTTGGAACAAGTCAAGGTTATATAGATTTGTTTCCTTACAGGAAATCCATTTATTGAAATGTCCCTCTATGTATATTTCAATGAGCTAAACTGAAATATTACTAAATAAATTAAGAATTCTAAAAACATGTTAAACATATCTGCTTTAATTCATGTACTAAAACCAATTCTGCTCATTAGTCTACAGCAGGTGGCATATTATTTCTGACGTACAGTTAGTGTTTTATTCCGTTTTTTAAAAGATGCAGTCTGCCTCCTGTTCTCATGGTAGAATTAAATTATTTGGTTGCCTATTTGTTCGCACAAGCTTTATCCAAGCAAGCAAGGAAGTGAGCTTGGGTTAAACACTGAAGACATAAAGACAAACATTTTAAATAAATGTTATAGATGAGCTCATTACTGCACTAACAGGGATAATTGGTGCAGGAAGCTGACAAATAGATTTGTGTGTCTTTATTGTTACCATGTTATCAGTACCATTGTTATTATGATTGCATTTTATTTACACAGCACCAGAATATAGTTTTGTACAACAATGGCTTATGTTGTCCTGTTTGGAAGTTCACATTAAAGACATAGAAAATAAGGCAAACGTCACAATATTATGTTTCTTTTTTACCCTCAGTTGTGTTCTTAGTAGAAGTAATTCCCATAATAAACTAGAGATGAGCGCACTCGGATTTCCTGAATCCGAGCCCACCCGAACGTTGCCGATCCGAGTCGGATCCGAGACAGATCCGGGTATTGGCGCCAAATGAAAACTTGAAACCGAGGCTCGGAGTCTTAATCCCGCTGTCGGATCTCGCGATACTCGGAACCTATAAATTCCCCGCTAGTCGCCGCCATCTTCACTCGGGCATTGATCAGGGTAGAGGGAGGGTGTGTTAGGTGGTCCTCTGTCCTGGTAGATCTCGTGCTGTGCTGTTTAGTTCTGTGCTGTGCTGTGCTGTGCTGTGCTGTGCTCTGCTGTGCTGTGCTGTGCTGTGCTGTGTTCTGCAGTATCAGTCCAGTGGTGCTGTGTGCTGTGCTCTGTCAATTTTGAGTTCAGTGGTGCTGCTGGGTCCTGTGCTGTGTCCTGTTCAGTCCAGTGGTGCTGTGTCCTGTGCTCTGTGCTTCTAAATGCATAGTTATTTCCCCATTATTCCCAAGTGTTTAAAAAATTAGAAAAAAGTTATAAAAAAAAATACAAAAAAATAATTTAAAAAAAAATTAATTACAACAAAATTTGCAAAACCAATCTTGCAGTATAAGCCCATTGGTACTGCAATATTACCAAGTTCACTGATTCAGCAGTATAAGTCCAGTGGTACTGCTGTTACAAAGTTCACTGATTCAGCAGTATAAGTCCAGTTGTACTGATATATTACAAAGTTCACTGATTCAGCAGTATAAGTCCAGTGGTACTGCTATTACAAAGTTCACTGATTCAGCAGTATAAGTCCAGTGGTACTGCTATTACAAGTTCACAGATTCAGCAGTATAAGTCCAGTGGTACTGATATATTACAAAGTTCACTGATTCAGCAGTATAAGTCCAGTGGTACTGCTATTACAAAGTTCACAGATTCAGCAGTATAAGTCCAGTGGTACTGATATATTACAAAGTTCACTGATTCAGCAGTATAAGTCCAGTGGTACTGCTATTACAAAGTTCACTGATTCAGCAGTATAAGTCCAGTGGTACTGATATATTACAAAGTTCACTGATTCAGCAGTATAAGTCCAGTGGTACTGATATATTACAAAGTTCACTGATTCAGCAGTATAAGTCCAGTGGTACTGATATATTACAAAGTTCACTGATTCAGCAGTGTATAAGTCCAGTGGTACTGCTATTACAAAGTTCACTGATTCAGCAGTGTATAAGTCCAGTGGTACTGCTATTACAAAGTTCACTGATTCAGCAGTATAAGTCCAGTGGTACTGCTATTACAAAGTTCACTGATTCAGCAGTATAAGTCCAGTGGTACTCTCCTGTGCCGCATATAATTTTTAAAGGCTTTGCCGAGTGTGTGTGGCTTAGGGGTACGCTCTCTTGTGCTACATATAATGGAAAAACAAAATTTGGAGGATAAAGTAGGGAAAGATCAAGACCCACTTCCTCCTAATGCTGAAGCTGCTGCCACTAGTCATGACATAGACGATGAAATGCCATCAACGTCGTCTGGCAAGCCCGATGCCCAATCTCCTAGTACAGGGCATGTAAAATCCAAAAAGCCCAAGTTCTCCAAAAATAGCAAAAAGAGAAACTTAAAATCATCTGAGGAGAAACGTAAAGTTGGCAATATGCCATTTACGACACGTAGTGGCAAGGAACGGCTTAGGCCCTGGCCCGTGTTCATGACTAGTGGTCCAGCTTCACGTAAGGATCTAAGCCCTCCTCCCCCCCCCTACAAAAAATTTAAGAGAGTTATGCTGTCAGCAACAACAACAAAACAGCAAAGAACTCTGCCTTCTAAACAGATGACATCACAAATCCCCAAGGCGAGTCCAAGGGTGTTGTTGGTTGTGAACCCTGACCTTCCCATCACTGTACGGGAAGAGGTGACTCCATCCAGCATTTGCAGCACGCCCTCTGCATATGCTGGAAGGATCACCCCCAGTCCAGTTACAGATTTGGCTAATGAAGGTGTGAATGTTGTACACCGGGAGGAGGATATTGATGTAGCTGGCGCTGAGGAGGATGTTGATGATTATGATGCAGACAGATACCAAATTGCCTTTCTCAAATTCTATTTATATTCTAGATTATATAATGGCTGAATAGTTTCCTGTTTTACTCCTAGTGGAGAGGGGATCTGATGCAGACAGATGCCAAACTGCCTTTGTCCATTTCTTTGTATATTTGAATTTCTAGTTCTACAGTCTATGCAGGCTGCTTTTTTTATATTCAACTACAAGTGTAGGGCGGGGGGGGGGGGGGGGGCATAGATAGCCACCAAAGTAACGTGGTCCATTTAATTTCACTTTCTAGCTCCACAGTTTGTGCAGCCTGCTTTTTTTATCTTCAAAGTATTTACAAGCCTTGCAATCTAAATTAACTAGAGGTAGTGACGTGGTAGAACTCCAAAAGGCAGTTTGGAAGCCCCTGTACAAACTGGCTCTATTTTACCTGAGTTGTCCCCCCTTCAGTGTGTACTCGGAAAGAGTTTTTAGTGCAGCGGGGAACCTGGTCAGTGAGCGGCGAAGGAGGTTGCTTCCTCACAACGTTGAAAAAATGATGTTTATAAAAATGAATAATCAATTCCTCAATGAAGTACAACACTGCCCTCCAGATAGTACAGAGGGACCTGTGGTTGTGGAGTCCAGCGGGGACGAATTGATAATGTGTGAGGAGGAGGAAGTACACACTGTAGGGGGAGAGGAATCAGAGGTTGAGGATGAGGGCGACATCTTTCCTCAGTAGAGCCTGTTTAGTTTGTACAGGGAGAGATGAATTGTTATTTTGGTGTGGGGGCCCAAACAAACCAATCATTTCAGCCACAGTTGTTTGGTAGGCCCTGTCGATGAAATGATTGGTTTGTTAAAGTGTGCACGTCCTATTTCAACAACATAAGGGTGGGTGGGAGGGCCCAAGGACAATTCCATCTTGCAACTATTTTTTTGGCATTATGTGACCATTCAACAGTCATTTGCCATGTTCAAAAAGTAAAAGAAAATGTCAACAAATTCAAAAAATTTAATCAAAAGTTAAATGCCCTGTCATTATTTAAAACAAGAGGGTTTGACGTGCTAGAATTAGTGTAGTGTTAATATGTTATAAACACTACACTTGGAACTTGGAGGAGGTATTGTGGCCCCGGTATCAAATTTAGTACCGGGGCCACCCCACTACGCAGTCCAGATACTTGTTTGTTGGAATTCTGACCAGTTGAGGGTGTAACTATTTATTATATTGTGGCCCCGGTATCAAATTTAGTACCGGGGCCACCCCACTACACAGTCCAGATACTTGTTTGGTGGAATTCTGACCAGTTAAGGGTGTAACTATTTATTATATTGTGGCCCCGGTACCAAATTTAGTACCGGGGCCACCTCACTACACAGTCCAGAATTTTATTTTTGGAAATTCAGAGCCGTGGAGGGTTTTTTATTAATTATATTGTGGTGACCACTCCTCTACGCAGTCCAGGTACATTTATTGGTGCAAATCATAAAAGTTCAGGGTTTTTAATTTATATTGTGGTGAGTGACCACTCCTCTACGCAGTCCAGATACATTTATTGGTGCGAATCATACAAGTTCAGGGTTTTTAAATTATATTGTGGTGACCCACTCCTCTACGCAGTCCAGGTACATTTTTTGGTGCGATTAAGACCAGTTGATGGTTTTCTTATTATATTGTGGTGCCCCACTCATCTACGCAGTCCAGATACATTTATTGGTGCAAATCATACAAGTTCAGGGTTTTTAAATTATATTGTGGTGACCCACTCCTCTACGCAGTCCAGGTACATTTTTTGGTGCAATTAAGACCAGTTGATGGTTTTCTTATTATATTGTGGAGACCACTCCACTGCGCAGTCCAGAAAGATACCTCAATGCAACGTTTTGGACTAATAACTATATTGTGAGGTGTTCAGAATACACTGTAAATTAGTGGAAATGCTTGTTATTGAATGTTATTGAGGTTAATAATAGCGTAGGAGTGAAAATAAGCCCAAAAACTTGATTTTTGAACTTTTTATGCTTTTTTCAAAAAAAATCTGAATCCAAAACCTTAAATCCGAACCAAAACCTTTCGGCAGGTGTTTTGCGAAACAAATCCGAACCCAAAACATCACTAAAATCCGAATCCAAAACACAAAACACGAGACACCAAAAGTCGCCGGTGCACATCCCTATAATAAACAGCTAAGGATAGCATCTGGCAGTTTGTTTTGTTAATTATCCTATATATTATTGTGATAATTGTTTGTATAATTTCCCTGAGCTTTTAGTATCTTGAAATCTGCTGAATACAACAACTTCTATAATAGTTTAATTTTTCCTTCAGAATAACATATGTTGACTTAATGCAATGGCCCTGGCAAATTATATTTTTCTTTGCCTCTTCTTATATCATATGATATCATATGATATCATCTTATATCTTATATCTGTGCAGCCTCGATAATGGCATCAACCCTGTTACCCTCTACACATTTTTCCTGATTCGGTTCCACAAGAAACAGGTTCTCTAATTTATTTAAAATAAATTACTTTGTCATGATACTCTAGTCAGTCTTGAACTGATGGATATCAATATACCATGGCTGTTGTTTTATTGGTATCACAAAGTTTTGTGCTGCATAGGATCATAGTACCTATGTAGACAATAGAGATGCTCAGGCTCGGTTCCCCAAGAGCCGAACACACCCGAACTTAGCAGATCCGAGTGCCGAGCAGAACCTGCTCAGTACTTTTGCACTCCCTCGGAATTGAGAGCGAGGCAAAACTTCATTACGTCATCGGATCTCGCGAGCTTTGGATTCTATAAGTACCGCCCTCCACAGCGATCCAGCACCATTTTACAGAGGGACACAGAAAGGGTAGCACAGTTCTTGACAGTCTGTAGTGCAGTTGGGCAGCATCACAGGTAGAAAATAAAGAAGAGGGGTAGCAGTGTTCTTCAAAGTCTCCAGTGACATTCAGGAGAGTTCCATTGCTCCATTGCTAATTGTCATTGCTGAAATAGAAATAATAGGGCTGGCAGGCTTGGTCTTCTAAATCTGCAGTCATTTAGTACTGTGTTATATAGGTAACACACAAAGAGGAGAGCTCCATTGCTCCATTGCTAATTGTCATTGCTGAAATAGAGATAATAGGGCTGGCAGTCTTGGTCTAAATCTGCAGTTACATTTTGCTGTACTATAGCCCCCTCAGAAACAGGAGAGGTGGCAGGGTTCAGTGCTGAAACAGAAATTATAATAATAGGGCTGTCAGTGTTCTTAAAAGTCTCCAGTGACTCTGTATGAGCTATGGCACAGTCTTCTGTGCCATAGCTCATACAGAAACAGGAGGGGTGGCATTGTTCTTGTCACTCTCCAGTCTCAGCCATGACTATACTAATCCCTATACCTCATGTGCTAAAGCCTATGTTCAAGTGCATAGTGATTTTAAGTCAGGGAAACAAAACTGTAAATAAAAAGCTTGTCCTTTTTAATTGAAAAAAACACCTCTCTAATAAAGGTGAAAGTTTACTGAAGAAAAACATAAAATTGTCAACATGCCATTCTACCCAAAATAATACCAAGCATACCATCATCAGCTAGCTCCCTTCTCTCAGCTAGATCTCAGCACCTGCAATCTACACTGTCATTCACCCTCATCAGTGTGTACATCATCCTCAAACAATACTAATTCATCCCCGCTGGAATCCACCATCACATAATTCTCTGTACTTTGATGTAATTGCCAGTAATGGCCTTCCTCATGGAATTTGTAGTTCATTTTACGGAAGAGCTGTCATGATTTTTGGGCAATTCTTTTAGACTAGACCAAATGTCAAATTGTTGTTCAGACCCCTCTGCATCACCACTGGGTGTCTTAGGAAAGTGAAGTTTTTTTCCTAGCAGCAATTTCCAGAGAAACTGAAGGAGGAGATGTCATTGTGTCATATACCACTTGAGCTGTCAGCTTGCTGACCAGGAGCTCATTGCATCTCTTGAGATCTGGGTCAGTTGGATAGAAAGGGAAGACATAGCTCTTAAACCTAGGATCAAGCACAGTTGCCAAAATGTACTGATCAGATTTCAAGATGTTGATAACGCTTGGATTCTGGCGAAGCGAATAAAGTACTTAATCTACAAGTCCAACATAATTAGCCTTATTGCTTTGTTTTATTTCCTCCTTCAAATTCTCCTGCTGCTTTTCAAAAAGTCTAATTAGGGGAATCACTTGAGTCAAGCTAACAATGTCTGCACTCTCTTCACAGGTGACTACTTCAAGTGGTTTCAGCATCTTGCACAACACGGAAATTATTCTCCACTGCGTTGGACTAAAGTACATTCCCCCTAAATTCTATTGTTCTTGCAGCTGCTGATGCATTCTCCTACATGCTGTTGCAGAATCCCGAAAATGACCCTAAATATTTTGGGACACAGACAGCATCTCCTGCATGTCATTGTCATTCTTTTAAAAGTTTAGGACCACCAAGTTCATTGTGTGAGCAAAACAGGGAATGTGATGGAATTTCCCCCTGTAATACTCTAACAATATTGGTGGCATTATCAGAAATCACATATCCTCATGGGAGTACAAGCAGGATAAACCATGTTGCAATGACATCCCTAAGTTTTTCAAACAGGTTGTCAGAGGTATTACCTCTGACCTGCGCCACCTCTCATTCCTGCCTTCAAGACTTCTCCCATGCTACTCCCCACTTATTGAATTCCCTACCACGCTCAATCAGACTTTCCCACAGACTTCAAATCTTTAAATGCTCTTTGAATACCCATCTCTATTTTAGAGGTGACCTTATCCTTGATAACACTACTCACACTAATGCACCCTCACAAATATCAGCTGTGCCCTCTTCCCTTTAGAATGTAAGCTCTCTAATGAGCAGGGTCCTCCATACCCTATGTTTTCATGTCTCCATTAATTTTGTCTGCCTTTTCTGTTCCTGTTTTAAGTATGTCTTGTTTTATGTATGTCCTTGTCTTCCCTACTGTACGGCGCTGTGGAGCACTGTGGTGCTTTACAAATCTACAATACAAAAAATAATAATAATAATATGCCTCTAATACCACTTTCATACTGCCGCCCCGGCAATATCCCGGGTTGTTAACCCGGGATATTGCCGGGGCACAGGGCAGTATAGATAAGAAGATTCCCGGGTCGGGCGGATTCATACTGCACCTGCCCGACCCGGGTTTTAGAAAAAAAAAAGTGTAAAAAAAGATTTTAATTAAAATTTCTAATGGACTAGAAATGACGTCATTTTAGTACCCAGAGGTCCCCCTAACAGCCGGCAACGCACCGGAGACACCGCTGGCTGAAAATAAGTTAAGTAAACATTTGTTATGTATTTTTTATTAATTAAAATCTTTTTTTTTTACTTCCCCATTTTTTTTTTTTACAGTATGAATGGTGAGACCCGGGAATTACACGGGTTGCACCATTCAAACTGCAGGCGAGCGGGGTCCAACCTGGGAATTACCCTTCGCAAAATCCCGGGTCTAAGTCCCGGGATTTTAGACCTGGGATTTTGTGGTTGGACTATTCATACTGCACCAAGACCCGGGTTTTTCAGCGTGCCTCTGCAAAAACCCGGGTTTTTGGTGCAGTATGAATGGGGTATTAGTGAAGCAGATGATACACAGAGTAGCCTGCCTCTGAAAAATATGACGTTCTTGGGTACATGCCATTGCTGTCCCTGCTGGTGAAGGCAAATCACCAACCCAGTGGGCTGTCACAATCATATAATCTTTAGTTTACCCAGTTCCGTTTGTCCACATATCTGTGGTTAAGTGTACAGTGGGTAGAATGGCATTTTGTAGCACAATAATTACATTTATACAGACCTTCTGGTAGAGGTGAGGAATAGCTTTTCTAGTAAAATGGTGTCGTGATGGAATTTGGTAACGGGGACAGAAGACCTCAAGTAACTGTCTAAAACCATCATCATCATCACCATTTATTTATATAGCGCCACTAATTCCGCAGCGCTGTACAGAGACCTCATTCACATCAGTCCCTGCCCCATTGGAGCTTACAGTCTAAATTTCCTAACACACACACACACAGACAGACAGACAGAGAGAGAAACTAGGGTCAATTTGATAGCAGCCAATTAACCTACTAGTATGTTTTTGGAGTGTGGGAGGAAATCGGAGCACCCGGAGGAAACCCACGCAATCACGTGGAGAACATACAAACTCCGCACAGATAAGGCCATTGTCGGGAATTGAACTCATGACCCCAGTGCTGTGAGGCAGAAGTGCTAACCACTAAGCCACCGTGCTGTCCAGCTGCATTAATAGTGGATATTGGACGCATATCTAATAGTAGCATAGTCGCCATGGAGTCTGTGATCCGCTTTGCGACTGAGTGGGAGCTTTCATACTTGCTTCCTCTTGCAAAGGACAGTGTAACAGTAAGTTGTAGTAAACTACTAGTAGTCTTCTTCTTGGTCTGCTTCTGGGTTGAAGATCCACCCCCAGCAGCAGTGGGCCTAACGCTCAAGAATTCTTCTGAGGAGTTCTGGATAGGGGAGGAGTCATCTCGCCTTAGAAACTTGGATGCAGGACTAACTCCGATCACTTGTGAGGATGTTGATGATGAAGGTGTTGGGGGTGTAGATTGCAGGTGTGGAAATCTAGATGAGAGAAGGGAGGTAGCTAATGCTGATGCTGGACTGCTTGTTGTTATTTTTTAGCATAAGTTTCTGATTTTCACAAAAGCTTTCCATGAACACACCTCAAATTGTGCAACATGGATGAGGTTCCTAAATGGTTAAGGTCCCTACCTCTACTGACTGTAGCTTTACAATGCTACAAATGGCTAGACAACTGTTTGTTAGGATTTGTGTAAAAATAATTCCACACATTAAAAAAGGTGGATTTTTTTGTCTTATACCCAGGCATGACAATGGCCTTCTTCTTATCACTGGCAAGAACTTCTGCAGTCTTTGTTTGAAAGCATATGAAAATAATATTGTGACCTGTGAGGTGGTCAAAATTAACTGCAAATGACTTGAAATTAGTGTTATTGAGGTTAATAATTATAATGTAGGGGAAAAAAAGCAAAATTATGATTTTATCAACAAAAAATAGGGATTTTAGAAAAAAAATAGGGATCCAAAACCAAAATCAAAACACGCAAGGGCGGTTTTGCCAAAACCAAAACACAAAGTTAATCCAGATCCAAAACCAGAACACGGGGGTCAGTGAGCATCTCTAGTAGACAATTGTCAAAGATAACTCATTTGTCCAATATTAGTACTTTTCCTTATAAAACTGGTGATTTGCAGACTATACTGTATGGGACTGACTAAGATGAATGTGCTTGCTTACCATAAAACTATTACATAATAACATTGAATATAATCAAATACGTACACTAGTAGATTTGGTAAAAAGGCCACAGTCCTCTTGTTCAATTATTCAAGTTCAATTAACATAACATTGTAAACATGATATCACATAATAAACATGTATTTAACTAAACTGCAGCACCGCCTTACCGACCTAAGATGCACTTAAAATTTCCTGACACCATTAAAATTAAAGACTTTTGGCACTACAAGTGTCAGCATGCACATGAGCACTTGTAGTGCAACAAGTCTGCATTTTAAATGGTATCTCCATCAGGAAATTTTAAGTGTTGTCACATAATAAAAATATACATATTGCCCCACTGTTGTTTAAATAGTAAGCCACTGTTATAAAAAAAAACATACATTCATTCTATAATTACATTTGGGCCAATAATTTATTATCAAAATAAATTGTCCCCTGTAATTCCAAATCATCTTTGCACCTCTACAACATAAAGATGGTTTATTTAAACTTCAATTGTGCCTCCTGTTATATTAACATGCAGTGTAACAGTGTGTGTTTGCCAAACTCGCCTATAGAAAGCAGCGAGTTGTATCTGGAGATTTTGAATTCAAATTCTGGCGAGTTTGCAAAATCGCAGCTTCATACATTTGGAGATTTGTATGGCTATTGTGGAAAAAACTGGATCGCGATTTGTTGCGATTTTGGAAACGGCGTTTTTGAAAGAAATACATCTCTGGCGATTTTACATCAAGTCACTGGTTAATAAATCAGCAATAAAATCGCTGGGAATTCAAATTTGCAGTTTGATACATTTACTCCATAGTGTAGAAATAGACTTTACTATTTTCATCCATAGGCCTCATATTATCCAGGAAGCAAATTGTCTTCAAAACTGTCTTTGACCAAACTATAATTGCATCTAAAAACATTAGGTTAATTTGATAGCATGAATTAAGATGATATATGGTCTGGGAAAATAAGTTTTTGTTGACCTGATTCAGTTGATTACCCTATCCCACTTCAGACCTCTTTCCCAAAAAAGAACAGTTTATAGGCTGGATGACTAATGCTAAATTTTTCCCCATATCTGCTTTGCTGTTCTCGCTGTTTTGTCCAAACAACATATGAGTAGCTGATGATCCATATTATCCTTAACACTGCACCTGCACGAATAACAGAGTTAGTAAACAACCAAATGAGGACTGACATAAACACAAATATTATTTAATTCCCTTCTATCTATTTGCTTAATTATAACTAATGGGCTTATTTTAGATTGTAAGCTCATGTGGGCCATTTGTTTCATGTCATTGTGTGTAATTTGTTTGTGTCATGATCCCCTCAATGTACAGCACTATTTAATATGACAGTGCTTTATAAATAAACAATAAAAATAACAATAGAATACCTAAACTGGCTGTTTCTGTAGCAGCACATATTCTAAATGAATGGGATGCAAAACTTATCTGATGTGAACCTAGAATTCCCAAACATGAACATACGAAAAATATTTTTAAGAACCAGAGTCTAATAGTAGTTGGAAAGAAATGCAGATAGAGATAGGATCACTAGAACTAAGAATGGGCAGAGTCAGCTGGGTATGGTACAAAGGAAGGCAGTTCAGTACAAAAGGGTTAAGGCAAAGTCGTGGACAAGCCAGTAACAATACAGGTGTAGAGGGTGGCTGTAGACAGGATGCAGTAGGAAGCAGCAGCAACTATATTACGGGGCTAGGAGAGGAAGTGACAGGGCCAGGCGTATACAGGAAGTTATGGGGTGGGGCTAGAACATGATACAACATCAAGGTAACAGCTAGACTGAGCTGAATATAAGACAAAAACAAGGAGCATCAGCCTACAGGGCAGGAGCTCTGAGCTCAAATCCCTCCTTCCAGAATGTTATCTGGATGTCTCATGAGCTGGTTTCTTGGAATATTGGGAAGATGAAACTCTCTAGATAATCTACAAGCATGAATGTTTTCTGCCGGCTCCCAAGAATCCTCTTCTGGAGCATATCGTTTTCATTTATTTAAATATTTTTGTGAATTCTAGAGTCAAGAAACTTCTCTGCATTAAATTCTTCTACCCCTTGAATAATGACAGCTGGTGGTGGCGTCAAATTTCTTCCTGAAAAGGGGTTCTCATGCAATGGTTTAAGTAGAGAAATATGAAAAACCAGGTGGATCATAGAGACTGGAAAGTAACTTGGTCTAATAAACTTTTGAACGAGTTTGAGAAAAGTTATTGGGTGCTTGAGGTCTTTAGTGGAAAACCATACTTTGTCTGTCTGTGGCTTGTTTATAATGTTCCTGAGCTTCTCTCAAAGTCTCAATTAGCCTCTCTTATGTACATTTTAGGGAATTCCACGAAGTATGAATATTTCCTGAATTACTAATTGTGGTCTGGTCAGCAATGGGTATTCTTTTAGTCAGGTCAAAATGAACCATCTTAGTAAGACTGTCTACTACAACCAGGATTGTTGTCTGTCAGCTATGAAATGTAACTCCAAGGGCAAGATGGAATAGGAAGAGGTTGAAGCAAACCCAATGGGGAGTTGCGTGGAATCTTGTTTCCGACATACTTCAGCCATGATGAAACATATTTCTTCACATTTCTTTTTTAAATTTGGTCACCGGAAAGAGTATACTAACAATTTTTGAGTTTTATATATTCCTAAATGACCAGCAAGTTTATAGCTATGGTCTAATTTTAACACCTAATCCTGCTGGCACATTGAGGTAATGAAGTTGGAGTTGAGTCCATTAGCCATTGTGGAACAATAAATTAACATCCACAGAAGGATGATTAAGGATGATTAAGAACAGATCCATCTTTTAGAAGAATGAACCTATAGTAAACACAGGGGTGTAAGATAGAATCCTTCTTTTCAACAAAAAAAAACCTCACCTGCAGGAGACGTGAAATGAAAACGTCTTTAAATTTTGATACAGGAATTCCAATAAGACTTTTAACTCTGCTTCAGAAAGAGAATAACTATGCCCACAAGGTATTGATCATCCTGGTAACAGCTCAATGGAACTGTCATAAGTGTGATTAGGATATTTAATTATATTATTTAGACAGGGAAATGCTTAATGCCTCGGGCTATCACAGTATAAAAAAAGATTCTCAGCACAGCATCTCTGTTTTCATTAATACTGAAAGATCTCCTAATAACATCAATTTGCATGGTTTCAGGTGAGGCATTTTAACTGTCTAATCATTGGTCCTTAAATGCTATACAGCTAAAAGGTACATTCTGATGCCACTGAGTGATAGTTGGAGTCTATAAATAGCGGGTATGTGTGCCCAAATATTAAAGATGACAGCCACCACTATCAGGAGGCATTGGAGGCACCTGAGAAGAACCTGTCCAGCGAGAGCAGCAGGCCAGACCTCAGTAAGTACACCAGAACATCTGGAAAGTGTCCCCTCTTAAGGGTGTACACAGGAAAAGAGGCAGGCTGCGTTGGGGGCAGTGGGGCATAAGCCCTTCGGGCTGGTCCCAAAATAGGCTACCTTGGGATGGGTCACTGGGTCACCTGCATGCTTCTCCTTTAAAATGATCCTAATAGGCTGCTGAGTGGAGTCTTGCCCCCCCAGGCTACAATTTGCCAGCCCTCCCCTGGTAATAAATACCTGCACTGAGATGATACAGATAGTAATATGAACTTTGAGGAATCATGAAGAGTTTACTCCAATTAAGTGAAGCGTGCAGGGGAGAGCCTGCTCATTTTACACACTAGGGTAACTCAATAATATTTGAAAGCTGACAGGCACTTAAGACTCAGCCTGTCAGATACAGTATTAGTTGGGGGCAATGGGAAATTTTTGCAGGACAGGCTATGGCCTGAAAGTGAAGGTGGGGTTATAGGTCCCAGTAAACCTCCCTAAACACCCGATAGGACAATTCAAATGGATATTATTGCAAAAGACATAAATGATGTGTTAATTATAGTTATAATAAATTAACTTATTGGGGTGGGTGATTTGGGTATAAAATGCACAAGTCCTTTGCACAAATTATTATTAGATTGGCAAATTGTATAAAATGGTGCATGGCTGTAATTGTTGCATAACTCCCTGACAACTCTTCACTGAATGGAGAACAATGCAGCATCCAGTATTTTGTACAAAAAAAAAACATTTGCATCTGCTAATGACAAGAGAGGCCCCAATAGCTGAACACACCACAATACGTTTGTGTGTTTGCACAGAGCACTCACCTCGTAAAGGATTAAAGTTTTGTCGGGCCATTTTTCATCAGCCAATTGGATCCACAGGGGAGGTTCATAGGATTCCCTACATCGGTCCCTCCTTTGAAAATTCTGCCTCTTTTGTTGCACAAAATCCCTTCCTCCTTTTTTACTGTAAATGGTTTTGTTTAATGCATGCATGTTACTAATTTCTTTTCTCCCTCCTTGCAAAAGAGGCACAGTTGGCAAAAAGCATTGTGGTCAGTGGCTAATACAAGGCACATTCGTTTATTGGATTTGCTTCCCACTTCAAGGTACTTTGGCTCGTGGTCCTTTGTGCAGGGACCCCTCGACCTGTTTGTGTGGAGACGTCATTGTGAGTCCACAGAGTGCGTTGTTTCTCTGATGCCCGGTCAAGCACCGGCCATTTAGTAAGGGATGTTGTCCTTGGTTTTAGTGGATTCCAGGTCAGTTGGCCCTCCATTCATTTGGTTTAGTATTAGTCTGTTTAGTTGAACTCATATTTTTGTAATTAAAACTGCAGCCTTTTTGCCAAATTCATATAGGTGTCCGTGTTTTATTTCAGAAATAGAGTGATAAGTTTAACATGATATAACAGGTTTATTGTGCAGTAGAAAGAAGCAGCAACATTATGCAGTTTATGTTATATAGTTAAGTGGTGGTTATAATAAGTCAAAATTCCAAACACTAAAAAATGTATCTTTTACATAAATAAGACGGTCTTCAGCTGTGTATTTCTTCCCCTGATTAGCAATCTAATACAACCCTGCAAGACCTGATTAACACTCCCCTGATAATTACCCAGTACTCATTTTACCCATGATGCAAACAGGCCAATTTGAAGAAATACAACATTTTGCAAACTGTGCACAAATAAGCAACAATGGGCCTTTGTATAGTAAGGGATTTGGATTTTGCTGACACATATAAATACTTAAATAAGTACTGCGGGAATGAAGAACTTGCTTGCAAGTGAAATCTGTAAGCATCTGTTTTTTTCCCAAAAAATTACTTATTTATGAAGCATGAAACATAAAGGTTACGTGAACAAACATTAACATTAGTTTGTTAACTAACAGCTGTAGGGAGAAAAACAAATGCAAAATATCTATAGCACACAAAAAATCAAGAATGGACACCCTTGTGCCTTAATTTGCGCAAGTGATCTTGCATTCCCACCAAGGGAATGTAAGGCAGAGTGAGAGGGCTCCTTGCAAAGTAAGCAGTTGGTGCACTAGTACAGCTAGATTTTTGTGGGGCAGCACAGAAAAAAATATTTTGTTTTGTTGGAGAAAGATTATTGGAGAGGGATACATTTTTAGGGATGATCCTTGATTTTGTGGAGAGGTGTGTGGCCATTTCCACTCCTCAAAGAACTTGAATTTTGCACCAGTTCTGTGCTGGAAGTTTTTGGGTCTAGTTCTGTAGATTTAATGCAACATTTTCATTGCGTCTCAATGTTGCATTTTGGTGGAGAAGCCCAATGCCAGCCAAAATCCAAGAAACATTTATATTACTGAAATAGGTATACTAAAGGGGGATTTTTCCCCTCCCTACACACCTAGACACACTTTGCAGAAAAGCCTCCTGAGGGTGGAGAGTAGGTGCGCTCCTTGATGTACAGTGGATGGACCATGCAAGCGCAGTGGTGAAAATATATTTTGTAGTGTGTCTCATGGGGCTCATTTAGAGTTTCTGTAATAGTAAATCCAGCTAGAAAGTCCAATTTTGCACCTTGGCATAACCATGTCGTGCTGCATGGAGGTCAAATTTATAATGTGCAGACAGATTTAAAGTTGCAAAAGGGCGTATCCTAGCTCAACTCCAAGTATAAAAATAAATCATCCTGTATTTGTGCTATAAGCAAAAGAAGGCCATATTTTTGGTACAAACAATAACAAAATTTCATTTGCACCTCTTAAATTACAACATGGTTTGTCCAGGGGCAAATTTGTACTCTTTTCCTAACTCTAAATGTGCCTCCAGGCAGGGGCGGGCTGGCCCGGGTGGCTGGGGGGCAGCGGCTTCCCGGGCCGCTCAGTCTTAGCGCTGATAGGGCTGGGCGGCAGGCCGGCCAGCCACCCCCCGGATAAATTATTTCCTTTTTTCCCCGGCGGCCACATCCCATGACACAGGATGCGGCCGCGTCAGCGCACAGGCGGCCGCATCACATGACACGCGATGCGTCTGTCCGCCCCCCGGTCTCATATCTGCCGGCCCGTGCCTGCCTCCAGGTGTTCTTTGTAAATGACCTCGTATATCTTTGGAATCATTTGGACTTCCAATATCTTTCTTTAAACAAAGTCTTTTGAAGTAAGGTTAAGAGTGATTATAAACTCTGCCAATAGAGCTCCTTGTGGAATGGTTTGGTGGTGTGCATTTGGAAAAAAGTATAAATCAAACAATAAACGCAATGAATCAGACGGATCAGTAAAAGTTGGTCTTTAATTCTGTAATAGTTCACTTACCTTCACCTATTAGCGATAGAACAATGTAACGTGCCTCTAAAATTAAAATGCTTTGTACATATTCAAGTAATGTTTATTTGTATCCTGTATTTGTAAAAAAAAATGACATTTCAGGAATATATTTAACTTTATTTTTATGACTGTAGGTACAATGAATGCCATTTAACCTTTGTTTATCAATCTCTGGATAGCTTTTGGATTCTAATTGGGCTAATAACTTTTGATATGCAAAAGAAGTTTGAAAGCTAGCTCCTTTTATTTTTATAAAACATACTGAAATGTCTTAAGCAAGCATGGGATTTTTAACAATTCAGAGGACTGCATATTTCCATGTCAATGAAGTTCTCTATTTTTTATGCTATTGTGGGGCCTTTTTATTATTGAGAGCCCTATTGCAGCAATAAGTCTAATGATAATCTATAATTTAACCAAAAGTTATTCCCAGGGCAGCTGAATGATACTCATCTGCCTGGCGATACTGGCCCTTTATAAAAGTTGTAAAACATAAACTATTGTTAAGTATTATAGAATTTAAAAAACGCAACTGCAACAACAAAATAATTACCTAAATCCCAATTGTAAATCGCTGTGGAATCTGTTGGTGCTATATCAATAAATGTTGATGATGATGAATTGCGGTCATTCAAACTATAGGACCATTTCAATTAGCCTTAAGGTTCCTTAGTAACCTCACAGCTATGTTTTCTGCGCTCATTTCTGGGAATTACACTAATGAAAACATTGATCATTTTTGCTTGCACCTAATTTAAAAAAATTAAACAATACAAAAAATGCTTTTTTCTCAGAATGAAGCTTTTTTTTTATTATTTTGACCTGTGATGAAGATAACAGAACAGGTATTATGGTGGTTCAGACTATTTATCTCTTGCACAGATGGATACACCAGGGTTTGGCTATAGAGACTGGTAACTGTGGTGTTTTGTTACCCCTGATTTTTATGTTACAGTGTTTTACAGTTTGACTGTTTAAACTGTTCTTTAAAACTGCTATAGCTCTGTTGGTGCATTTTGTTTTAAATAAACTTTAGTATTCCTTTATTCAGATATTTACCTTGATGTGAAAATACTTTGCCATGTTCCTGGCATGGAGGTGGGTGATGGGCTGAAAAGTAGCCCGGTAAGTGCGGACTTGGTGATTGAGTCTCTGACGGTTAACTCTGGTGACACTTTCTTCCGACCGAAGCAGACAAATAGCCTGTAGGCACCCCGTATTTTGACATCTGAACTCAGAACCACTCACCAGCCAGCCATCCAACAAGGTCCTGGTCCTAGTGGATAAGTCCTGGCTGTAGGCAAGGGCTCAACCCATAGGGAAAAGCTACATTTGAAGGCAGAAGGTTAGATTGCATCAGGTATTCTGCAGCAGTTGCATCTGAGAGTGCAATAACACGTGTTGTGATTTGACGAAAACTTATATATTTATTTATTATATATTTATTGTCTGGAGTTGTGTATAGAAAGTGCAGTTGTAATTTCATGGTCCTAGCTCCTGATTGTTGATATTTACTATGATGAGATCTCTCACTGGGTCCAAGACTGGCTCCATTAGCTTAGCTCCAGCTCCAGACCTAAGACAAATGCTCAACTTCAGCTCCTGTACCCCTTGCTTCAGCTCTAGAATAGCTCTATACTGCTGCTTCAGGTGTTTTTTTTATAAGTTCTTGAGTTATTAATACTTTTTTTAGGTTTGGTGTCCATTTTAAGTAAATGTAAAATTTTTGAAGGAATTCTCTAACCAATGTCTATGAAAATATTAATATAATTTTACATTCCATCTGAAAAAACAAGAATGAAGCATCTACAGAAGCTGATCACCAGCTCCAAACTACAGAGATCTGCTCATTTCTGATTTCAGCATCGCTACCACACCAGTTTGGCAGCTCCAGCTCAAAGAAACATAGTGAAAACAACTGATCAGCTCTGATCCAAATCCAGGTCTTTGGAATGATTTCTTGTTGTGGAATTCCATTATTAAAAGAACAATATGATAAGACCTTCCCCCTTTTACAATCCATTGTGAATGCTTCAGCTAGACTATTCTTTCTTTTCTTCCACCCCTCATATGCTGCCCACTCTGTAAATCCCTTCACTGGCTCCCGATTGCTTCCAGAATTAAGTTCAAGCTGCTCATCCTCACCTTCAAGGCCCTCACCAATGCTTGTCCTCCATACATCTCTGGCCTAGTCACACACCCTGCATGACCACTCCGCTCCACCTCTGACCTTCAACTTCCTTCCACCATCATAATCTCCTCCCACTTCTATCTCCCCGATGATGATGACATAACCAGACCCCTAAAGACCATTCTATCCTGCTTGGAGCACCACAATGAATGTAGAATAAAGTTCATTTCATTGAGACAATTCACATTATTGGATTGCAATATTGAGTCTGGGGGGATTTTCAAAATTGAAACAGATGGGCGGTTGCCTACTCTGGATTAATTTCAAATATAAGTGCAGGATCGCAGGAGATCCAAAATAGGTTGAACTTGATGGACTGGTGTCTTTTTTCAACCTCATCAACTATGTTACTATGTTACTATGTTACATGGCACAACTGTTCACTTTTTGGTTTCACATGGGAAGTGAATACAGGAATAGGAATCTGAGACGCCAGACTGAATGCTGCCCAATACCATATTATACATGTTCCTTCCTTCTAGCTGGGGATCAGCAATCACTTTGTGATATGAATATACATAATTACACAGTATCTGGACATACTGTATGCTCCTTTGTGCCCCACTTTTTCAAGCATAGTCCTCATTTTTACTACCAGGAATTTTCATAATAAATGAATTACTAGAATGGTAGATTGTTCACATTAAAAGGATTAGAAGTGGATTTTATAAACTATTTTACAATGTTTAGACAAAAGAGTCATGGGGTGGATATTACAGACACTTTCTGTCACATAGGTGTTGTAGCTATTTATTTTATTTCTTTAATGAATGCATTTATTTTATTAATAAACATTACATTTATGCTTGAGGCTGATTATATCTCATCTAATATAAACCAGGTAAAGCCAATTACACTTGCTATCTTAATTTCTTGTGGCACGATACATATACACTATTTGGCCACACCTGTTAATTATTAAATTGAGGTCTTTCAATCACACTAATTGCCAGAGGTGTATAAAATCAAGCACCTAGCCATGCAGTCTCCCTTTGCAAACATTTGTGATACAAAATTGGTTGTTCTGAATAACTCAGTGGCTCCAAGCGTGGTACTATGATAGGATGTCACCTTTGCAATAAGACGGCTTGTGACATTTCAGCCCTGGTGGACAATTCACAGTCAACTGTAAGTGATATTATTAGAAAATGGAAGCGTTTAGGAGCAACAGCAATTCAGCCACAAAGCGGAGAACCACGTAAAATCACAGAGTGGGGTTAACAACTGCTAAGGCGCATGATACGTGAAAGTCGCAAACGCTGTGCTGATTCCATAGCTGAAGTGTTCCACTGGCGTTAATGTAAGCACAAAAACTGTGCGGTGAGAGCTTACTAGAATAGTCGAGCAGCTGCATACAAGCCTCACATCACCAAGATCAATGCCAAGTGTCAGATGGAGTGGCGTAAAGTACATTGAAACTGGACTGTAGAAACGTGTTCTGTGGAGTGATGAATCACGCTTGTCTGTTTGTCAGTCAGTTTGTCAGTCAGATGGCCTAGTCTGGGTTTGGCAGATGCCCGGAGAACGTTATCTGCCTGAATGCATTAGGACAATTGTGAAGTTTGGTGGCGGAGGGATAATGGTATGGGGCTGTTTTGCAGGGTTTGGGCTAGGCCCCTTATCTCCACTGAAGGGCAATCTTAATGCTTCAGCGTACCAAGTTATTTTGGACAATGCTATATTTCCAACTTTGTGGTAACAGTTTGGGGAAGGCCCTTTTCTATTCCAACATGACTGTGCCCCAGTGCACAAAGCAAGGAATACAAGACATAGTTTTATGAGTTCGGTGTGGAAGAGCTTGACTGACCCACACAGAGTCTTGACCTCAACCCCATCGAACACCTTTGGGATGAACTGGAACGGAGATTGAGAGCCAGGTCTTCTCGTCCAACATCAGTGACTGACCTCATAAATGCTCTACAGAATGAATGTGCACAAATTCCCTCAGAAACACTCCAACATCTTGTGGAAAAGTCTTCCCAAGAAGAGTGGAAGATGTTATCGCTGTAAAAGGGGGACTAACTCCATATTAAAGTATATGTATTTGAATACAATGTCATTACAGCTCCTGTTGGTTTAATGTTCAAGCGTCCGAATACGTTTGTCCATATAGTGTATATACTGTATACTAAATTTGATTCCAGTGGGCATATATAGTAAATGTGGTTTACACCCTGCTTCTAAGAAAATGGACTTAATAGAGGAATGAAAAGATGTTAATTAATAATATCATTTGATTTTTGTTATGAAAATAATTTGGTGGATTTTATTAATATAGTGGCACAGGTCAACGAAAGTCCTAAGAAACGAAAAGTTGACGTTTTAATAGCAAGACAATAAAGTGTTTTGGTCAAAATCCTTTGAGGAAAAGGAATAATAAACTAAATTGATGTCACTTTCATCATTAGGTTAGAATAGATTCAATTTGTTAAAAAAAAAATGAAGATATGTAAAACAGTTTAATTTTTTTTGCTTGTTAAATAGGCTCACCCAAGCAAAGGGACCCAGGTTACTAACGGCGGCAGCAGCAATCCATTTATATATAGGGTGAAGAGAAAACAAAACTTATTGCCAGTGAAAACGCAACTTTGCCCTTTGATAAATGAGCCTCTATATTTGAGGAAGACATAGGAGTCACTTACTTCAATCCCATCTATAAAATATGTAACCCTCCAACATAGACCATTTCTAACAGTGCAGAATGCTTTGATAATATATTTTTTCCATGCAATACATTTCTATTTACACATATTACATATAATTGGAATTAAAAAGTCAGCTTTCTGAAAAGCAATTATACAGAACAGAACAGAAAGGTTTTGCGAAGCAGATATTTACTATGCATTTAAATTATAATTATGATTTGAAGACAGATCTTAGTGCACTAAATGAAACTAGGTTTCCTGAAACAGATGCAAGAGCAAGTAATAGATTTTAGGCAGCTTTAGAACTGGTGAGTTAATCCTCTTGTATAGAATGTAATCAACTTTCACCAAGTGCTGGCCTTTTTCTTGTCTTGATACTAATAAAACAGTGATTAACCTCTTGTGACTTCTTCTATCCTACAATAAGAAAGGATACAGAGGCTTTTCAACCCATGTAATTGTACAACTGTACATAAAACAATGACTTATTTGACATAGCAATGTTTTACAGAGGGTCTTCATATTGATTTTTCCAAAGAAACAAACAGAGGTACTCCCTCACATACTAATTACCACCACATTATACAACAGGACATTTTTCAAAGGAAGATCAGCCTTTAGATACTAATCATCGTTCACATTTGTAGTTTAGAGCATTAGCAAAATAAATAATGTTTTAACTTGATAGATTTGTTTTTCTATTTCTTCACTCTACACTCCCTGTAGAAATATAAATACATATAGAATGAGGAAAAAAGATAATGAACTTCTATTTCACTGTAAATCTGTCAGCCTATCCACAAATATAGACATATATGTAGATAGATAGATAGATAGATAGATAGATAGATAGATAGATAAATGAGCCAAGAATTTATTCATACTTGCTAACTTTTCCTCGTAACCTTCAGGGAAATGCCGAGGGAGGTGGGCGTGTGGGGGACAGGACTTGATAAATCACATCATTTTGCCCCCCTCCCCCCTAGACAATTGTCATAATTTTGGCCAATTACAGTAGGGGGCAGGGCTAAGACAATGCAATATTTTCGTCATTAAGCCCCACCCCCTCCACTTATCTATTACGGGGGCAAGAACCCGGGAGGTTGTCCTGCTCTCCCAGGAGCCCAGGAGGTCTCCCAGAAATGCGGGAGTCTCCTGGACATTGTGGGAGAGTAGGCAACTATGCATTAAAGAAAAGCAGCTAATGAATCTTTAGAGACTGAAGTGTCTTTTACATTTCTGTCTCCATTACTGAAGTCATGTTGTCTTACCTGTCAGTCTTTGATTAAATATTGGTCTCCATGAAAATGGCCACCTTCATAGGCATCAATACATGGACATAGGACATATCTCAGTTCCCGTGCCCCTCCAAGCTTCTAGAGAGACTTGCCTACACTCGCCTCACACGCTTCCTTTCCGCAAACAACCTGTTGGATCCTCTTCAGTCTGGCTTTCGTTCTCAACACTCCACAGAGACTGCGTTGACTAAGGTTGTCAATGATCTGATCACTGCTAAAACTAAACGCCATTACTCTCTCCTAATTCTCCTGGATCTCTCGCCTGCATTTAACACCGTTGACCACTCTCTTCTCATACAAACGCTGCAATCCCTAGGTTTTCAAGACCCTGTTCTATCCTGGTTCTCATCCTACCTTTCTAATCGCTCTTTCAATGTTAATTTCTCTGGGGCCACCTCTGCTCTGCTTCCTTTATCAGTTGGAGTACTCAGTGCTAGGTCCTCTGCTGTTCTCTATCTATACCGCTTCTCTTGGAAATCAATAAGTTCCTTTGGGTTTCAGTATTATCTCTATGCGGATGATACCCAAATTTATCTATCCTCCCCTGATCTCTCGACATCTATTTTGTCCACTGTAACTTACTGTCTTTCTGCCATTTCATCTTGGATGTCCACTCGCCAACTCAAACTTAATCTTTCTAAAACAGAGTTAATAATATTCCCACCCACCAACAAGAGCATACCTGACATTTCTATCTCTGTTGATAACATGACCATAATTCCTACCCCACAAGCTCACTGCCTAGGTGTAATCCTTGACTCACACCTATCCTTTGTTCCCCACATTGACTCTATATCTAAATCATGTTACATACATCTAAAAAACATTTCCAGAATTCGCACATATCTCACGCAAGACACTGCAAAAACCTTAATTTATGCACTTATCATCTCCCGCATTGACTATTGCAATTCCCTCCTTACTGGTCTTCCCCAAAACAGACTCAACCCCCTACAATCTATTTTGTATGCTGCGGCAAGATTGATTTTCCTTGCAAATCGTTTTTCCTCTGTTGAATCACTCTGTATGTCTTTACACTGGTTGTCTGTTTTCTACCGAATCCAATATGAAATACTTTTACTTACCTACAAGGCCATCAACAATGCTGCACCAACATACATCTCCTCTCTTGTCTCAAAATATCTCCCAACTCGGCAACTCCATTCTGCACAAGATCTGCGTCTCTCATGCACCCTCATTACATCCTCCCATTCCCAGTTACAGGACTTTTTTTGGGCTGCACCCACTCTATGGAATTTTCGCACAATAAAACTCTCCTCTGGTCTACAAACTTTCAAGCATTCTCTGAAAACCCACCTCTTCAGACAAGCTTATAATATACCTCAACCACTCTCTTAACCTCACTACATTACCCTATTACCACCTGTTATACAATTACCCCCTGACCAACATTGTTGTGTGACAGGATCATTTCGCTTATGAGTCACTTTTACCTTTGCAGCCTGGCTGGGCCGAAATGCAAAATGTAGACTTAGCCTTAGCCTCATGTGTCAAACTCCCATTGTCCTATAGATTGTAAGCTTGCAAGCAGGGCCTTCTCACCTCTTTGTCTGTTTTACCCAGTTTGTTTTTTAGTTTACTATGTTTGTCCCCAATTGTAAAGTGCTACGTAATATGCTGGTGCTATATAAATAAATGATGATGATGATGATGATAGGACACAATTTCTGAACTGTGTCATCATGCCACAGATAGTGAAGCCAACCACGTCTTGTACTGGCTCAGCATCAGGGAGAATGCCAGACTCTTCAGGGAGTGAGGGAGATCACCCCTATTTCAGGGAATCTCCCTGACATTCAGGGAGAGTTGGCAAGTATGAATTTATTCGACTATTTAGGTAGAAATAACAGGCCTTTCCACAGAACAATCAGAATCGGTTAAATTAAATCACTGGGCATATTTTCCCAAATGAATCACAAAAAGCTTTTTCTTCTTTCCTTGCAATAAGATCTCAGATGGGACAAATTGTCAAGCATTAACTGTGTGTTGTTTGTTATGTGCGTATTGTCGCTAACCAATAACGATTGTCGAACCTCGACAACGCACAAATATTTATTCGCACATAGTAGAATAATATGCTCAAGCGAATTGATAATAAATACAGCCGTTACTTATCGCAGGCGCTCTGGATCCAGTGTGCAGTCATTCAATCCTGAAGTCTGGGGACAAGATGTCTGAACACTAGATGTGAAGCTGCTGCTTATATACACACAAAAATACAATAACACAATGAAGATGGTATAGCTTGCATCTATTGGTCCAGGTCTCAGGAAGGTCCAAGGGGTTGTCAATCATTGGCTAGTTCATCCTAAGGAATCCAAAGGAGGGGGTCACCTCTCCAGGGGGTATGCTCGGCTCTTCCCGCCAAGATTCCTTAGTCTTAAGTAGTTCATAATTCCCTATCATTCATAACTTGTGTATGCACTCTGCGATTCCCTCACAGAGTGAACCAAATAGTAGGATATGTAAAGAGGTTTATTATGATACCACTCATGATATGATTCCTTCAACCTGTTCCGTGTATTTCACTAATATGCATGTAACTCTAATATAACATATAAATACTACTATATTTCGACATAACTGACTATGTGTTGTAACTACTATTAATGTGTACTATTTTATAAGTATGCGTGTTTCTGCTAATGTATGGTAAAAGACCAATTACTGTTGCTGCCACGTGTAGTGGATGCGTACACCCTTTCACGCCGTAGCGCGCCCTTGTATGTCGTAGCGTACCGTACGCATCTTTTTGGACAAAGACAACCAAGTTTGCTCAACTTTAATTGAAATGACTTTATCCAATTAGCTGACTTCGACATGTTATAAAGAAAATGTATATTTAGGGTTACTTGCCTGAAGAGTCCCTGAGAATTTCCTGAACCATCTGCAGAGATCAGATTTAGTAGCCAATCACAAAAATGGTTGCAGTGTGATGCTATAAATAGGCTAAAGGTGTCTCAGACAAGTATTATATAGTCTGGTCCTGCACAAGCTCTTCTAATTGGAAGCAACACTGGAGTGAAGCACTGTCTAAAGTTAAAATATTGTTTATTTTGCTAGTATTCTAAACAACAACTGTGAATGATGATTAGTATCTAAAGGCTGATCTTGCTTTGAAAAATGTCCTGTTGTAGAATGTGGTGGTAATTAGTATGTGATGGAGTATCTCTGTTTGTTTCTTTGGAACAATCAATATGAAGACCTTCTTAAAAACATTGCTATGTCAAAGCAGTCATTGTATTTATTATGTACACCAGAGCAGGATCTGGCTGGTGCAAGTGTCACAAACTTCAGCTGCACTGTTGTGACCCCAACAGTCAAACATATTGTAGTTTGCTGTGAGAACCAGTTCCTATAGACAGATACATATGAAAGGCATAGTTGCAGGGGTCCTTAATGCTGGCGGTGTTGGAGGTTTTGTCCTGGGGAGGTTCGTCTGTGACACTGACATTGTTGACAAATGCATTGAGCAGAGAGACTGTGTAGACACAGCTGTTGCATCATCATAACTGACTCACACCTCAGCAACTATATTAATGCAGCAATCTGCCTGAGTCACTGCCAGATTATTGTTGCCCAGGTGTTGCTCTCTAAACTGGTTTTCTGTGTACAGAATCTTTGGCAGTATACCTGACCACAGTTGCTAATAATTCTGTGGCTCTACTGTGTGCTGAATCTTTGTCATTAACCCTTACCACGGCTACTAATAATTCCTTGCCTGTTTAATAAATCTTTTGTATTTACCCGGACCTCGGTTACTTACACTTACTTGGCTTCCAGATCACGCGCATATGCACCCATTCCCTTTGTAAGAAAGTGGTAGGTCTTCATCCCATGGGAGAACTACCAGGTGTTATATTTCATTATATTGCCTCTGATGAAACAGTGGTCAACACCGAGAAACGCGTCAGTCTAGTTTAATCAGCCAGATTGGAGCAATTAACAGACCAGCACTTAACCCCGGGTTTGGTTTTTTTTCATCTATTGCGTTTTTTTGCACAGATCCAGGAATTCGTGGGAGAACTACAGCGGGACTTTTCCAGCACTACATACAGGTTGGAACAATCTGATCTATTTAATACAATATCAAATGTAACACTCAAATGGTCCAACTTATGAGTGTCATTACAAGTGGATGTGCACACTGAGTTGTGCGTACTATTTTAAGAGCCAGTCTTGCTGTGACTGGTAACTACACCGCTTTTCTTTGTGATGCTGGACAACCATATATGATTGGATATAGTTCTCCCCTTTGCCATTGGCACTATCAAACAGGACTGTGCTAGCAATATTATTATGTATGGTCACTTCATTGTGCTCATGTACGTAATTTGTTTTTAATTATTTTATTGTGTATTAAATTGTCTTATATAGGTTCTAAGCTTTGCGCTTTTTCTGAATCCCTGTTTTATATTCCATTACCATATGCAATAGATATCCTTTGCCTCTTACTCCAGAATTATTTCAGCAACTGCTCTTTGCTAAGATTTTCAGCAAATTGAACTTTAGAGGGGCCTATAACCTCTCAGTATCTATAATTCCAAACTTGATATGAAGATTGTGAATATTTAATGATGCATTATGGACTTGTTAACGTCACAGCCACATTCCAACATTAAATTAATTATGTATTTTGAGATATCTTGGATCTATACTTAATAGTTTATCTGGTGACACCTTCATATATTCACAACACAGATGTCATGTACGGGTAAATCTTGGTGGGCCTTAGAACTCATGGACAATACGTTTGAAAAGTGCATTATAGAAACTGAATCTATAGATTTTGGGACACATCATATCTATTAAGGGAGTTGGATCCTGTAAAAACTTCATTTATTAAGGGCTCGCCTTTTTCAAAATTGAACAGCTAATTTCTGACCTGAGAGCATGGTAAATTCCTCGGTTATAAATATTACTGCACTACCTCTAAGAGCTCATTTGTGGAGTAGCTCTTGGCAAAGCTAGTAATACATTATCCTATCAGGGTTTTTCATTTTGCCAAGACCTGAATTGTAAAAAGAAGATGCCACTGGTGCCAACCTCCATAATTAGGTGAGAAAACAAAGAGTGTCAAAGAGGGTTGTGTGTGGGGGGGGTCTTTATTTACAATAATGTTTTTTCTACAGTATTTTCTTTTTACATTTTTTCCAGGCGCACTACAGGCCTCAGAGGACCCTGAAAGCCAGGCCATGCTGACACTTGTGGTTCCTCAAGTGCCAGCATGCCCTGGCAGCCATAGGTATACTGAAACTTGTAGAACTATAAGTGCCGGCATGCCTAACCACTTAAAGGTGGAAATGCTGGGAACTGAAGTGCACCATGAAAAATATTATATTTTAACAATTTAATTATATTTATTAACCCACACCCAATTATTAACCCATACCCATGGCCCAGGGGGCAATAGACCGTCAAAGTCGAATAATTTGATAAAGTTGGCTAAATTGATTTATATTTGTTTATCGTGCAATTGTAATTAGTACGCTACGTCATTCCGGGGTTAATAACGCAATTGCACAGGTAAAGAGCACATATACTTACATTCACACCTACATTTGTGAATAGGACACATTTATTACCAACTCACATGAGTTCCAACTCACATTTATTTATTAATAAATTATATGGAGGTTATTTATACATAGATAAAACTACAGTAAAGGTATTTATGGTTCATGTCCTCAAAAATGTATGGAGATTGGTCTCATATTAATATTATACCAGTAGAAATCCGGTATCAATAGAGGAGGGATCACACATAGCGATTGCTAGTTATGAATAGTATGAGATAAATACTCAAAAGCACTTTGTTTATGGGTCAGTATAAACTGTTTTTTCAACGGGAAGACACATATGCAACAGTTGGAGTGAGTTGCCCCCACTTTTGGAAAGAGGATCGATTGAACTGACCAGTAGTCTTCTGGAACATCATAAACCCTGGACCAAGAAAGAACTTTCTTAGTGTTATCTGTGTATAAAGTGTTGAAGTCGTATAATTGGATATATATATATATATATATATATATATATATATATATATATATATATATATAGTGATTATATGTACATTATAGTGTTATTAAAGGTTTAGGTTATAGGAAAGGTGTCATGCCTGATATCATATTGTTCCCCTAATCATCAGCAGCTGTCCGGTGCAGTCGGCGAAGAGATCGCACATTGCATACTTTAGTTATTGATATTAGGAAATAATCCTTTGTATGATGCTGGCTATGAAAGGAGCAGACCCCCTGGAGAGACGACCCCCACCTTTGGATTCCTTAGATTGAATCAACCTATGATCTGTTTACACTGGGCCCACCCAACGTCTGGACCTATAGAAACAATCTACGTCATCTCTATTGTTTAAGTGTAACACTGTACTGTATATAATCATAGCTGCACACACCCTGGCCCTCAGTCAACTCTGACACAGTATTCTAACAGATATACTATCCATCGGGTCCCGTGGGTGCGCAGCGAGCGCTTGCGATTGCATTGGTATGTATTTTATCTTTTGGTATTGGCTGTACTGTACTTTATCATAATATAATAATGTATTGAATTGTTGACTATTTACATCTACTATAATAAATAACTTTGTGCTTTGGAAACACATACAACTGAGTGGGCAATGCTTATTTTAAAACAATAGAATTACATTCATAATTGGGGGATCGTGAGTTTAGGAGTTACGTTATCGGCAGGTATGCAACGCTCACGGTATTCGGTTCCTCAACAAAGGGTGGATTGACGGACGCGTCGCATGGCAGGAAAGAACGTAATGTGTTCAAGACCTGTGGTTCACTTTGTGTTGAGAAACCGAATGTCCGTTGTTGCATAGACTGAAGGAACGCTAATTGGAATCTAGGGACAAGAAAGAAAAATGTTTCTTGTTATTGTTGTTTTACGTTTTAAAGTGTATTGCATTGCTGAGCGTATGTGTATTTCCTGCTGTGCGTACGCAAACTTCCGGTAGATTTGCCACGTGTTTAAACAATCGTCTTGATAGTTAGTATATGTGCATAGTATAATTACTTGTGAAAACCTCGGAGACATTATTACTGTTGTTGGGAACTTTCAATTTTCTGCACAGAAAAGGTGTATAGTGTGTGATTTTGTAACGTAGATACACTGTTATTATTCATTGTACTCAGTTGCTGTCTGACGAGGCGGATTGCCCAACTGAAGGACGGTATACAGGGCAGGTATACCGAATGCGAAAACCGAGTTTTCGCAAAGCGCTACCAATAGATCGCAAGGTTTGCTAATAATTAGTATTGGTAGGCTGTGCGATCTAACCGCATGACAACCATCAGTGCGAATTGGTGAAGCAGCTAGGAGGAATTATGTTGGAAAGGCTGGTTGATTGTATCGACTTTGTTCTCCCAGTTATAATAAACTCAGCAGATTTTTGTGGTTTAGCCAGGGTATCGAGGAGCTGATAGCCCTTGGGTCCCACAGTGATATTGTCTGTGTTAGGGGTCCTTGTTTAATACAAGAGGAAGTGAGTGGATGCGGCTTGAGCAAATGTGTCCACGGCCAGTAAGAGATCTCTAGCGGTAGAGTGTTTGTAGCAAATTGTTGAAAGCGTTATTGTTCAACATGGATGCTAAGCATACTCTAGAGATGGCCATTGTACTGCCTAAGGAAGGTCTTATTGAGTCAGCGAGATTTCTCATGTGTGAAAAATATGGTGCATACACAACTGTGTATTGTGACACGTGGGTCGAAATGACCAAAGATAGTGATAGGCCTTTCCCAACAACAGGGAGTCTTAATGCAGAGGTACTAAATACCGTAAAAGATAAAGTACGGTTGATTAAGTCAACGAAAGTGAGAAATGCACATAATCATTGTTTAAAATCGTGGCAAATGGAAGGTAACACGTGGCAGAGCAGCGAACGCACAGCGGAAGTGAGTGTGGCGAAAAACGCGTGTTCAGCGGAAGTAAGCGTACCAGAAACAAGCATTCTGGAAGTGTGCGTTGCTAAGCGTGGCGAACTGAGCGCAAACACGCCCTCGACAAATTCGGTCGGGGCGGGAAGTACAGCCAATACCAAAAATGTGAAAACTGTAACTAGTAACCTGTATGTTGTTTTAAGTAATGTTAAAAGTAATGTTTCAGGACAAAGAAGAGGGACGGTCCCACCAACAGGGGCAGCAGCTGAAAGTGGTGAGAATAATGAAAAGGTTAACACAGGGGGAGACATCCATTGTACTGCAGCAGTAATTTCAGCAACTAGATCAAAACATAGTCATTTGGTAGACTTACATCCTGTCTGCACTACAACAGTTCCCAATGGGAAAGCGGACAGAAATGGTGACGTTCCCTTAAAACATGTAGCAAAGCATGATACATGCACTAGGTCTCAAACATTTTCAATTTTGTCTGATTTCCCTGATCCTAGGAAAGATTTGACCAAATGTCAGCAGTTTATTAGATATTATGGTAATATGTATGAGCCAACTAATAACGATTGGCGAGTATTATTGAAAACCTGTCTTCCTCTCAATACTGATATACAAAAGTTCATTAAGGATTGTATGTTGGAGGAAGATGCATCCTTAACCGAGGATGATAATCAGGACAATATAAGACAAATAATCACACGGTTGGCCATATATTTCCCAGTGATAGTGGACTGGAGTAAAATTTTTACAATCCAGCAAAGATAGTGAAAATACAACAGACTATTTTTGCAGAGCTCTAATAGAAATGGGCAAATATACTGGGGTACCAGACATAAAAGATAATGTACACTACAGAGAGGTTGCTGTTAAACTTCTAATGGATGGCCTAAGGGAAAACTTGAAAAGAAGGGTGCAAACTTCATTAACAAACTGGAAAGGAATCACCGTAAGTGCTCTCAGGGAGTCAGCTATAGAACATGATAGAAGTATGAATAAAGAGAAAGAGACACTAAGTGATAGGGTAATGATGGTAAGTATCCCAGCATTAGAGGGTCTGCACACCCGAACACCAGCATACAACCCACATAATAAGAAACATAGAAATATCAGGTGTTTTAAGTGTAACGAAGAAGGCCATTTCGCAAGAGATTGTAAAAAGGAAGAGAAACAACATGAGTTGAGGAAGTGTTTTCAATGCAATGAAATAGGACACCTAGCAAAACAGTGTGCAGACATGACAGGGACGTGTTTCTACTGCCGTAAGAAGGGACACATGAGTAGGAACTGTGTAGAGAGAACGGATACCTGGGTTGGAAATCACGTAGACATCCACAAAAGAGGCGAACACTTCTCTCAGAGGTTCCCCTACAATTGATTGCACACTCTGTAACAACTAATACTTTGGGGGAGAGTTATAGCCAACTCTAGAGTACAGGTCAGACCTGCAATTCTACAACTAGACAAGGTAAAGGTTAAAACTGTGGGGAGTATTAATGTGCAAAATGTAGAAAGAAATTTATTTAAAAGCTAATCTGTGTTGATTTTGTTTGTTTGTTTTATGTTGTCACATGTTTGCTTTCCTAAATCGCTGGCCGATGGAAAAGAATGGAAATGTTTGTTTTGTTTGCTGTTTTAAGATAACTATCTTGTTTTTCTTCTCACAGATAAAGGGGACAAAAAAAGAGTATAAATTTAGTGATTAGAGGGGTGAGATAGAGAAATAGAAGAATTACTCTTGAAAGACTAATTAGCAATAGACAAATGGAACACTGTTTGTTTTAGGCTGCAGTGTCTCATGATAATTTGTTTGGCTGAGAATCATTATCCAACAATGAAGTATATACATACTTTGCTCCAAAATATCGTTTAGGTATCTCCGACGAGTCATCAACAGTTAATTTTTACATTTCTCTATTATAAGTTAGGAAAGTCCGTTGAAAAGGTATGTAGTCAATGAGATACCGAGTTCTTAATGAACAAATGACGGACGAAACTGGATTGCACTGTTAAGACCCCCTAGTCAAGTATGGGGAGGGGTCATAGTTAGCAAATAGCTAAGGGGAGCAGTGGAATGAATACAGCCATTTCCCCATAGAGTCAGAGTCCAATCCAGCTGTCATTTTGTTTTAAAAATCTCCCTTTCTGCATGTATGTTTGTATTCAAATCTTTATATTCCCATCATTCATTGCTTTCCTATTTCTCATTCTTTACACAAACACTAGTACCTCTCTCTCTCTCTCTCTCTCTCTCTCTCTCGTAGAGATAAAATCAGACACAGTCTCAATGGGGCTAAAACATATTTTTATTTTTTTACATAAGACAAATTCAGAGATACACACACTAGATTGACATGAGTTACAGAAACAGTCAGGGGTTTTGTTTTCATGGGTATAGAAACTGCTGATTTTAAGCAGAAAGGTTCTGTTGTGGAAATACGATTCATGTTTTATAGATTGCATATCTGTGTTGTTTTTTTTGTTTTATGATTCGTGCCTCCTGTTCAAAAATGTGCCTTTATATGGAGGCACAAAGAGTGGATCGGAGATTGCTGGAGGTAAGGCATACAGATATGCATCTCTGTATAGAACATTGGAGTAGGATTTTTACCACAAGATACGACATAATGTGAACCCTATAAAATGTAGAATTTTCATGTTTTATATTTTTTTACTGTTAGACAGACATGTACTGGATACTGTTATATTTGAAGAAAGTGTTATAGAAATAGACCCCTTAGCCTTTCCCACTTAGTCAAGTAGCTGAATGTGAGGTACTGAGAATGACATGTGAGTTGGCAGAGGGAAAATCGATTGATATACATTGGTCTTCAGCAGTTTTCTAGTCTAGGGGGCGATGTTGAGGTGACTGAGAAATCGTTTTATAGCAATACCAGCACATGATTAGGACACTACATAGAGGACTTTATACAGTGACACAGTTACCAACTGAAGTAGCTGCTAGTAAGGTCCACACTTACACACACGACCATACATGGCTGTCACACCAGGGCGAACATAGCTGTCAAATAGACAGCAGGGTTTTATGTGACAGTTAACAAATCTATGTTTTGTTCTGCTTTTCGTTGTATTGTTTTAGTTCTAAAATGTGAACACACACACACACATGCACGCATACACATATTGGTTAATATATGAAGATTTGTGTTACCTGAGGAATAAACTGTCTGGAAGGTGAAGAGATGTGGTGAGGAGTCTGGTGGACTCTGGAGAGATGGACAAGGTAGACCAATAGAGCCATCCCATATCCCTCCTGCTGATGGGTTTTCCTCCAGATAAAACAAATACACGTCATCCAATTACCACCATGCAGGATCCTCAAGTATACACTGGTGTACCAATGAAATATGTCTGGGTAAAGGTGTATTGAAATGTGTCTAATGTATTACTGTGTCATACTCAAAACCTTTGTTATTCAATGTGATAGTCCTAGAGTTATAATAGATGATAGGGGTATTCATGTTATTAATAACAGATGTATAATGTATGAGTAGTGGTAACAAATCACATACTTTCAATTAACCATAAACCAGTGTGAACATAAAGTAAAGGTACTCGGTAGAACGAATTGAATAGAATAAGAGTTGGAACTTGATTAAAGTGACTGATAGCTTCGGCCACTAGTCCTTTCCCGCTAACAAAAGATCACTCCTGGGCAGACTCCTAACCTGTCAGTTTTTGAAATGTTCTTGACCCCTCGTGAGATGAGATTGTAACTGGGAGGCTAGGTTAGACCTTGAGAGAAGGTAAATAGTGAGACAGCAAAACGTCTAAAACACTGTTTCCTGAAAAGTCACACTAACTGTCAGGATGTTGGATCGGGAGAGTAAGTTGTGGAGCAGAAATTTCTCAGGCTCAGGTTATTTGACAGACAGGTACCAGGTGTAGGCTACCAGCATCACGGCTTCAAGGGTAGCAGAGACACACTGGTGCCCATTCCACCCACTGCAGAGGGGCCAACACTCAGAGAAGGGTCCAAGGGCACTCATGAGTCTGTACTGGAAGGCCTCGAATGCAGTTAGTAGCACCTGAGCCAAAGGCTAAGACTGTTGTCCAGCATGAAGTTGTAGTTTTTCCTGTTTTGTGTTCTCTCATTTCATTCTCTTCTCAGGGCGGTTAATTCTTTTGATTATTAGCAGGTGACAGAGACTGGTTCAGGTAATGATAAGGAAGTATTGGGGAGGAAGAAGTTAGTAGCATAATCAGTCCAGCCAATTACTCTATTGAATTCATGGGTAAAGGAAAATTTAGAAACCTTGGAGCTTGGAGAAAGTGCGAGGGGCTATTGTCTGAGTAGCATTACGTCCGTAAGTACGGCGACCCATGGTTAAAAACACCCAGCGATGCCAGTCCAGTAATATTCGGACTTGAGCAGGCATCCTTGAGAATGATTATCATTCTTGGGAGGGTAAGGTATTAAACCAAACAAAGTGCTGGGTGTGCTTACACGTGCCTCAGTGATTATATCAAGTAGGATTAGTTCTCTTTCCACTAAATATTCTTGAGGTATCCGAACTATAGGCGGGAGGTCACTAAGGGAAAAAGTAGGACACCTAGGTCCCTTAGTCTGAAGTCTCCCAATGCTTTGCAAGCCGATCACTGTTAAATCTGAGTATTGGGAGACTGGGAAGAACGAACAGACAATAGCCCGCCCACAAGTGTTGATGAAAAGAACTGATGACATTATTAGAAGTGTGTATATTAACGCAGGCTGAAGGAGATTGCATATGACATTATTGATAGACATAGGATGATGCTATTGATGAACATGAAGTGTTTAAATGTATTCTGAGCTTAAAGACATGCGTTGGACAGAAGAACCTGTTAAACTTGAAGAACTGTAGTAGAGAATTCTGTATAGCTGATACATGTTCTATTGTACCTTGTACCTTTCCAAATAATGTATTAAGTGTTTTATTGCACCCTTGAAGGGCATGCAAAAGGTTATCTCCAAGCTCCAGAAGTGTATGGTTTATAGTAAAAGAAGAAATCGTTTAGAGGATTAAGACTCTCTCTTATGATAACTTGTTTAGATCTACAAACAGCGTGGTCATACACCAAGGGGGATTTGTATTACATAACAATGAAACGTGGTACTGAGATCCTGCATATAACATCTTTAAGGCGATAGTTTATTATAGTATCAAAGGGTGGACTGTTGAAGTCGTATAATTGGATGAACGAAAGTATATTGGTTTAATATTGCTTAGCCATGCAAATGCGATCCGTACGCCACGTAACACGTGGCATGGTGCGTTCGCACGGTAAAATACGCACGCACACACTCGCATTACAACATTTAGTTATTTATATAATTTCATATTGGTTCTGTTACACTGTAATTCAGGAGCAGATAGTATTTGGTTTATTATTAGTCTATATATATATATATATATATATATATATATATATATATATATATATATATATAGTGATTATATGTACATTATAGTGTTATTAAAGGTTTAGGTTATAGGAAAGGTGTCATGCCTGATATCATATTGTTCCCCTAATCATCAGCAGCTGTCCGGTGCAGTCGGCGAAGAGATCGCACATTGCATACTTTAGTTATTGATATTAGGGAATAATCTTTTGTATGATGCTGGCTATGAAAGGAGCAGACCCCCTGGAGAGACGACCCCCACCTTTGGATTCCTTAGATTGAATCAACCTATGATCTGTTTACACTGGACCCACCCAACGTCTGGAGCTATAGAAACAATCTACGTCATCTCTATTGTTTAAGTGTAACACTGTACTGTATATAATCATAGCTGCACACACCCTGGCCCTCAGTCAACTCTGACACAGTATTCTAACAGATATACTGTCCATCGGGTCCCGTGGGTGCGCAGCGAGCGCTTGCATTGGTATGTATTTATCTTTTGGTATTGGCTGTACTGTACTGTATCATAATATAATAATGTATTGAATTGTTGACTATTTACATCTACTATAATAAATCACTTCGTGCTTTGGAAACACATACAATTGCGTGGGCAATGCTTATTTTAAAACGATAGAATTACTTTAATAAAAGATAAACATATACAAAATAGTGGGCGCTAGATATCACATTATAAATTATTTTATTATACCATAAAATAAGAACATAAAACCATATAATCACCTGGCCATATTATTGAACAGCCAGCACAGTATCAGTGTAACTGGTGTGTGTAATCACACTACATTCTGAAACAAAATATTCAAAACTCAATATCCAACATATGCAATAGGTCAATATGCTGTTATTGGCTAGCTCACTCTGTGAGATTGCACAATCACCAAAATATATCAATAGCTGGGTCTAAAACTCCGGAGCTGGTAGATACGTCACAGTCTCACGCAGCTCCGCTATTGAAGTGGAAATTAATTGAGACGGTTCTTCAATTCAAATCTTGTCACCAATCACTGGCGGAGAACTTTTTGGACAGGAAACCACAAGGAATGGGAAGACCTGCAGAATTCTTTTGAGACAGCACCGCTCCAATCCTAACAGAGGATGCATCGACCTCCAGGAAGAACGGTTTGTTTTGATCGGGTTGGGATGACAGGTGCAAGCATAAAGGCCTTCTTAATGGCTAGGAAAGCTTGTACAGCCTCTGGTGGCCAGGATTTAGATTGACCACCCTTTCGAGTAAGAAGAGTAATGGGAGAGATTAGCGTGGAAAATCCCTTGATGAATTGGCGATAGTAATTCGTAAAACCAATAAAACGCTGGGTAGCTTGGAGACCGGAAGGCTGAGGCCAATTTTGAATAGCTTCCAATTTGCTGGGATCCATCCGAAGGCCAGAACCCGAAACTATATACCCCAGGAAGGGAACTTGAGAGCAATTGAAGAGACACTTCTCTAATTTGCAGAACAAGTGATTAGAACGTAAATGAGAAAGAACTTCTTTGACATGCAGAATGTGAGTAAACAGGTCTTGTGAAAAAATTAGAATGTCATCCAAATATATAACCACCGACAGATAGAGTAAATCTCTGAATATCTCATTAACAAAGTCTTGAAAGACAGCTGGCGCGTTACAGAGGCCAAAAGGCATCACCAGGTATTCATAGTGGCCGTCTCTGGTATTAAATGCAGTTTTCCACTCGTCTCCTCTGCGAATTCTGATCAGGTTGTAGGCCCCTCTGAGGTCCAACTTAGTAAAAATTTGTGCCCCTCAAATACGGTCAGAGTTCCGAAATTAAAGAAAGAGGGTAACGATTTTTAATCGTGATGGCATTTAGTCTCCTGTAATCAATGCACGGTCTGAGAGAACCGTCCTTCTTCTTTACAAAAAAGAAGCCTGCACCTGCTGGAGAAGATGACTTCCTGATGAATCCCCTCTTGAGGTTCTCGGCAACATACTCGGACATAGCTTTCGTCTCAGGTATAGACAGAGGATATACCCTGCCTCTAGGAATACTTTTTCCAGGGATAAGGTCGATAGGGCAATCCCAAGGCCGATGGGGAGGAAGGAGTTCAGAAGCGGTTTTAGAAAATACATCAGAAAACCCGGAGTAAGCTACAGGAAGACCAACCAGGGAAGATGTGCAGAGGCAGGCCAGCTTGGATTTCAATGGAGAAACGGATCTCAGGCACTTCTTGTTGCAGGAGGGACTCCAGCGGATAACTTGTGCTCGTTGCCAGTCAAATTGTGGAGCATGAAGTTTAAGTCAGGATGATAGGGTTAATGGACTGTGGAAGCACAAAAAAACTTATGAACTCAGAATGAAGCGCTCATACTTCCATCTGAAGTGGAGGAGTATAGAGAGAGATTGAGCCATTGGAGACTCTATTCCCATCAACTGCTGTGAGCATCAAATGTTGGGTCAACGGTATTGTATTGAGACAGAGTTCAGTCACTAACTTAGAGGAAATAAAGTTCCCTGCGGACCCCGAGTCCACAAAGGCCCAGGTGGGAAATGGACCATTGGGGGAAACCAAGGTGACAGGCATCAAAAACTCTGACTCCTTCCGAGAGTAGGGAGAAAGGCACTGTGGTCCTAGGTTGACCTCCCTATTATCACCTAGGAGGTGGCATTTACCCGGCCTCTTGGGACAAACGGAGAGGAGATGACCTGGTTCACCATAATATAAACAGGAGGTGGTTCCTCATTTGTCTTTCACGTTCCTCTGGAGAGAGACGGGAACGACCGATCTGCATGGGCACCTCCAAGGGTGGAGTAGGAGGGATAACGTTGAGTGCCAACCGAGGAAAAGGTCGGCGAGTGTGATCCCGTTCGAAAGCCCGTTCCATGTGGCGAATGTCGACTTTGATACAGAGGGATATGAGGTCGTCCAGGTTGGGGGGGGAGGCCACGAGAGGCTAAATCATCCTTTATGCGATCATTAAGGCCTTGCCAGAAGGTAGCAATGAGAGCTTCATCATTCCATCGGAGTTCAGCTGCTAGAGTCCTAAATTGTACCACATAATGTCCTGCCGTAAGGGAACCTTGGTGTAACCCTAGGAGACTGGAGGCAGCTGAAGAAACTCTTCCGGGTTCGTCAAATACTTTTCGGAACCTCTCCATGAAGACCACAGAATTTTGCAGTATAGGGTCATCCCGTTCCCAGAGAGGGGCAGCCCAGGCCAATGCTTGCCCTGAGAGGAGCGAAATCAAATAGGCCACTTTAGCTTTTTCTGACGAGAAATTCTCCGGAGCCAATTCGAATTGAATAGAGCACTGGTTGAAGAAGCCACGGTATTTCAGCGGATCGCCATCGTATTTCTCGGGAGGAGGAAGACGGAGGCCTCTGATGGTAGCACCCCTAGCAGGGACGGTAGGATCTGATGCAGCAGAGGATGTGGCGGCCGAGGAAGTGGTAGGTGGCGATGCTTGTAAGGAGTCCAGACGGGAGATGACTCCCTGAATGCATTGCAATAATTGTGCCTGGTTGGATTCTTGTCGTTCCACTCTCTGACCCAGGTGAAGTAATAAGTCGCGGGCCGAAGGTTCGTCCAGTCCGCTCATGGCCAGAGTATTCTGTCACACTTTTACACAGAGAATATCACCGACTGGTATTAGCGCTACTAACTTGAGAGGCGCGGAGTCTAACACACCACCGGTGTTCACCAGGGACCCCGCAAGGAGGTTTGGGCTTGGCTGCGTGCGATGTGCAGGTCGCAGTTCTCCCAGGAAGTCACCAGTGCAGCGAATAGGGTAGTCAGACAGGCCGAGTCAAAACCAAGGAAGCGAGGTACCACGCAGAGTAGACAAGAGTAGTCAGGGACGGTCCAAAGGTCAATACCAGTGCGGGCAGCGAAGTCCAAGGGAAATCCGGAAGAGAGGTCAAACAAGCCAAGGAGTCTATACACAGGAGTTCAGGAACAGGAATGCAAACTAAATGCTGGAGCAGGGTAGAACCAATACTCTGGCACTGGACATGTGTCAGAGGCTGCTTTAAGTACTCTAAGGTGCCTCCTGATTGGGTTAGGGAGATTTAGGCGGTTTAGACATGCTGGCTGCAGACAGGTGAGTAGAGATAGAGTTCTGATGCTAGACAACAGGACGTGGATTGCAGAGAGAAGGTGCCTGTCTCCGGCACCTGTGGAGAGCGCAGAGATGGCCCCTGACACCTGTTCAATAATATGGCCAAGTGATTATATGGTTTTATGTTCTTATTTTATGATATAATAAAATAATTTAAAATGTGATATCTAGCGCCCACTATTTTGTATGTTTATCTTTTGACTCTTTGTAGGTTGGATGCCTATAAGTGGTGCAGCTGTTATACACATTTTTTAAGGTCTTACTAGCGCCCAAAATTATATTATTTTTATCCTCTGAGAATTGTTAATTGTGTTTAAGGCTGAAGACAGAGCAGCGGAGAGCGGACTGCAAGACAGCGGGACCCCAGGTAAGTATGTGTTGCGAGGGTGTGGGGGCGCTCATCAAGGTGGGGGGCCCGGGGGGCGCTCATAGGGAAGGGCCGTACTGGGCCCCATGATTTCTGAAGGCGGCCCTGGGTACACTGGCACTAACAGAATGCTCACGATTAGACATGCCACTGGTGGATGGACTCTCCACAGGGATTTGTGTCATTTCTGATTCAGAGCATACATTATCCTCTAATGCCTTACTGTTATCTTTCAGCTCGGCTTTCAAGCGTAACAGTAGTTGTGCACAACTTGTAGACTCCAAATTACTTGGTCTTGCTTGGTCACGAGTGACCGTACAAGAAGAAGGCTCGGTAACATTTTTGGATCTGCCACTAATAGAGAAAGGTGAAGGCCTCATTCTCTCTTTGCCACTGCGTGTGTAGAATGGCATGTTGGCAATTTGTTTTTTATTGGCACTTAACTTTTCCTCAGTTACACTTCTTTTTGGCTTCAACACGGTAAATTTTTTTTGGGTGTGTGTTTTTTTGCCTGATTTCAAAAGACTATGTAGTTTGACATCGCCTTTCCCAGATGACGTACTGGGAACACTACCATCAGGACTGGTGACAGAACCTGGTTGCTGATTCTGCTCATATGTGGACTGCTTTGAATCCATTTTAATGAGGCCAAAGCACTAGTAGTGCTAAAAATTGTTTTAGATACTACTGACAAATATGACTTTTGACAGCCAGAAAAATTAATGCAAAAGAATGGGGGACACCCCAAAAGCACTTGGAGTGCCAGAAATTGTACAAAAACCTTCCTCTATCCTCCTCTTACTGCTGTAACAACTGGTATTAAGATTACAATGGTATTGAATAGAAACAATAATGTGTCCAATTACTGCTCTGTCCCAACGCTGATATAGCCAGTGTGACCTAACCCTGCTCTCTCCCTCTGTCAAATGGCGATGGATTGCTGTGGAGGCTGGTATTTATGCTTTTCAAATCTCGCGAGAACCGAGCTCAGAAATACAAATACGTCACAATGACGTTTTGCCTCGATGTCGATTCCGAATGGGCGGGAGAGTACCGAGCGTGCTCAGCTCGGTACTCAAATAGCCCGCCCATCTCTAACACACATTATATATATATATATATAGTAACAAAAGGAGGCATTTAGCTGGCAATATGCAGAGAAAGTAGGGAAGTAGAGTAAAACATTGGCACAGTTATGTACCTTGGTGGAGATTAAACCAGGTAAAAACATATGTGTAGTAAAAGTTGGTTTACTTACAAGATTTAAAAAGCAATGGACAGGTTGTATCTGAAAGTCTAAACAGAGCCAGGGATGGGCGTGTCCTTTTTAAAGAGAAGGTGGGTGTGTCACCTGTCCATCAAGCTAGGCCTGTGGGAGGAGTGTCAGGTATAAAACCCTGCTTGTTTTATTGTTCAGGGAGATCAACGCTGGGATAGCTGGCTGATCTTGACAGAGAGCTGGACTATGTATAGTAAGCGTTTAGGGTCTCCATAATTGCTGTGCAAGTATACGGTGTCAAACAATTATTACCATCCTGACAATAAAGAACCATAAAAAGGAAGAAGTTGTACGCGTGTGCTTCACCAGTAGCGGGCTCTTGCCACAAGTGGTGTCAGAAGTGGGATACTCCGGGAAGCAAGTTTCCACTACCCAACCCGCGCAGACGTCAACATGGAGGAAGTACTGAGAACCCTCGTGAATGTGGCCGCTGCGCAGCAACAGCAGCAAGCTCAGATGCTACAAGTCGCCGAGGCACAGGTGGAAAACACAAGGCTCTTAAGAGAGGAGTTAAGCCAGGTGAGACATGACAGAAATGAACCACCTGGTCCTGTTCTCCTGAAAATGTCGCCAGGTGATGACATAGAAGCATATCTGGTGTCCTTTGAGAGACTTGCAAAAAGGGCAAAATGGCCTCCTAAAGATTGGGCTGAGAGACTGGCGCCATATCTGACTGGTGAAGCTCAGCGAGCTTATATGGATCTAGATGAGGACCGGGCCTCTGATTATTCGTGCCTAAAGTCTGAGATATTGGCTCGCATTGGAGTTTCCGGGCCAGGCCGAGCTCAGCGCTATCACCAATGGCGCTATGATAAAGAAAAACCGGTCAGAGCGCAAGTGGCTGAGCTTTCTAAAATTTTAAAGAAATGGCTGCAGCCTGAGGAGAATTCGCCTTCTCGGATTATTGAAGTTCTGGCGATAGATCCCTGCATCCGGGGGCTGAACCGCGATTTGCAAAGGTGGGTTCTACAATCAGACCCACAAACTTATGAAGAGCTTGCCACCGTGGTAGAAAGGTTTTGTGCGCTACAGCAAATGACTAAAGAACCTGCATTTGTGCCAAAGCCGCTGCCACGCCAAAAGCCAGGTTTGACAATCCTTGCCACAGGGCCCAATGGCAAAACTGCCACGGACAGAGGGCCAGGTGCAAAGCTGTCTAATCTGAAGTGTTTTGAATGTGGTGAGCCAGGCCACTTTAAGGCAGAGTGTCCTAAACTACAGGAACCCATGGACTGTTCTGTGGCACATATTGGGCCTGCATTTCCAAGCTGTTTTACCATGAGCCCCACATCAGGAAGTCCTTGTTTGTTCCGGGTGACTGTGCTAATCAACCAAAACCTTGTTCTGGCCTTGGTTGACTCAGGGAGTGAACTCTCATTGGTTTCTAGCTCTGCCTTACCCGAAACCATAACTTCTCGGTTGGCCAAAGTGAGGGTTCTTTGCGTACATGGCACCACAGAGGAGTATGAAAGAACAATACTACCAGTCACACTCAAAGACAAAACTGTTATGGTGGTAGCTGCCATAGCACCTAAACTCCCATATCCACTCATTTTGGGGCGAGACTTCCCACTGTTTTATGATGTCCTCGGTGAGCGGATCCGGCGGGACATGCCAGCAACTGATGCAACGGTCGGAAGCCCGGTCTTAAAGGAACCGCCTAAGAATCCACAGCATCTGGACATCGATCTTTTGGAACCGCCAAACCGGAATGCCATCCTGGGAGTCACAGCAGGAGTTCCACAAAAGCAACCACCTGTGGGGAAACATGGACAGTCCAAACTAGCATTGGTCGGTGATGTCACAGAGGAGCCCACCCCGCCTGTCAGTGAGGACACGGACTGGTCCGCAATACCAATTTTGTTTCCTCTGCAGGACTTTTCTCGAGACCAACTTAATGATGCCACTTTGGAACATGCCTTTAAAAGTGTGACTGAGGTAAATGGGGTAGCGAAAGCTGCCCAGCCTGCAGAACGTATACCATATTTTATTGTTAAAAATAATTTCTTGTATAGAGTTGCTACTGTACAGGGGGAAAAAGTAGAACAATTAATGGTTCCTCAGGTCCATGTACCCCTAGTGTTAAAAGCAGCACATACACATGTCTGTGGGGGACACCTAGGGGAGGATAAAACACGGGAACGAGTTCTGCTTAGGTTTTACTGGCCCGGTGTACACATGGCAGTGAAAAAGTATTGCCGGTCCTGTCCCATTTGTCAGAGAACCTGTCCCAAACCCATGTACAGGGCACCTCTCATTCCAATTCCAATAGTACAAGTTCCCTTTGAACGGATAGCTATGGACCTTGTGGGGCCACTGGAAAAATCAGCACGTGGGCACCAATATATACTAGTGGTGCTTGACTATGCAACCAGGTATCCAGAGGCAATTCCCCTGCGAAACATAAAGTCCAGCACCATAGCTAAAGAACTTGTATTGATGTTTACACGCTTGGGAATACCCAAAGAAATTCTCACAGACCAGGGTACTCCATTCATGTCGAAACTGATGAAGGACATGTGCCAGTTGCTAGGGGTTACGGCGCTTCACACCTCTGTATACCATCCACAAACAGATGGCTTGGTGGAACGCTTTAACCGCACATTAAAGCACATGCTCAGGAAAGCAGTGGCTCAAGAGAAAAAAGATTAGGACACTCTTATTCCCTATTTGATGTTTGCCATCCGTGAGGTACCTCAAGCTTCAACAGGGTTTAGTCCCTTTGAGTTATTGTTTGGGAGACAGCCCAGGGGTATCTTAGATATGTTAAAAGAAGGCTTGGAGCAGCAAGGTCCCAGGGAGCCAAATCTGGTACAATTTGTGTCCCAAATGTACGAGAGGCTAGAAAAGATAGGGCCCATTGTGCAGCAACATGTAAAAGAGGCTCAGGAAAGACAGAAGAAAAGTTATGACAAAATGTGCTGTTGTTCGATCTTTCAAGCCTGGGGACAAGGTCCTAGTCCTGGTTCCTACCCAGGAAAGCAAACTTTTCGCCCATTGGCAGGGTCCATATGAAGTTCTAGAGGCTGTCGGTCCTGTCAATTACAGAGTCCACGAGTTAGGTAGGAGAAGGGAGGAGCAAATATATCATGTGAACCTCCTTAAACCCTGGCATGAGGAGGAAACCTCTCCTCAGGTAGTGAGTACTGCCATTGAAAAGTCTGAAGTGCCCATAGAGCCAGCCTTGTCCATTCAGCATAGACAACAGACTGAAGAAATGATTCGCCGGAACAGGGATGTCTTCTCTTCCATTCCTGGGCGCACTACCTTAATCGAACACGACATTGTCACTGCGCCAGGAGTCATTGTAAAGCAGAAGCCGTATCGTATTCCAGAAGCCAGACGGGTGGACGTGAGAAAGGAGGTCGAGAAGATGCTCCAGTTAGATGTAGTTGAAGAGTCCACGAGTGAATGGAATAGTCCCATTGTGCTTGTCCCAAAACCCAATGGGACAATTAGGTTCTGCAATGACTTTAGGCACCTAAACAGTATGTCGCAGTTTGATGCCTATCCGATGCCACGTGTGGATGAACTGGTGGAAAATCTTGCTGGTAGCAATTATTTGACAACCCTTGATCTAACAAAGGGTTATTGGCAAGTTCCCCTGACTTCCACGGCCAAGCCAAAGACTGCATTTTCCACCCCTGATGGTCTCTATCAATATAAAGTCCTACCCTTTGGGTTGCATGCGGCACCTGCCACCTTCCAAAGGGCCATGAATAAATTGCTACGACCTCACACAGCTTATGCAGCCGCTTACTTGGACGACATAGTGATTTATACCCCAGACTGGGGATCACATTTAGCCAAAGTTGAGGCGGTCTTAGCTTCATTAAGGTAAGCAGGGTTAACAGCTAACCCAGAGAAATGTGCCATAGCCATGAGAGAAGCCAAATATTTAGGTACATTGTTGGTCGAGGGCATGTAAAACCCCAGCTAGACAAAGTGGAGGCAGTCAAAAATTGGGCAAGACCAGAAAAAAAGTCGCAGTTAAGAACCTTTCTAGGCTTAGTAGGTTACTACAGGCGGTTTGTAAGCCACTTCGCCACTAGAGCTGCTCCACTTACGGACATGTTAAAAAAAAGTTGTCCAGATAGATTAACCTGGTCTGACTCTGCATAAACCGCTTGGTCTGATCTTCGGTTAGCTCTTTGTTCCTCTCCAGTTCTACAAGCACCGGATCTTACCCGGAGGTTCTTCCTCCAAACTGATGCTTCTGGTGTTGGCTTAGGTACAGTCTTGTCACAGGAGAAGAATGGAGTAGAAAATCCTGTCCTGTACCTAAGTCGTAAGTTGCTTCCAAGGGAACAAAAATATGCCACCGTGGAGAAAGAATGTCTCGCCATAAAATGGGCTACAGAAGCTCTGCGCTATTATCTCCTAGGCAGAAAGTTCACCCTAATAACAGACCATGCACCATTAAGATGGATGCAGAACAACCGGGAGATAAATGCCAAGGTAACCCGCTGGTTCTTGGCACTACAACCTTTCAAGTTCTCAGTAGAACATAGACCACAAAAATGCTGAAGCGTTGTCACGGAAATATGCGCTCCTCGCAAAATCTGCGTCCCCCTACTTGGAGACGCTAGGGGGAGGGATATGTAACAAAAGGAGGCATTTAGCTGGCAATATGCAGAGAAAGCAGGGAAGTAGAGTAAAACATTGGCACAGTTATGTACCTAGGTGGAGATTAAACCAGGTAAAAACATATGTGTAGTAAAAGTTGGTTTACTTACAAGATTTAAAAAGCTGCTTCCTCTCAGCAAACAGACAGGGTGTATCTGAAAGTCTAAACCGAGCCAGGGATGGGCGTGTCCTTTTTAAAGAGAAGGTGGGTGTGTCACCTGTCCATCAAGCTAGGCCTGTGGGAGGAGTGTCTGGTATAAAACCCTGCTTGTTTTATTGTTCAGGGAGATCAACGCTGGGATAGCTGGCTGATCTTGACAAAGAGCTGGACTATGTATAGTAAGCGTTTAGGGTCTCCATAATTGCTGTATACGGTGTCAAACAATTATTACCATCCTGACAATAAAGAACCATAAAAAGGAAGAAGTTGTACGCGTGTGCTTCACCAGTAGCGGGCTCTTGCCACTATATATATATATATATATTTGATCCCTAAATAGACTCTTGTCTTTAGTTTTATTGTCAAATATTATATTTCTGTGTAAAGGCTGCAACATGTGCCAGGATCCTCTGTGCTGCTTTCCAGTCACTCCAAGTCTCACAGTCAGTTCTGTCTCCTTCGTCCACATCCAATGTGACGCGGTGGTGCCTAGATACGCTCTCTGGGCTCCTACACTTCCCAATCTTATATCAATCATATGTTTCAAACGCTGATTAGATTTGGTTTGTTGTGATACAGGAGGGTGTCAGGACACTCAACGTTTTAGAGGTGGGGGGCTCCACCCCACCCCCCTTCTTCAGGTGAAGTCACTCCAAGCAGACAGGAAACAGGTGGATAAAGCAGCAGCCGTATATGACATTGATATATCTTTCATTTACACACAGATGTTTTTGTTAACCTCTCTTTGACCAGATATCTCTTAGATGTATCATTAGTTCTTATGACATCTTATAAACATCAGCTGCCCCTTTCAGGTGATCATCTTTCCTCCTTAGATCTAGTGCCCATGGTGCTCCCCTTGTTTCCTTCAGTAGATGGAGGAGACACACTAGGGTGAGACTGGGGCACTAGGGGTCATTGATACATGAAAAGAAGCAATGCCTGTGCACAAGGGGGGTTTGTTCACAAAGACCATGGGGTAAATGTATTAACCTCCGGTTTCTTCAACCCCTGCGAGTTCGGCGCTTAAATTTAAAGCGGCGCTGCCTTGTAAAGGGAAGCCTTTACAAGGCAGCGCCGCTTTAAATTTAAGCGCCGAAGACGCCGAACTCACGGGGGTTGAAGAAACCGGAGGTTAATAAATTTACCCCTAAGACTACTGTGGATAGAAAGGACATGTCTTTTCTTGTCCATCCACAGAAGACAGAAAACTGGAAATAACAGATGCTTTAAAATAACTTGTGTGCACTTAGCCTTAGTATTTTCCTCCTTAACCATTAGATTTGCTTGTTCTAACCTTTATCTTCTCTATACCTGTGGTTTATGTTTAATAAGCTGAGATTTAATTTGAGATTTCATTCTTTCAGCAACCCATGTACTGCCCTCCATTACCATCTCTGCACCAATCATTATCTCACACACCACTTCTCTTCCCATTTCAGAAGTATTTATTAACAAAACAAAAAGGAAGATAATGCAAACATACAGTATTTTAAAATATATTTATTAAAGTTTTCTTTAAAATGAAAACATACATTTGTTATTCTGCATAATAAAATAGGAGCATATGGTCGAAATTGGCCTGTGGCTCTTACAAACTTGTTCTATAAGAGAACCAAGATAGCGGATACCCCTGGACTCACGAGGAGTCATCCTTCAGCGCACAGGAGAGGAAAAACCCCCTGTGGAGGAAACCTCTGGGGAACCATGGCTGCAAGGACTGCCCTTCCCTCTGGGCATTAAGGGGCTATGCAGAGTTACATTACTGTCCCTTAATCAAATATGTACATGTGTACAAGAAATGTCTGTTGATCCCATGAAGGTGAACTGCTTGTTGCTTCTGTGAAGGTTAAATGGTCGTTGCTCCTGTGAAGGTAAAATGCTCGTTGCTCCTGTGAAGGTAAAACGCTCGTTGCTCCTGTGAAGGTAAAACGCTCGTTGCTCCTGTGAAGGTAAAACGCTCGTTGCTCCTGTGAAGGTAAAACGCTCGTTGCTCCTGTGAAGGTAAAATGCTTGTTGCTCCTGTGAAGGTAAAATGCTTGTTGCTCGTGTGAAGCAGAAATATGTGTTGTTCGTGTGAAGCAGAAATGTGTGTTGTTCGTGTGAAGCAGAAATGTGTGTTGTTCGTGTGAAGCAGAAATGTGTGTTGTTCGTGTAAAGCAGAAATGTGTGTTGCTCGTGTGAATCAGAAAGGTGTGTTGCTCGTGTGAAGCAGAAAGGTGTGTTGATCAAGTGAAGGTGAATGATCAACACATTTCACCTTCACAAGATCAACACACATTTCACCATCACGTGATCAACACACATTTCACCTTCACGTGATCAACACACATTTCACCTTCACGTGATCAACACACATTTCACCTTCACGTGATCAACACACATTTCACCTTCACGTGATCAACACACATTTCACCTTCACGTGATCAACACACATTTCACCTTCACGTGATCAACACACATTTCACCTTCACGTGATCAACACACATTTCACCTTCACGTGATCAACACACATTTCACCTTCACGTGATCAACACACATTTTACCCTCACGTGATCAACACACATTTCACCCTCACGTGATCAACACACATTTCACCCTCACGTGATCAACACACATTTCACCCTCACGTGATCAACACACATTTTACTTCATATGATCATGTGAAGGTGAAATTTTAGGGTAATCAAGCACCGAGTCTGCAGGCACATCCACAGGTTTATGACGACATACTTGTATAATGCTGGCTTCTTTTGGCAGATGGCTACAGATTTCTGTAGTAAATGTCAGAGGATGGTGAGGTGCAGAGGATGAAGTTAGTATATGCAGGAGAGCTGGTGATGTCTGCTGGTGCTGGGTCAGTGTCCTGGCTGTGTGTGACAGAGGGTGGAGTCTTGAAGCAGTGATATTAGCAGTTACCATTATGATGTCACATCATGACCTCACCCAGCTCAACATTCCATAAAGAGGCAAAGACCACAGGCTATTTATCACACATCTGTCCAAATAGTCCTCTATCTCCTTAATTTTATTTTCTTCCAAATTACTTTCACTCAACTCCTATCACATACAGTCATTTAATATATATAATTTATCTGACACTCTTTTTAATTTATTTCTAGACCTTTAAATGAACTTTTAATTAGGTCCATAACTGTCAGATGATTGCAGTTATTAAAAGAAAAAAAAAAAATCATTTCATGGTTTTCTACCTTACAAAGGACACAATAACCAGGACTATACTATTAGGCATTTATCCTTATAACATATTAAGAGCACATAAATATGTCACAATAAAACACTGCCCCCCATCCCACTAAACAGATTTATTGGCATTAAAAATATAAAAAATTTTATCTAGAAAGTTTAATGAATTTCCCCTCTTCCTAACAATTGTACTTTGGTGGTGGTTCCTCTCCTCTCCACAGCAGAGGAGATATGACACAGTGGGCCTGATTCATTAAGGTATGCAAAACAAACGTAATGTGTGTCTGTAAAAAGAGCATGTGAAACAGGGTACGCAGATCCCTATTCCCACAAGGAGCGTACTTGAAGATACGTCTGGTGATGACTACGGGTGTAGTTCTGCTCTGTTCTGCTAGGCAATACACTGCAAGATATGCATAATACATATATGGAATATAAAATCACAAAAGAACGCACAGAAAAAAAAACCTATACAATTAATGTAATCTGTTAATAATATAGGACCTGATTCATTAAAGAAAGTACTCATTTTTTTACTTAAGTTTTCTCCTGGATAAAACCATGTTACAATGCATGAGGTGCATATCAGTATATTATTTTGCACATAAGCAAGAATTTAACCTTATCTCCCACTTTATGCTGCAGATTGTCAGTCAAACTCTTACAATTCCCCTTGAATTATGGAAACCTACCCCCCTCTTCGCAACTATTTCTCTATATATTATATATAGAGAGAGAGAGAGAGAGAGAGAGAGAGAGAGAGAGAGACCGTGCAGGGGAGTCCAGGGTACCATCTCCTGACTAACAAACTAAGACAATACAAAACGAAGTTTCAGCACAGTTACTTACAGGCAGATATTAGGCTTTCTCCCACAGAGACTCTACGGTCCCTGACCCCAGGCAGTGAGAGACAGCCTTTTACCAACACTACTCAGGTGCAACTCCTGATTACCTGATCACTGGTAACTTGGAAGACCCGGGGGTAAATGCATCAAGGTCCGATTTTTTAGCATGTTAAAATCGCGGCAAATCGCGGCTAATAACCCGCGATTTTAGTCCAAAATTTATCAAATGTATTAAGCTGCGATTTTTACCCTGACCTTCAAATTCGCTGGTCATCTCTGGTGGTTTGCTGCAATGTAAAACACTCCCGTGTTTAGCTAACTCTCCTGTGTTGTGGTAGCGAGATCACTAAACCCATCACTGTTACACTGTTCTGCTATACAGACGGAGGTCTGGCAGCTGTCAAAAAATAGATGAAAGTTAAAATAAAAAAAGTGTGCGGTCCCCCCTCTATTAACCCTAGTGCTGCCAGAGTACTGCTGGTTCCGTGAAAATCGGGGAAAAATTTGTGTGAGGTCCCCCCAATTTTCACATAACCAGCACTAGGCAAACTAGCCGGGGGTTGTTGGCACTATAGCAGGGGGACACACGGCAGGGGTCCCCCTGCCACAATGACAAACCAACCCAGGCTGTTCAGCACTTGACTGGATTCCCTAGGGAGTGGGGTCTGCCGAAAAAACGAGCGAGCCTCCCCTCTAGGGACACCCAGCCCAGTGCTGAAAGCACTAGGGCTCTTCCTACACCCCTGGGCGGTGGGTGTAGGGTAATAATCGGTGATAAAAGTTTAAAAAAATAAACAGGTGCCATTTTGTTTTGTGGAACTACAAGTCCCTGCCAGCCAGGGTGCCATAAATAGTGTGGGCATGCTGATACTTGTATAACTACAAGCACCAGCATACCCATGGCAGCTAGGGCATGTTGACACTTGGAGAACCACAAGTGACAACATGCCCTGACACCCATGGCTGGCTGGGACCTGTAGTTCTACAAAAGAAAATAAATAAACCACCACTCCCTCAAACCACATACATTTAATAAAAATAATAAACCCACAATAAAGACAGTAAACACCCTCATTTATACCACATATTTATATTAAAAATAATAAATGCCTTTATACTCACCACAGATGTTTTGATCTGTTGTCAGCAGCTTTTAATCCAAAAATGGCTGTCAACCAAGTCCCAAATAATTTTGTATCCAATAGTCCCACTTGAAGAAGTCCAAAATAAATGTGTAATTCCCAAAGTCTGGCTTGAAATGTCCAAAAAATATTTGTATCCAAAAGTCTCTGCTTGTAATGTCTTCTGTCCTTCTTGGGCAAAAAGCCCCCCTTGTTGCTTGCAGTCTTCTTATCTACAGCCAGGAGGGCCCCAGATTTGTAAGATCCACGCTGGAACATGCTTGTGTCAAAAAAAAAACAAATCGAAGAGAGCCGCGGGGGGTTTCCCACGACAGCGTGTGAAAATCCCCTGATACTATAAATAGACATAGCGCAAAGAACTAAGTTCATTGCGTATCGGAGCTTCTACATTGTATAAGCTGTTTGCGGCAGCTCTCCTCTTTTCTTATTTTTTTCAAGCAAGAATGTTCCAGCGTGGATCTTACAAATCTGGGGCCCTCCTGGCTGAAGAAAAGAAGACTTCAAGTAACAAGGGGGCCCCCCTAGCCAAGAAGAATGAAGTCTACATTCAACAAGGGGGGCTTTTTGCCAAAGAAGAACAGAAGACATTACAAGCAGGGACTTTGGATTTACAAATTTATTTTGGACTTTTCAAGCAGGGACTTTTGGATACAAATTCTTTTTGGACTTTTCAAGCCAGACTATTGGATACAAAATTATTTGGGACTTGGTTGACAGCCATTTTTGGATTAAAAGCTGCTGACAACAGATAAAAACATCTGTGGGGAGTATAAGGGCATTTTTTATTTTTAATATAAATACGTGGTATAAATGTGGGTGTTTACTGTCTTTATTGTGGGTTTATTATTTTTATTAAATGTATGTGGTTTCAATGAGGGAGTGGTGGTTTATTTAACATTTTCTTTTGTGGAGCTACAGGTCCCAGCCAGCCGTGGGTGTCAGGGAATGTTGGCACTTGTGGTTCTCCAAATGCCAACATGCCCTGGCTGCCATGGGTATGCTGGTGCATGTAGCTAAACAAGTATCAGCATGCCCACACTATTTATGGCACCCTGGCTGGCAGGGACTTGTAGTTCCACAAAGCAAAATGGTGTCCGTTTATTTTTTTATACTTTAATAGCCGTTTAATACCCTATACCCACCGCACCTGGGGTGTAGGAAGAGCCCTAGTGCTTTGAGCACTGGGATGGTTGTCCCTAGAGGGGGGGGTGCTCGTTTTTTTCGGCGGACCCCACTCCCTAGGAAATCCAGCCCAGCGCTGAACAGCCTGGGGTTGGTTTGTCACTGTGGCAGGGGGACCCCTGTCTCGTGTCCCCCTGCTATAGTGCACCAACCCCGGCTGGTTTGCCTAGTGCTGGGTCAGTGAAAATCGGGGGGACCCCACACAAATTTTTTCTCCTATTTTCACGGAACCAACAGTAGTCTGGCAGCACAAGGGTTAATAGTGAATAGAGGGGGAACACCCACACTTTTTTTTTTTACTTTTATTTATTTTTCTCAGTTTTGACAGCTGCCGGGACCTCCGGCTGTATGACAGGCAGTGTAACAGTGATGTGTTTACAAGCTAGCTAGCAAGCAGATTGTTGTATCTGGCGTGTTTTAAAGCAAACTCAGGAGAGTTTGCTAAATCGCAGCTTCATAGATTTGAGACTTGTAGAGCCAGAGTGGCAAACAGTTGGGAGTTTGATCTCTATCGATTTTGGAAATAGCGATTTTGACAGAAGCACAACTCTGGCGATTTTACATGAAATCTCCGCTTCATACATCTGCAAGTTTTAACTCTCACGAGAAAATCGCTGGAATTGCAAAATCGGACCTTGATACATTTACCCCCCGGTGTATGGGCCTAATGTATGGTGCCCACCCTCACTCTCCATCCATGAACCCAGGACCCTTTTATGGCTTTTCAACAGGCCTGGAGACCTTCATCAGATCACATACAATAACGTTTCACTGGGGTTTTAAAACCATTAGGTTAGGAACCTAAATGAAATTTACCTGCCTTTAAACATTAATCCAGTGACTTTGTCACAATTTATTAGAGATGCTCACTGACCGACGTGTTTTGGTTTTGGTTTTGGATCTGGATTACTGTCGTGTTTTGGTTTTGGTCTTGCCAAACCGCAATTGCGTGTTTTGGTTTTGGTTTTGGTTTTGTTTGGTTTTGTTTTGTAATTTGTTACAAAAATTACATTTTTTTGGCCTAAAATAACATAATTTAGGTATTATTTTGTACCTACATTATTATTAACCTCACTAACACTAATTTCCAGTCATTTCCAATCAATTTTGACCACCTCCTAGGTCACAATATGATTTTCATACACTTTCAAATGAAAAATTGCTGCAGTTCTTGCCAGTGATAAGAAAAAGGCCATTGTCATGCCTGGGCATAAGACCAAAAATCCACCTCTTAAGTGTGGAATTATTTTACACAAATCCTGACAACAGTTGTCTAGCCATTTGTAGCATTTTTAAACCCACACTTAGTGGCTTTAAAAACCATCTGGGATCCTCATCCATGTTACGTCATTTTTCAGCGAGTTCTTGGAAAGCTGTTGGGAAAATCAGAAACTTAGGTAAAAAAAAAAAAACAACAAGCAGTCCAGTATCATCTGCCTCCCTTCTCTCATCTACATCCCAGCACCTGCAATCTATCCCCCCTCCCCCCAACACCTTCATCATCAATATCACCGGAACCAATAATTTACAGTTAAACAATCCTTTGCAAGAGGAAGCAAGTTTGAAATCTGTCACCCAGTCGCAAAGCGGATCACAGACGCCATAAGGACTATGCTAGTATTAGATCTGCGTCCAATGTCCATTATTAATGCAGCTGGTTTTAGACAGTTACTTGAGGTGTTCTGTCCCTATTACCAAATTCCATGACGACACCATTTTACTAGAAAAGCTATTCCTCACCTCTACCAGAAAGGTCTTAAAAATTTAATCATTGGGCTACAAAATACCATTCTACCCACTGTACACTTAACCACAGATATGTGGGCAAGCGGAACTGGGCAAAGTATAGATTATATGACTGTGACAGCCCACTGGGTTGGTCATTTGCCTTCACCAGCAGGGACAGCAGCAGCATGTACCCAAGTATGTCACATTTTTCAGAAGTAGGCTACTCTGTGTATCATCAGCTTCACTAAGAGGCATACAGCTGACAATCTGTTCCAAAAACTAAGGGATGTCATTGAAAGATGGCTAATCCTGCTTGGACTCTCCTGAGGATATGTCATTTCTGATGATGCCCCCAAAATTGTTCAAGCATTACAGCAGGGTTGAATTCCATCACATTTCCTGTTTTGCACACACAATCAAATTGTGTTACAAAACTTTTAAAAAATGACATGAAGGAGATGCTGTTTGTGTCCTGAAAAATTTAGGGCCAATTTCTTTTTTCTGCAACAGCATGTAGGAGAATGCAGCAGCCGCAAGAAGACTAGCATTTGAGGGGAATTGTTACGGATTACTGGATACACTACTAATCTTGATTAGCGCTGGCTTACCTGAGGTGCGGAGTCTAACGATCTCCCCGGTATTCACCAAGAACCGCCGCAAGGCGGGATGGGCTTTGCTGCCAGGAGTCGCAGGTCGTGGTCCTCAGGTTTGCCCCAAGATGTAGTACAGCGGAATAGGAGCAAGATGAGAATAGTCAGACAGGCCGGGTAGGTGCACAGGCAGGCAATGCAGACAGAATCAGAAGGCAATCTCGGAGTCAATCAAACCGGGTCGGTACACGGGTCACAAGAACAGATGCGTGGTCAGCTAGCCGGGTCAGTACACAGGAATGGCAGATAAACGTATAGAGAGAGAGGCGTGAGACAACCCGGGTCAGGAGCACAGGCAATCAGGAAGGTCAGCAAGCCAGGTCGGTACATGGGAGAAACGGAATCCAGAATGGTCAGCAAGCCAGGTCGGTACACAGGAGGTCAAGCACACAGGAAGCAGGAACAAGGAGGACACAGGAATCAGGAGCCAGGAACTGGTAAGTTGCTCTGACACTCACCAAGTGTCAGAGCTATGCTTTTATACTGTGTCCACTTTTGAATTCCCCACCCTAGGTAGCGATTATGTGACCGCCCTAGGTAGTGATCACGTGACCGCCGAACCCGGAAGTGCGGCTTCCTGGTCTGACGGAGCAGTGGGGGAACGCGGAGAGGTAAGTATTCGTAACAGTACCCCCTACCTTAAAGGTGGACTCCGGACACCTACACAGGTTTACAGGGAAATCTTTTATGAAAGAGTTTGAGTAGACGGGGGCATGAAGGTCGACTGCTCTTACTCAGGAGCGTTCTTTGGGACCATATCCTTTCCAGTCTACTAGGAATTGTACGGCACCTCTGTTCTTACGGGAGTCCAGGATTTGTTTTACTTCATATTCACCCTGATTCTGAATAATAACAGGAGGAGAAGCCCTAGGAGGGGTGGCAAACTTGTTAGTAACCACTGGTTTCAGCAATGACACATGAAAAACATCTGGGATACGTAGAGAACGTGGTAAGCTTAGTCTGAAAGCTACTGGATTGATGATCTCAGAGATGGTAAAAGGACCAATAAACCTGGGGGCAAATTTCTTGCCGGGAACTTTTAGACTAATGTTCTGTGTAGATAGCCAAACTTTATCACTGATGGAGAAATTAGGGCCGGCTCTTCTCCTTCTATCATAGGCTTCCTTAGAACGAGTGATGGCTTTTCTGAGACTTGATTTGGTTTGTTCCCAGATATGCGAAAAGTTACGAAATAATAAGTCCACTGCTGGGACTTCAGAAGCAGAAATTTGGGAAAAGGTGGGTAATCTAGGATGACAGCCATAGAGAACGAAAAAGAAGAATTAGAGAGAGCCTCGTGGAAATGGTTATTATGGGCAAACTCAGCCCATGGAAGGAGATCCACCCAGTTGTCTTGATTGGCAGAAATGAATATTCTTAAGAATTTCTTTAATTCCTGGTTGGTTCTCTCTGTGAGGCCATTAGACTGGGGGTGATATGCAGAGGAAAAATCAAGCTTGATCCCAGATTTGTGACAAAAGAATCTCCTAAACTTGGATATAAACTGAGATCCTCGATCGGAGACAATGTGATGAGGACAACCATGAAGGCGGAATATCTCTTTAATGAAAATATCAGCTAACGAGGAGGAAGATGGAAGACCTCTCAATAGAATGAAGTGGGCAGTTTTGGAAAAGCGGTCCGTGACCACTAAGACCACCGTACAAGACTTGGAGGGAGGTAGATCCGTAATGAAATCCATGGAGATTTGTGACCACGGGTAATCAGGAACTGATAATGGAAGTAAATGACCATAAGGCCTCCTCCTGGGGGTCTTGTGTTGGGCACATATGGAACATGAAGACACAAACCTCCTTACATCTTCCCGTATAGAAGGCCACCAGTAGTTGCGAGATAACAGGGCCCAAGTCTTACGAATGCCAGCATGACCTGAGAAGAGAGAACGATGAGCCTATCGTAGGAGTTTGATGCGAAGAGGTGCAGAAATGAAGGTCTTGCCTGGAGGACAGGTTGTTTTGATATGTGTTGCTGCCAAAATTCGACTAGGGTCCAGAATAAATTCATTCTCCTCCAAGGGTTCCGAGTCAGCAGGATCAAATGAGGGAGATAGAGCATCTGCCTTGATATTTTTAGATCCATAATTGAAGGAAATGTTGAAGTCAAATCGGGAGAAAAATAAGGACCTTCTTGCTTGTCGAGGATTTAGGCAGCGTGCAGTACATAAATATAGCAAGTTCTTGTGATCAGTATAGATGATGATAGGAAACTGGGCTCCTTCTAGGAGATGCCTCCATTCAAAAAGAGCCAATTTGATGGCCAGGAGCTCCTTGTCACCGATACCGTAGTTCTTTTCAGCAGGTAGCAGGCGACAGGACAAGAATCTGCACGGATGTAGTTTACCGGTAGAATCTCGTTGAGAGAGTACTGCTCCCGTACCTACAGAGTATACGTCCACCTCTAGAATGAACGGACATGAACACTCAGGTTGTTGGAGGATGGGTGCTGAGGAAAAGAGAGATTTTAAGGTAGCAAAGGCTTGGGTGGCCTCTTCAGTCCATACTTTGGCATTCGCAGACTTACGGGTTAAGGCAGTGATGGGTGCCACCGAGGTAGAGTATCCTTTAATGAACTGGCGGTAGTAATTGGAGAACCCTAGGAACCGTTGTGTAGCTTTAAGGCCTGAGGGTTGAGGCCAATCTAGTATGGCTTTTAACTTGGTAGGATCCATTTGCAATCCAGTGCCGGAGATGATATAACCTAAGAAAGGAACTTGTCTCTGTTCAAAGATACATTTTTCTAATTTACAATATAGATGATTCTTTCTAATACGAGACAGAACCTCCAAGACATGTTTGCGATGTGATACTAAGTCTTGGGAGAAGATGAGGATATCCTCTAGGTAGATGACCACGCATTGATATAATAGGTCTTGAAAGAGTTCGTTCATGAAACCTTGAAAAACAGCCGGGGCATTACACAACCCAAAAGGCATGACCAAGTATTTAAAGTGCCCGTCCTGAGTGTTGAAGGCTGTCTTCCACTCATCCCCCTCCTTAATGCGCACCAGGTTATAGGCTCCTCTGAGGTCCAATTTAGAAAAGATGGTAGTCCCCTTTATACGATCAAATAATTCTGAGATTAAGGGTAAGGGGTACCGATTTTTTACGGTGATGGCACTTAGGCCTCGATAATCAATACAAGGGCAGAGGCCCCTGTCTTTCTTCTTTACGAAGAAAAAGCCTGCCCCAGCAGGAGAAGAGGATTTTCGGATAAAGCCTTTTCCCAGATTATCTTGGACATAATCCTCCATGGCCTTGGATTCAGGAACGGAAAGTGGATACACTCTGCCTCGGGGTACTGGTTTGCCAGGAATGAGATCTATGTTACAGTCCCAAATTCTATGTGGAGGGAGTTTCGTGGCCTCATGTTCACAAAAGACATCGGAAAAGATTTGGTAGGGTTCAGGAAGGAGTGCAAAGGGTAACCTCCTGTGGCATTTGGGATCCTCCTTGGGAACTACCTTGGATAGGCAATGATTAAAACAATGTTGTCCCCAAGATAAGATATGGCTGGACTGCCAGTCCACGTTAGGGGAATGGAGACGAAGCCACGGAAGCCCAAGAATAACCGGATTAGTAGATTTATGGATTACGAAGAGGAGTTGTGCGTAAAAAGATGGATCCTTCAGGAATTCTTCCCCCATCGATGGCTAAAAGGGAGATAGGTTGTTCTAAAGCTTGCGTGGGGATGGAGAATTGTTTTACCAAGGCAGCAGAAATAAAATTCCCAGCAGCTCCGGAGTCAAGGAGTGCGGACTGAGAAAAAGTATATCGTCCAGACTGTAAAGAAATGGGAATGGTGACACAATCATTACTATAAGGAACTGAGGGAGACGGGATAAGGAGGCCTAATGACACAGTTCCCGAACACGTTAGGCCCTGTCGTTTCCCGGACGTTTGGGACAAGAGTTCAGAAGATGACCGCTCTCTCCACAATATAAACATAACTTGTTCCGGAATCTTCTCTCCCTCTCTTCGGCCGACAGGCGGGTCCTCCCCAATTGCATTGGTTCCTCGGGAGGAAGAACAGGTGTCTGGAAATTAGGAGCCAAACGGATCATACTACGTCGAGATTGTTCCCTGTCGGAATTACGCTCCTTGAAACCTAAGACAATCTTAACGCAGAGAGAGATGAGATCGTCCAGAGATGTAGGGAGTTCTTGGGACACCAGCTCGTCTTTAATCCGATCGGAAAGCCCCTGCCAGAATGTGGCCACAAGAGCCTCGTCGTTTCAATGCAGCTCAGAGGCCATAATTCTGAAGTGAACCGCATACTGACCCACAGACTGGTTGCCTTGGCGAAGACGCAATAACCCATAACCCGGTAGCTGCGTTGGAGACTCTTCCTGGTTCATCAAAGATCTTCTTGAAGGTGAACAGGAAGGTGGAAAGGTTATGCAGGATGGGATCATCTCTCTCTCACAACGGAGATGCCCATGCTAAGGCTTGACCAGACAGCAGCGAAATTACGTAGGCCACCTTAGCCTTCTCAGAAGGAAAATTCCCGGGTAACAGTTCAAATTGAATGGAGCATTGGTTCAAGAATCCTCTGCAAAGTTTAGGGTTTCCATCAAACTTAGGCGGATTAGGTATCCGCAATTGGGAGGAAGAAGCTGCTGCTGCAGGAGGAGAGTCTGGAGCCGCACTCACTGGTGCAGGAGGTCTGGCGGCCACTAAGGTGTTCTGAACAATGTCCAGCCAGGTAGAAAAGCTCTGGAGGAATTTTAAAAGTTGCTCTTGGTTCGCCTCCTGTTTGTCCATTCTTCCCACTAAATGCTCCAGTAGATCTTTAGCCGCTGGATCCATGGTCAGAGCAAACTGTTAGGATTACTGGGTACATTACTAATCTTGATTAGCGCTGGCTTACCTGAGGTGCGGAGTCTAACGATCTCCCCGGTATTCACCAAGAACCGCCGCAAGGCGGGATGGGGTTTGCTGCCAGGAGTCGCAGGTCGTGGTCCTCAGGTTTGCCCCAAGATGTAGTACAGCGGAATAGGAGCAAGATGAGAATAGTCGGACAGGCCGGGTAGGTACACAGGCAGGCAATGCAGACAGAATCAGAAGGCAATCTCGGAGTCAATCAAACCGGGTCGGTACACGGGTCACAAGAACAGATGCGTGGTCAGCTAGCCGGGTCGGTACACAGGAATAGCAGAAAAAAGTATAGAGAGAGAGGCGTGAGACAATCCGGGTCAGAAGCACAGGCAATCAGGAAGGTCAGCAAGCCAGGTCGGTACATGGGAGAAACGGAATCCAGAAGGGTCAGCAAGCCAGGTCGGTACACAGGAGGTCGAGCACACAGGAAGCAGGAAAAAGGAGGACACAGGAATCAGGAGCCAGGAACTGGTAAGTTGCTCTGACACTCACCAAGTGTCAGAGCCAAGCTTTTATACTGTGTCCACTTTTGAATTCCCCGCCCTAGGTAGCGATCATGTGACCGCCCTAGGTAGCGATCATGTGACCGCCCTAGGTAGCAATCACGTGACCGCCAAACTCGGAAGTGCAGCTTCCGGGTCCGACGGAGCGGCGGGGAACGCGGAGAGGTAAGTATTCGTAACAGGAATGTACTTTAGTCCAGCAAAGTAGTCACCTGTGAAGAGAGTGCAGTCACGGTTAGCTTGAGTCAAGTGATTCGCTTAATAATACATTTTGAAAAGGTGCTACAGAAAATTATAGCGTGAAATAAAACAAAGTAAATGTGTTAACTATATTTTAATTGTAGATTAAATACTTATTTTTCTTCGCAAGAATCCAAGAGTTATCAACATCTTGTTTGGACGTCTTCTCCTTCAGTTTCACTGGCAACTGCTTTGTGTAAAAAAAATTGCTTTCCCAAGACACCCTGTGGTGATGCAGATGAGTACGCACAAAATTTTGATATTTGCTCTGCTGTAAAAGAATTGCTCAAAAATCAACTAGTAATTCCATTTGGAAGGCCATTATCTGCAATTACATCATACTACACAGACTTCTATGATGGTGGGATGAATTAGTATTGTTTGAGGAAGATTATCACTAAACCCTGCCACCTCTCCTGTTTCGGAGTGAGCTATGGTACAATAAAATGTAACTGCAGATTTAGACCAAGACTGTCAGCCCTATTATTTCTATTGATACGTAGTATATCAGGTTCTGGGCGCTAGAGGTAAAGCATGTGTGGCAAAAAGGAGAGGTAATGTTATTTATTTAACATAATGTAAAAAATGGATGCTCCGGCCGGAGCCAATGTTGATATAACAAAGACAATATGTTGACAATATAAAGATCAAACAAGTATATACATATATTGACAGATGGTGAAATAAGATCAGTCCGTGCACATAAATGTCCACTAGATATGTAAAGCCCGTGTTACAGATTGTCCAATTTGTCGATAGACAGATGCCCTTTCAGCCCTGTTGAAGGAGATGATGTATCAAATGTCCCAAAAAGGTACTGACATATAAATGAGTGAACTAGGCGGACCTAGAGGTCATGTCCATGGAGGTTTACATGAAAAGAAAAAGAAAAGAAAATGTCCCAAAACAATCTGTGTGGAAATCCAGGGTAACTTACTTGATGTCGCTCGATGGTAGATGTACGCTGAGCGGGGGTCCCTCCTATCGACTCACAGTGTCTCCTGTCTTTAGTATATACAGCAGTGCAAGGTGCAGACACAGAGCCTGTGTTTTACCGGAGGTAGCGTATGCACGCTAGGTGAATCCCTCGCAGACAGCGGTTCAATGAGTTGAAGTTGATGTTGCTTAGTAGTTGATGTGCGCTGGGCGGGGGTCCCTCCTACAGACTGATAGCGTCTCCTGCCTTCAATTTATGTAATGATGCAGGGCGCAGACACACAGCCTGTGTGTTACGGAGGTGGCGTATGCACGCTCTAAGTATCCCTCGCAGACAGCGGTTCGGTGAGATGAGATGAGCTATCTAGCATGCTAGAGTGAGGAGAATGAATAAGTAAGGCACTTGAGAATGCTGTATGGATAGGTGTAGGTTGATCATCCAACGCGTTTCGCTCGTGGCCAAAAAAGGCAGTGAGCTTCCTCAGGGATTGTTATGATAGAACTGGTCTTCCTTCCAGTTTTTATAGTGTCCAGGTTTTTTCAATTTGGGCAGCAGCAAACTCAATTAGCTGGGCGGAGGCTCAGCTGGTGACATTGAAGTGTGAACACCTGATAGTTGGATTGTGCACGAACAAAGGATGAAATGCTGCCAAATGTTAAAAGTAGAATGGAGTGAAGTACACCACTAATTGAAGGTGTCTAGTATTGATCTTACATATTGTACAGTGTACGGACAATGCATGGCTGTCAGTTATATACAATGAAATAAAATATATACTGATATAACAATAATAGAGAGTTAACAATAATATAACAATAAAAAGAGTGGTCTATTGTTAGCAATGTGTCTAGTGCATTACAAGCAATGGTCTCTGATGTAAAACATCTTAATATATTAAACATCTGATATATTAAAAACTAATTCCAGTTATTGAGACAATACACATTCCCAGACAATTTTGAATGGTATCAATGGACAATGTAATGTATGAAAAATTCGTACACAGGCTAGGATTGAGATAACAGTGTGAAAAAAACTAATATTGCTATTACTAAAAAAGGGGGGGGACGATGAGCCCTGAAAAGGTGACTTAATCATCCCGATAGGGTGAATAGGAAGGCAGAATGGAGGAGGAAAGGTGGGAATCTCAAGATTTTAAGAAATATCCCAAATCAAAATCTATATTGAGTCCCTTTGGAGTCAGGGTTTTCAGGTAAAATATCCACCTGGCTTCCTCCTTTGAAATAAGGGATACATAGTCTCTGCCTCTCCAGGGTTTGGTGACTTTACAGATCCCTATATATTTTAAGGCAGTATGATCATGGTTGTGGTATTTGAGAAAATGAGCAGATACGGTATGGTTCTCTGACTTGTTTTTAATGTTTCGTATGTGCTCAGAGATACGAGTGTGCAATTTCCGAATGGTGCGTCCCACATACTACATAAGTAGACTACACCTATGATGTCACATGTAACCTTGGTTTTGATTTGAAATGACTCCCCCGTGACATGAGATCTAAAAGTGGTAATGGGTTTCAATCCCCTCTGGTTGGTCATAGTGCAAGCCTGGCACCTATGGCAAAAGTAAAAGCCCCCACTGTTCTCTTTAAGCCAGCTCTGTTTCTGTTTTTGTTCTTGCTCCCCCTTTACAGTGGGGATACAGCATTTCACTAGCTTAGTATTGAGGGAGTCAGATTTCCTATAGATGATCCTTGGATGTTCTGGAAGGATATCCCTCAGACGGTCATCCATTTGTAATACATGCCAGTGTCTCCGTATGATTTTTTCAAAATCCCTATGATTGGAGCTGTACTGGGTAATGAGTGCTGGTGGTAATGTGCCATCTGCATCCGTGGTAATTGTTTTGGATAGGAGAAGAGTTTCCCTATCTGACTCTTTAACTTGTTCAAAAGCCACGTTAATGATGTCCTTGTCATAGTTCCGTTCGAGGAACCTCTTAGTCAGGATTTTGGACTGATCCTCATAAGACGCTAGGTTAGAGCAATTTCGTCTAATGCAGGTGAACTGGCCTTTTGGTATGTTGGTAAGCCATCTTTTCAGGTGGCCACTCGTTGCTGGAATATAGGAGTTACAGTCCACTGGTTTGAGGAAAGTCTTAGTCTGGATATGATTGTCTACGATGGCTATGTCCAGATCTAAGAACTCCACCCTGGTATCACTAATCTGGGCAGTAAACCGGAGGTTGATGTCATTATTGTTGAGATAGCCCAAGAACTCCTGGAGCATGTCCATGGTACCCGTCCATATGCATAGGACGTCGTCTATGTATCTATGCCATTTTAAAATGTGTGGACTATATGGGTTGTTGTGCCAAATAGTTGTGTTTTCCCAATGAGCCATGAACAGGTCCGCGTAACTGGGTGCGAATTTTGCGCCCATAGCGGTTCCGCGAACCTGTTCATAGTAGCCTCCACCAAACCAAAAGTAATTGTGGTGTAGGGTGAAATCTATGGCTTGCATGATAAATTGAATTTGCTCTGGGGGGATGCTTGTCTCTGTGGAAAGGATTTGCTGAACGTACTCACAACCTACTTTGTGATCTATGATGGTGTACAAGGAACATACATCGCATGTCATAAGTAGGTATCCATCCTTCCAATCTATGTTCTGTAAAACTTGTAAGACATGTCTAGTATCTTTAAGATAACTCCTTTGGTTGATCACTGCTGGTTGCAGGAAGTTATCGATGTAGCTAGAAAGGTGTGTAGTGAGTGATTCTATACCAGAAATGATGGGTCGACCGGGTGGGTTGGTGAGAGACTTGTGTATTTTAGGTAAACAGTAAATGACCGGCAGCCTGGGATGTGGATTTAGTAAATATTGGTATTCTAATTTGGTGAGTATGCCCTTCTCTAATGCTCTGTTTAGAAGGGTAGTAAGTTCTTGTTGATATTGTTGTGTTGGGTTCCCAGGCAGGGTTTTGTACGTGGAGGTGTCTTGTAACTGAGTCTCCAATTCAGTGAGGTATGTAGTTCGATCAAGGAGAGTTATGCCACCCCCTTTGTCAGCTGGTTTAATAACCAAGCTTTTGTTGCACTGAAGGTCTTTCAGAGCCTTCCTCTCTAATTTAGTGATATTATGTGAATTAAACTTAGGTTTGGTACTGAGCTTGTCTAGGTCACTCTCCACCAATTTCTGGAAAGTTTCCAGATAGGGAAACCTTCAATTAGTGGTGTACTTCACTCCATTCTACTTTTCACATTTGGCAGCATTTCATCCTTTGTTCGTGCACAGTCCAACTATCAGGTGTTCACACTTCAATGTCACCAGCTGAGCCTCCGCCCAGCTAATTGAGTTTGCTGCCGCCCAAATTGAAAAAACCTGGACACTATAAAAACTGGAAGGAAGACCAGTTCTATCATAACAATCCCTGAGGAAGCTCACTGCCTTTTTTGGCCACGAGCGAAACGCGTTGGATGATCAACCTACACCTATCCATACAGCATTCTCAAGTGCCTTACTTATTCATTCTCCTCACTCTAGCATGCTAGATAGCTCATCTCATCTCACCGAACCGCTGTCTGCGAGGGATACTTAGAGCGTGCATACGCCACCTCCGTAACACACAGGCTGTGTGTCTGCGCCCTGCATCATTACATAAATTGAAGGCAGGAGACGCTATCAGTCTGTAGGAGGGACCCCCGCCCAGCGCACATCAACTACTAAGCAACATCAACTTCAACTCATTGAACCGCTGTCTGCGAGGGATTCACCTAGCGTGCATACGCTACCTCCGGTAAAACACAGGCTCTGTGTCTGCACCTTGCACTGCTGTATATACTAAAGACAGGAGACACTGTGAGTCGATAGGAGGGACCCCCGCTCAGCGTACATCTACCATCGAGCGACATCAAGTAAGTTACCCTGGATTTCCACACAGATTGTTTTGGGACATTTTCTTTTCTTTTTCTTTTCATGTAAACCTCCATGGACATGACCTCTAGGTCCGCCTAGTTCACTCATTTATATGTCAGTACCTTTTTGGGACATTTGATACATCATCTCCTTCAACAGGGCTGAAAGGGCATCTGTCTATCGACAAATTGGACAATCTGTAACACGGGCTTTACATATCTAGTGGACATTTATGTGCACGGACTGATCTTATTTCACCATCTGTCAATATATGTATATACTTGTTTGATCTTTATATTGTCAACATATTGTCTTTGTTATATCAACATTGGCTCCGGCCGGAGCATCCATTTTTTACATTACGTTAAATAAATAACATTACCTCTCCTTTTTGCCACACATGCTTTACCTCTAGCGCCCAGAACCTGATATACTACGTATCAACCCTTTTTGGGAGGGTAGGGATTCCCTCCTGTCCATTTGCAGGTTCTAATCTTTGGCTGCTTTATACATATTAAGATAGCGCAACCCACCCTCTTGTTCATCTCTATTATTTCTATTTCAGCAATTACAATTAGCAATGGAGCAATGGAGCTCTTCTCTTTGGGTGTTACCTATATAACGCAGTAGAATTTACCTGCAAATTCTACAGACAAGCCTGCTTGTCTTCCTCTTCATCAATGACTCTTAGCAATTGAGCACTCGTCTTTGGGTGTATATTACACCCAAACCTTATTGGTGCAAATTTGGAAAAATACAGTTTAATCCCTGCTAGGCCCTCCACCATCCTTTGCATGTTAATAGTAGGATTGTTTGGAGTTTCCCAATTGTAAAGCGCTACGGAATTTACTGGCGCTATATAAATAAATGTTGATGATGATTGTTGATGATGAGTTATGGTCAAGGTCACGCATTTTTTTAAAAATCTTTCAAACCAGCCCAGATGTTAAACTGTTGTGGTCTGCCCCCTGCGTCATCCCTGCTTGTGTTTGGAAAATGCATATTGGTGCCAGAACCTCACCTGCCACTTGTGCCACACTGCTGCAGGACATACACAATCAAACGCATCCTCATCAGCACCCTCGTCGGATACCCAAATCTCCCCCACATCCTCTTCTAAAGACAAAGTGTCATCATCACTTGGTGTATCATCGGCTACACTCGGGCTGTTCAGGCACACATCAGCAGAACTGCTGAAAGGGCCCTTCTTTATGAGTAATTATGAGAATGCTCACGATTAGACATACCACTGGTGGATGGACTCTCCACAGGGATTGGTGTCATTTCTGATTCAGAGCATACATTATCCTCTAATGCCTTACTGTTTTCTTGCAGCTCGGCTTTGACGCGTAACAGTAGTTGTGCACCACTTGTAGACTCCAAATTACTTGGTCTTGCTTGGTCACGAGTGACCGTACAAGAAGAAGGCTCTGTAACATTTTTGGATCTGTCACTAATAGAGAAAGGTGAAGGCCTTATTCTCTCTTTGCCACTGCGTGTGTAGAATGGCATGTTGGCATTTTTTTTTTATCGGCACTTAACTTTTCCTCAGTTACACTTCTTTTTCGCTTCAACACTGTAAAAAAAAAAATTGTTGTGTGTTTTTTTGACTGATTTCAAAAGACTGTGTAGTTTGACATCGCCTTTCTCAGATGACGTACTGGTAACACTACCATCAGGACTGGTGACAGAACCTGGTTGCTCATTCTGCTCATATGTGGACTGCTTTGAATCCATTCTGAGCCCAAACCACTAGTAGTGCTACAAATTTTTTTTAGATACTGCTGACAAATATGACTTTTGATAGCCAGAAAAATTTATGTAAAAGAATGGGGGACACCCCAAAAGCACTTGGAGTGCTAAATATATTTTTTTAGACTGCTGACAAACAGGACTTTTGACAACCAGAAATATTTATGAAAAAGAATGGGGGACACCCCAAAAGCACTTGGAGTGCTAAATATTATTTTTTTAGACTGCTGACAAACAGGACTTTTGACAGCCAGAAAAATGTATGCAAAAGAATGGGGGACACCCCAAAAGCACTTGGAGTGCTAAATATATTTTTTTAGACTGCTGACAAACAGGACTTTTGACAGCCAGAAATATTTATGCAAAAGAATGGGGGACACCCCAAAAGCACTTGGGAGTGCTAAATATATTTTTTAGACACTGCTGCCAAATAGGACTTTTGACAGCCAGAAAAATTTCTGCAAAAGAATGGGGGACACCCCAAAAGCACTTGGAGTGCCAGAAACTGAACAAAAACCCTCCTCTCTTCTCCTCTTACTGCTGTAACAACTGGTATTAAGATTACAATGGTATTGAATAGAAACAATAATGTGTCCAATTACTGCTCTGTCCCTGCGCTGATATAGCCAGTGTGACCTAACCCTGCTCTCTCCCTCTGTCAAATGGCGATGGATTGCTGTGGAGGCTGGTATTTGTCACTCACCAGAGTGAGAGTGCCTCCACTCTGGTACGTGGGTTCTCCATCTTTCCCGCTCACACCTGTGTGGAACCGCGGCCGTCCGCCATCCTGTTGCACTGGGCATGCGCAGGTCCCTTTAACAACTACACCTGACCACTAATGTGATTGATGGATCAATCACCCCTCCCTACTTAAGGCACCTGCAGCCTTAGGTAGTGTCCTGATCTTGAAGTCTCACTCCCAGTGAAGTTCTATAGGTGTGTGCAGTTTCCAAACTGCTTCCAGCTCTACTCCTGTGTGCAGTTTCCAAACTGCTTCCAGCTCTACCCCTGTGTGCAGTTTCCAAACTGCTTCCAGCTCTACTCCTGTGTGCAGTTTCCAAACTGCTTTCAGCTCTACTCCTGTGTGCAGTTTCCAAACTGCTTCCAGCTCTACTCCTGTGTGCAGTTTCCAAACTGCTTCCAGCTCTACTCGTGCTTCAGCTTCCACGCTGCTCCCTGCTCAACTCAGCGGCGGTTCCCATACCGCTACAACGCTTCACTTCTCAGCTGATTCCGGATCTACACAACTGGGTATGCTCTACTGACTATTGACTATTGCCTATTGCTCGCATACCAGTTGTTTCCATTGTTGTTTGCTGCACCGGGTACAAGTACCCATATAGACTGTGTTACTGCATTGCTTCATTTAGGACAAGCTTTCACTCAAGCTACGATATCTCCTCACGCTACTACTTAGCGTTATTGTGCATATCTGCTGTGACCAGCTTCTCCTCCCTGCAAGGCATCTACTCCATACAGACTATTCATTGTGCCTTCCATCTCTGCCTCACAAGACATTGCTCTACTCGCGCTGTTTCCATACAGCCACAGTTTGCCTTTCAACTTCACTCTCCTGCACCTGGACAAGTCCTCATTCCTTCTCACAGCAGTGGTACAACTTGCTGCACGCAGACCACTGACTTCCCTGCTACCTACCCGCACCTGGACAAGTCCTCCTATCACAGCGGTGGTACAACTTGCTATACGCAAACCACTGACTCTCCTATTACCTACCTACATCTGGACCAGACTCCTCACCATAGCGGTGGTACAACTTGCTGAACGCAGACCACCGACTACCCTGCTTCCTACCTGCACCAGTACTATTCTTCCCATCACTGCAGTGGTACAACTTGCTGTACGCAGACCACTGACTCCTCCTCTACCTACCATCACCTATCCACGTCCACTCCTCGTGTCTACATTATCTTCAGCCTCCAGTTTACTGCTCCAAGTCGCTGACTTTCCTCTAACCATAGCTGCAAGTCGCTGACTTCCTCAGACTATCTCTACTCTCCTGCTGTTGTGTCGCTCCAATCATTCACCTGCCTGCTTTGAGGTGCGTGCCATAACCCCGCCTCTCTAGCAGAGTTCCATCTGGTGAAACTCGGGTAAGCAACTCCTAGTGCCCGTGACAGTATTTATGCTTTTCAAATCTCGCGAGAACCGAGCTCAGAGATACAAATACGTCACGATGACATTTTGCCTCGATTTCGAATCCGAACGGGTGGGAGAGTACCGAGCGTGCTCAGCTCGGTACTCGGATAGGCTGAATTCGGATGAATTCGGATCTCGGGGAACCGAGCCCGCCCATCTCTACTATTAAATCTCTTTTGTGCTTTGGAACCACACTGATCACATTGGACAATATTTCCTGGTGAGATAGTAACAAACATAACAAGCCCTAGGGCTATCAGCATGGGGTTGGTTTGTCCTGGGGGCACCTGCATTTTTTTTGCAGGCATAATCTATCTAGAGAAATCAGCTGCAGGTTTTCCTGCTATTTTGCCATCAGTCATTGTCTGGTATCAGCAATTTCGGAAGACTCCACACTTTTTGTCCTCTCCATTGTGCCAATACCTGCCTAGGCTGGCAGCACTAGAACTGGTCCGTGCAACTCTGCATACTAAGTAAATTATAAATTTACACCTAACCTTTTGGCAAAAATTGCCTGACTCTGCATGAGACCCATACTCGTGGAGAGGGGGATTAGTTAGATGGAAGATTTAATCTCTTAGGAATTTTTGCACAAATCTTCAGCTTGGTTAGAGTGATTAGAGGATAGTTGTGTGATCATTGTCTAGGAAAGGTTATTCGCATTTTGAGCATAATCTGATCTGTCTGATCTTTTGCCTTTTTACTCTATGCTTCACACAGCAAGATTATTAATATAGTTAGATATCTATGAAGAAAATTCTAGTTAAAGGATGTTATGGAGATATTTTTTAATTAAAATTTACATCTACAGGATCTTTTATTCAAGTAGAATGCATACATTACCTGATTGTAATAAAAATCTTCTTCTTTGTTGCTTCAGGGGACGGCATTGTATGGAGATAGATGGCATGGCACCTGTCCCCACCACTGCATCATCTGGCTGACTTTAGTATCTTTGCACCATACAGAATGAATCGTTATACTATACTGCCTTTCCATTTTAAATGTAAATGCCCCTTTTCTCCCCTATGCCGCCTCTCCAGTTGGTCATAAGTGCGAGAATCACAGGAGCATATTTTAAACTTAAGTTTTGTATAAGTGTCAGCATCAGATTCGCACTGGCCAATCAGGTTACCAGGAAAATCCCCAGTGGGCCCCACTTCTGAAGGCCCTGCCCCCTACGCTACGGACGGTGCTTAGACCGCACACTAGTTGCAGCTGCGCCCAGCTTTGTGTATTTTGTAGCAAGTGGGGGGACATATGGGTGCATTTTGTTTTGTGTTTTGGATTCGGATTTTCGCGATGTTTTGGGTTCGGATTTGTTTGGCAAAACACCTGCTGAAAGGTTTTGGTTCGGATTTAAGGTTTTGGATTCGGATTTTTTTTGAAAAAAGCATAAAAAGTTCAAAAATCATGTTTTTGGGCTTATTTTCACTCCTACGCTATTATTAACCTCAATAACATTCAATAACAAGCATTTCCACTAATTTACAGTGTATTCTGAACACCTCACAATATAGTTATTAGTCCAAAACGTTGCAACAAGGTATCTTTCTGGACTGCGTAGTGGAGTGGTCCCCACAATATAATAAGAAAACCATCAATTGGTCTTAATCGCACCAAAAAATGTACCTAAACTGCGTAGAGGAGTGGGTCACCACAATATAATTTAAAAAACCCTGAACATGTATGATTCGCACCAATAAATGTATCTGGACTGCGTAGAGGAGTGGGTCACCACAATATAATAAGAAAACCATCAACTGGTCTTAATCGCACCAAAAAATGTACCTGGACTGCGTAGAGGAGTGGGTCACCACAATATAATTTAAAAACCCTGAACTTGTATGAATCGCACCAATAAATGTACCTGGACTGCGTAGAGGAGTGGTCACCACAATATAATTTAAAAACCCTGAACTTGTATGATTCGCACCAATAAATGTATCTGGACTGCGTAGAGGAGTGGGTCACCACAATATAATTTAAAAACCCTGAACTTTTATGATTCGCACCAATAAATGTATCTGGACTGCGTAGAGGAGTGGGTCACCACAATATAATTTAAAAACCCTGAACTTGTATGATTCGCACCAATAAATGTATCTGGACTGCGTAGAGGAGTGGGTCACCACAATATAATTTAAAAACCCTGAACTTGTATGATTCGCACCAATAAATGTATCTGGACTGCGTAGAGGAGTGGGTCACCACAATATAATTTAAAAACCCTGAACTTGTATGATTCGCACCAATAAATGTATCTGGACTGCGTAGAGGAGTGGGTCTCCACAATATAATAAGAAAACCATCAACTGGTCTTAATCGCACCAAAAAATGTACCTAAACTGCGTAGAGAAGTGGGTCACCACAATATAATTTAAAAACCCTGAACTTGTATGATTCGCACCAATAAATGTATCTGGACTGCGTAGAGGAGTGGGTCACCACAATATAATAAGCAAACCATCAACTGGTCTTAATCGCACCAAAAAATGTACCTGGACTGCGTAGAGGAGTGGGTCACCACAATATAATTTCAAAAAACCCTGAACATGTATGATTCGCACCAATAAATGTATCTGGACTGCGTAGAGGAGTTGGTCACCACAATATAATAAGAAAACCATCAACTGGTCTTAATCGCACCAAAAAATGTACCTAAACTGCGTAGAGGAGTGGGTCACCACAATATAATTTAAAAAACCCTGAACATGTATGATTCGCACCAATAAATGTATCTGGACTGCGTAGAGGAGTGGGTCACCACAATATAATAAGAAAACCATCAACTGGTCTTAATCGCACCAAAAAATGTACCTGGACTGCGTAGAGGAGTGGGTCACCACAATATAATTTAAAAACCCTGAACTTGTATGATTCGCACCAATAAATGTATCTGGACTGCGTAGAGGAGTGGGTCACCACAATATAATTTAAAAACCCTGAACTTGTATGATTCGCACCAATAAATGTATCTGGACTGCGTAGAGGAGTGGGTCACCACAATATAATTTAAAAACCCTGAACTTTTATGATTCGCACCAATAAATGTATCTGGACTGCGTAGAGGAGTGGGTCACCACAATATAATTTAAAAAACCCTGAACTTGTATGATTCGCACCAATAAATGTATCTGGACTGCGTAGAGGAGTGGGTCACCACAATATAATAAGAAAACCATCAACTGGTCTTAATCGCACCAAAAAATGTACCTGGACTGCGTAGAGGAGTGGGTCACCACAATATAATTTAAAAACCCTGAACTTGTATGATTCGCACCAATAAATGTATCTGGACTGCGTAGAGGAGTGGGTCACCACAATATAATTTAAAAACCCTGAACTTGTATGATTCGCACCAATAAATGTATCTGGACTGCGTAGAGGAGTGGGTCACCACAATATAATTTAAAAACCCTGAACTTTTATGATTCGCACCAATAAATGTATCTGGACTGCGTAGAGGAGTGGGTCACCACAATATAATTTAAAAACCCTGAACTTGTATGATTCGCACCAATAAATGTATCTGGACTGCGTAGAGGAGTGGGTCACCACAATATAATTTAAAAACCCTGAACTTGTATGATTCGCACCAATAAATGTATCTGGACTGCGTAGAGGAGTGGGTCACCACAATATAATTTAAAAACCCTGAACTTGTATGATTCGCACCAATAAATGTATCTGGACTGCGTAGAGGAGTGGGTCTCCACAATATAATAAGAAAACCATCAACTGGTCTTAATCGCACCAAAAAATGTACCTAAACTGCGTAGAGAAGTGGGTCACCACAATATAATTTAAAAACCCTGAACTTGTATGATTCGCACCAATAAATGTATCTGGACTGCGTAGAGGAGTGGGTCACCACAATATAATAAGCAAACCATCAACTGGTCTTAATCGCACCAAAAAATGTACCTGGACTGCGTAGAGGAGTGGGTCACCACAATATAATTTAAAAAACCCTGAACATGTATGATTCGCACCAATAAATGTATCTGGACTGCGTAGAGGAGTTGGTCACCACAATATAATAAGAAAACCATCAACTGGTCTTAATCGCACCAAAAAATGTACCTAAACTGCGTAGAGGAGTGGGTCACCACAATATAATTTAAAAAACCCTGAACATGTATGATTCGCACCAATAAATGTATCTGGACTGCGTAGAGGAGTGGGTCACCACAATATAATAAGAAAACCATCAACTGGTCTTAATCGCACCAAAAAATGTACCTGGACTGCGTAGAGGAGTGGGTCACCACAATATAATTTAAAAACCCTGAACTTGTATGATTCGCACCAATAAATGTATCTGGACTGCGTAGAGGAGTGGGTCACCACAATATAATTTAAAAACCCTGAACTTGTATGATTCGCACCAATAAATGTATCTGGACTGCGTAGAGGAGTGGGTCACCACAATATAATTTAAAAACCCTGAACTTTTATGATTCGCACCAATAAATGTATCTGGACTGCGTAGAGGAGTGGGTCACCACAATATAATTTAAAAACCCTGAACTTGTATGATTCGCACCAATAAATGTATCTGGACTGCGTAGAGGAGTGGGTCACCACAATATAATTTAAAAACCCTGAACTTGTATGATTCGCACCAATAAATGTATCTGGACTGCGTAGAGGAGTGGGTCACCACAATATAATTTAAAAACCCTGAACTTGTATGATTCGCACCAATAAATGTATCTGGACTGCGTAGAGGAGTGGGTCTCCACAATATAATAAGAAAACCATCAACTGGTCTTAATCGCACCAAAAAATGTACCTAAACTGCGTAGAGAAGTGGGTCACCACAATATAATTTAAAAACCCTGAACTTGTATGATTCGCACCAATAAATGTATCTGGACTGCGTAGAGGAGTGGGTCACCACAATATAATAAGCAAACCATCAACTGGTCTTAATCGCACCAAAAAATGTACCTGGACTGCGTAGAGGAGTGGGTCACCACAATATAATTTAAAAAACCCTGAACATGTATGATTCGCACCAATAAATGTATCTGGACTGCGTAGAGGAGTTGGTCACCACAATATAATAAGAAAACCATCAACTGGTCTTAATCGCACCAAAAAATGTACCTGGACTGCGTAGAGGAGTGGGTCACCACAATATAATTTAAAAACCCTGAACTTGTATGATTCGCACCAATAAATGTATCTGGAATGCGTAGAGGAGTGGGTCACCACAATATAATTTAAAAAACCTGAACTTGTATGATTCGCACCAATAAATGTATCTGGACTGCGTAGAGGAGTGGGTCACCACAATATAATTTAAAAACCCTGAACTTGTATGATTCGCACCAATAAATGTATCTGGACTGCGTAGAGGAGTGGGTCACCACAATATAATTTAAAAACCCTGAACTTGTATGATTCGCAGCAATAAATGTATCTGAACTGTGTAGAGGAGTGGGTCACCACAATATAATTTAAAAACCCTGAACTTGTATGATTCGCACCAATAAATGTATCTGGACTGCGTAGAGGAGTGGGTCACCACAATATAATTTAAAAACCCTGAACTTGTATTATTCGGACCAATAAATGTATCTGGACTGCGTAGAGGAGTGGGTCACCACAATATAATTTAAAAACCCTGAACTTGTATGATTCGCACCAATAAATGTATCTGGACTGCGTAGAGGAGTGGGTCACCACAATATAATTTAAAAACCCTGAACTTGTATGATTCGCACCAATAAATGTATCTGGACTGCGTAGAGGAGTGGGTCACCACAATATAATTTAAAAACCCTGAACTTGTATGATTCACACCAATAAATGTATCTGGACTGCGTAGAGGAGTGGTTCACCACAATATAATTTAAAACGCCTGAACTTGTATGATTCGCACCAATAAATGTATCTGGACAGCGTAGAGGAGTGGGTCACCACAATATAATTTAAAAACCCTGAACTTGTATGATTCGCACCAATAAATGTATCTGGACTGCGTAGAGGAGTGGGTCACCACAATATAATAAGAAAACCATCAACTGGTCTTAATCGCACCAAAAAATGTACCTGGACTGCGTAGAGGAGTGGTCACTCACCACAATATAAATTAAAAACCCTGAACTTGTATGATTCGCACCAATAAATGTATCTGGACTGCGTAGAGGAGTGGGTCACCACAATATAATAAGAAAACCATCAACTGGTCTGAATCGCACCAAAAAATGTACCTGGACTGCGTGGAGGAGTGGTCACTCACTAAAATATAATTTAAAAACCCTGAACTTGTATGATTCGCACCAATAAATGTATCTGGACTGCGTAGAGGAGTGGGTCACCACAATATAATAAGAAAACCATCAACTGGTCTTAATAGCACCAAAAAATGTACCTGGACTGCGTAGAGGAGTGGGTCACCACAATATAATTTAAAAACCCTGAACTTGTATGATTCGCACCAATAAATGTATCTGAACTGTGTAGAGGAGTGGGTCACCACAATATAATTTAAAAACCCTGAACTTGTATGATTCGCACCAATAAATGTATCTGGACTGCGTAAAGGAGTGGGTCACCACAATATAATTTAAAAACCCTGAACTTGTATGATTCGCACCAATAAATGTATCTGGACTGCGTAGAGGAGTGGGTCACCACAATATAATTTAAAAACCCTGAACTTGTATGATTCGCACCAATAAATGTATCTGGAATGCGTAGAGGAGTGGGTCACCACAATATAATAAGAAAACCATCAACTGGTCTTAATCGCACCAAAAAATGTACCTGGACTGCGTAGAGGAGTGGGTCACCACAATATAATTTAAAAACCCTGAACTTGTATGATTCGCACCAATAAATGTATCTGGACTGCGTAGAGGAGTGGGTCACCACAATATAATTTAAAAACCCTGAACTTGTATGATTCGCACCAATAAATGTATCTGGACTGCGTAGAGGAGTGGGTCACCACAATATAATTTAAAAACCCTGAACTTGTATGAATCGCACCAATAAATGTACCTGGACTGCGTAGAGGAGTGGTCACCACAATATAATTTAAAAACCCTGAACTTGTATGATTCGCACCAATAAATGTATCTGGACTGCGTAGAGGAGTGGGTCACCACAATATAATTTAAAAACCCTGAACTTTTATGATTCGCACCAATAAATGTATCTGGACTGCGTAGAGGAGTGGGTCACCACAATATAATTTAAAAACCCTGAACTTGTATGATTCGCACCAATAAATGTATCTGGACTGCGTAGAGGAGTGGGTCTCCACAATATAATAAGAAAACCATCAACTGGTCTTAATCGCACCAAAAAATGTACCTAAACTGCGTAGAGAAGTGGGTCACCACAATATAATTTAAAAACCCTGAACTTGTATGATTCGCACCAATAAATGTATCTGGACTGCGTAGAGGAGTGGGTCACCACAATATAATAAGCAAACCATCAACTGGTCTTAATCGCACCAAAAAATGTACCTGGACTGCGTAGAGGAGTGGGTCACCACAATATAATTTCAAAAAACCCTGAACATGTATGATTCGCACCAATAAATGTATCTGGACTGCGTAGAGGAGTTGGTCACCACAATATAATAAGAAAACCATCAACTGGTCTTAATCGCACCAAAAAATGTACCTAAACTGCGTAGAGGAGTGGGTCACCACAATATAATTTAAAAAACCCTGAACATGTATGATTCGCACCAATAAATGTATCTGGACTGCGTAGAGGAGTGGGTCACCACAATATAATAAGAAAACCATCAACTGGTCTTAATCGCACCAAAAAATGTACCTGGACTGCGTAGAGGAGTGGGTCACCACAATATAATTTAAAAACCCTGAACTTGTATGATTCGCACCAATAAATGTATCTGGACTGCGTAGAGGAGTGGGTCACCACAATATAATTTAAAAACCCTGAACTTGTATGATTCGCACCAATAAATGTATCTGGACTGCGTAGAGGAGTGGGTCACCACAATATAATTTAAAAACCCTGAACTTTTATGATTCGCACCAATAAATGTATCTGGACTGCGTAGAGGAGTGGGTCACCACAATATAATTTAAAAACCCTGAACTTTTATGATTCGCACCAATAAATGTATCTGGACTGCGTAGAGGAGTGGGTCACCACAATATAATAAGAAAACCATCAACTGGTCTTAATCGCACCAAAAAATGTACCTGGACTGCGTAGAGGAGTGGGTCACCACAATATAATTTAAAAACCCTGAACTTGTATGATTCGCACCAATAAATGTATCTGGACTGCGTAGAGGAGTGGGTCACCACAATATAATTTAAAAACCCTGAACTTGTATGATTCGCACCAATAAATGTATCTGGACTGCGTAGAGGAGTGGGTCACCACAATATAAATTAAAAACCCTGAACTTGTATGATTCGCACCAATAAATGTATCTGGACTGCGTAGAGGAGTGGGTCACCACAATATAATAAGAAAACCATCAACTGGTCTGAATCGCACCAAAAAATGTACCTGGACTGCGTGGAGGAGTGGTCACTCACTAAAATATAATTTAAAAACCCTGAACTTGTATGATTCGCACCAATAAATGTATCTGGACTGCGTAGAGGAGTGGGTCACCACAATATAATAAGAAAACCATCAACTGGTCTTAATAGCACCAAAAAATGTACCTGGACTGCGTAGAGGAGTGGGTCACCACAATATAATTTAAAAACCCTGAACTTGTATGATTCGCACCAATAAATGTATCTGAACTGTGTAGAGGAGTGGGTCACCACAATATAATTTAAAAACCCTGAACTTGTATGATTCGCACCAATAAATGTATCTGGACTGCGTAAAGGAGTGGGTCACCACAATATAATTTAAAAACCCTGAACTTGTATGATTCGCACCAATAAATGTATCTGGACTGCGTAGAGGAGTGGGTCACCACAATATAATTTAAAAACCCTGAACTTGTATGATTCGCACCAATAAATGTATCTGGAATGCGTAGAGGAGTGGGTCACCACAATATAATAAGAAAACCATCAACTGGTCTTAATCGCACCAAAAAATGTACCTGGACTGCGTAGAGGAGTGGGTCACCACAATATAATTTAAAAACCCTGAACTTGTATGATTCGCACCAATAAATGTATCTGGACTGCGTAGAGGAGTGGGTCACCACAATATAATTTAAAAACCCTGAACTTGTATGATTCGCACCAATAAATGTATCTGGACTGCGTAGAGGAGTGGGTCACCACAATATAATTTAAAAACCCTGAACTTGTATGAATCGCACCAATAAATGTACCTGGACTGCGTAGAGGAGTGGTCACCACAATATAATTTAAAAACCCTGAACTTGTATGATTCGCACCAATAAATGTATCTGGACTGCGTAGAGGAGTGGGTCACCACAATATAATTTAAAAACCCTGAACTTTTATGATTCGCACCAATAAATGTATCTGGACTGCGTAGAGGAGTGGGTCACCACAATATAATTTAAAAACCCTGAACTTGTATGATTCGCACCAATAAATGTATCTGGACTGCGTAGAGGAGTGGGTCACCACAATATAATTTAAAAACCCTGAACTTGTATGATTCGCACCAATAAATGTATCTGGACTGCGTAGAGGAGTGGGTCACCACAATATAATTTAAAAACCCTGAACTTGTATGATTCGCACCAATAAATGTATCTGGACTGCGTAGAGGAGTGGGTCTCCACAATATAATAAGAAAACCATCAACTGGTCTTAATCGCACCAAAAAATGTACCTAAACTGCGTAGAGAAGTGGGTCACCACAATATAATTTAAAAACCCTGAACTTGTATGATTCGCACCAATAAATGTATCTGGACTGCGTAGAGGAGTGGGTCACCACAATATAATAAGCAAACCATCAACTGGTCTTAATCGCACCAAAAAATGTACCTGGACTGCGTAGAGGAGTGGGTCACCACAATATAATTTCAAAAAACCCTGAACATGTATGATTCGCACCAATAAATGTATCTGGACTGCGTAGAGGAGTTGGTCACCACAATATAATAAGAAAACCATCAACTGGTCTTAATCGCACCAAAAAATGTACCTAAACTGCGTAGAGGAGTGGGTCACCACAATATAATTTAAAAAACCCTGAACATGTATGATTCGCACCAATAAATGTATCTGGACTGCGTAGAGGAGTGGGTCACCACAATATAATAAGAAAACCATCAACTGGTCTTAATCGCACCAAAAAATGTACCTGGACTGCGTAGAGGAGTGGGTCACCACAATATAATTTAAAAACCCTGAACTTGTATGATTCGCACCAATAAATGTATCTGGACTGCGTAGAGGAGTGGGTCACCACAATATAATTTAAAAACCCTGAACTTGTATGATTCGCACCAATAAATGTATCTGGACTGCGTAGAGGAGTGGGTCACCACAATATAATTTAAAAACCCTGAACTTTTATGATTCGCACCAATAAATGTATCTGGACTGCGTAGAGGAGTGGGTCACCACAATATAATTTAAAAACCCTGAACTTTTATGATTCGCACCAATAAATGTATCTGGACTGCGTAGAGGAGTGGGTCACCACAATATAATAAGAAAACCATCAACTGGTCTTAATCGCACCAAAAAATGTACCTGGACTGCGTAGAGGAGTGGGTCACCACAATATAATTTAAAAACCCTGAACTTGTATGATTCGCACCAATAAATGTATCTGGACTGCGTAGAGGAGTGGGTCACCACAATATAATTTAAAAACCCTGAACTTGTATGATTCGCACCAATAAATGTATCTGGACTGCGTAGAGGAGTGGGTCACCACAATATAATTTAAAAACCCTGAACTTTTATGATTCGCACCAATAAATGTATCTGGACTGCGTAGAGGAGTGGGTCACCACAATATAATTTAAAAACCCTGAACTTGTATGATTCGCACCAATAAATGTATCTGGACTGCGTAGAGGAGTGGGTCACCACAATATAATTTAAAAACCCTGAACTTGTATGATTCGCACCAATAAATGTATCTGGACTGCGTAGAGGAGTGGGTCACCACAATATAATTTAAAAACCCTGAACTTGTATGATTCGCACCAATAAATGTATCTGGACTGCGTAGAGGAGTGGGTCTCCACAATATAATAAGAAAACCATCAACTGGTCTTAATCGCACCAAAAAATGTACCTAAACTGCGTAGAGAAGTGGGTCACCACAATATAATTTAAAAACCCTGAACTTGTATGATTCGCACCAATAAATGTATCTGGACTGCGTAGAGGAGTGGGTCACCACAATATAATAAGCAAACCATCAACTGGTCTTAATCGCACCAAAAAATGTACCTGGACTGCGTAGAGGAGTGGGTCACCACAATATAATTTAAAAAACCCTGAACATGTATGATTCGCACCAATAAATGTATCTGGACTGCGTAGAGGAGTTGGTCACCACAATATAATAAGAAAACCATCAACTGGTCTTAATCGCACCAAAAAATGTACCTAAACTGCGTAGAGGAGTGGGTCACCACAATATAATTTAAAAAACCCTGAACATGTATGATTCGCACCAATAAATGTATCTGGACTGCGTAGAGGAGTGGGTCACCACAATATAATAAGAAAACCATCAACTGGTCTTAATCGCACCAAAAAATGTACCTGGACTGCGTAGAGGAGTGGGTCACCACAATATAATTTAAAAACCCTGAACTTGTATGATTCGCACCAATAAATGTATCTGGACTGCGTAGAGGAGTGGGTCACCACAATATAATTTAAAAACCCTGAACTTGTATGATTCGCACCAATAAATGTATCTGGACTGCGTAGAGGAGTGGGTCACCACAATATAATTTAAAAACCCTGAACTTTTATGATTCGCACCAATAAATGTATCTGGACTGCGTAGAGGAGTGGGTCACCACAATATAATTTAAAAACCCTGAACTTGTATGATTCGCACCAATAAATGTATCTGGACTGCGTAGAGGAGTGGGTCACCACAATATAATTTAAAAACCCTGAACTTGTATGATTCGCACCAATAAATGTATCTGGACTGCGTAGAGGAGTGGGTCACCACAATATAATTTAAAAACCCTGAACTTGTATGATTCGCACCAATAAATGTATCTGGACTGCGTAGAGGAGTGGGTCTCCACAATATAATAAGAAAACCATCAACTGGTCTTAATCGCACCAAAAAATGTACCTAAACTGCGTAGAGAAGTGGGTCACCACAATATAATTTAAAAACCCTGAACTTGTATGATTCGCACCAATAAATGTATCTGGACTGCGTAGAGGAGTGGGTCACCACAATATAATAAGCAAACCATCAACTGGTCTTAATCGCACCAAAAAATGTACCTGGACTGCGTAGAGGAGTGGGTCACCACAATATAATTTAAAAAACCCTGAACATGTATGATTCGCACCAATAAATGTATCTGGACTGCGTAGAGGAGTTGGTCACCACAATATAATAAGAAAACCATCAACTGGTCTTAATCGCACCAAAAAATGTACCTGGACTGCGTAGAGGAGTGGGTCACCACAATATAATTTAAAAACCCTGAACTTGTATGATTCGCACCAATAAATGTATCTGGAATGCGTAGAGGAGTGGGTCACCACAATATAATTTAAAAAACCTGAACTTGTATGATTCGCACCAATAAATGTATCTGGACTGCGTAGAGGAGTGGGTCACCACAATATAATTTAAAAACCCTGAACTTGTATGATTCGCACCAATAAATGTATCTGGACTGCGTAGAGGAGTGGGTCACCACAATATAATTTAAAAACCCTGAACTTGTATGATTCGCAGCAATAAATGTATCTGAACTGTGTAGAGGAGTGGGTCACCACAATATAATTTAAAAACCCTGAACTTGTATGATTCGCACCAATAAATGTATCTGGACTGCGTAGAGGAGTGGGTCACCACAATATAATTTAAAAACCCTGAACTTGTATTATTCGGACCAATAAATGTATCTGGACTGCGTAGAGGAGTGGGTCACCACAATATAATTTAAAAACCCTGAACTTGTATGATTCGCACCAATAAATGTATCTGGACTGCGTAGAGGAGTGGGTCACCACAATATAATTTAAAAACCCTGAACTTGTATGATTCGCACCAATAAATGTATCTGGACTGCGTAGAGGAGTGGGTCACCACAATATAATTTAAAAACCCTGAACTTGTATGATTCACACCAATAAATGTATCTGGACTGCGTAGAGGAGTGGTTCACCACAATATAATTTAAAACGCCTGAACTTGTATGATTCGCACCAATAAATGTATCTGGACAGCGTAGAGGAGTGGGTCACCACAATATAATTTAAAAACCCTGAACTTGTATGATTCGCACCAATAAATGTATCTGGACTGCGTAGAGGAGTGGGTCACCACAATATAATAAGAAAACCATCAACTGGTCTTAATCGCACCAAAAAATGTACCTGGACTGCGTAGAGGAGTGGTCACTCACCACAATATAAATTAAAAACCCTGAACTTGTATGATTCGCACCAATAAATGTATCTGGACTGCGTAGAGGAGTGGGTCACCACAATATAATAAGAAAACCATCAACTGGTCTGAATCGCACCAAAAAATGTACCTGGACTGCGTGGAGGAGTGGTCACTCACTAAAATATAATTTAAAAACCCTGAACTTGTATGATTCGCACCAATAAATGTATCTGGACTGCGTAGAGGAGTGGGTCACCACAATATAATAAGAAAACCATCAACTGGTCTTAATAGCACCAAAAAATGTACCTGGACTGCGTAGAGGAGTGGGTCACCACAATATAATTTAAAAACCCTGAACTTGTATGATTCGCACCAATAAATGTATCTGAACTGTGTAGAGGAGTGGGTCACCACAATATAATTTAAAAACCCTGAACTTGTATGATTCGCACCAATAAATGTATCTGGACTGCGTAAAGGAGTGGGTCACCACAATATAATTTAAAAACCCTGAACTTGTATGATTCGCACCAATAAATGTATCTGGACTGCGTAGAGGAGTGGGTCACCACAATATAATTTAAAAACCCTGAACTTGTATGATTCGCACCAATAAATGTATCTGGAATGCGTAGAGGAGTGGGTCACCACAATATAATAAGAAAACCATCAACTGGTCTTAATCGCACCAAAAAATGTACCTGGACTGCGTAGAGGAGTGGGTCACCACAATATAATTTAAAAACCCTGAACTTGTATGATTCGCACCAATAAATGTATCTGGACTGCGTAGAGGAGTGGGTCACCACAATATAATTTAAAAACCCTGAACTTGTATGATTCGCACCAATAAATGTATCTGGACTGCGTAGAGGAGTGGGTCACCACAATATAATTTAAAAACCCTGAACTTGTATGATTCGCACCAATAAATGTATCTGGACTGCGTAGAGGAGTGGGTCACCACAATATAATTTAAAAACCCTGAACTTGTATGATTCGCACCAATAAATGTATCTGGACTGCGTAGAGGAGTGGGTCACCACAATATAATTTAAAAACCCTGAACTTGTATGATTCGCACCAATAAATGTATCTGGACTGCGTAGAGGAGTGGGTCACCACAATATAATTTAAAAACCCTGAACTTGTATGATTCACACCAATAAATGTATCTGGACTGCGTAGAGGAGTGGGTCACCACAATATAATTTAAAAACCCTGAACTTGTATGATTCGCACCAATAAATGTATCTGGACAGCGTAGAGGAGTGGGTCACCACAATATAATTTAAAAACCCTGAACTTGTATGATTCGCACCAATAAATGTATCTGGACTGCGTAGAGGAGTGGGTCACCACAATATAATAAGAAAACCATCAACTGGTCTTAATCGCACCAAAAAATGTACCTGGACTGCGTAGAGGAGTGGTCACTCACCACAATATAAATTAAAAACCATGAACTTGTATGATTCGCACCAATAAATGTATCTGGACTGCGTAGAGGAGTGGGTCACCACAATATAATAAGAAAACCATCAACTGGTCTGAATCGCACCAAAAAATGTACCTGGACTGCGTAGAGGAGTGGGTCACCACAATATAATTTAAAAACCCTGAACTTGTATGATTCGCACCAATAAATGTATCTGGACTGCGTAAAGGAGTTGGTCACCACAATATAATTTAAAAACCCTGAACTTGTATGATTCGCACCAATAAATGTATCTGGACTGCGTAGAGGAGTGGGTCACCACAATATAATTTAAAAACCCTGAACTTGTATGATTCGCACCAATAAATGTATCTGGACTGCTTAGAGGAGTGGGTCACCACAATATAATTTAAAAACCCTGAACTTGTATGATTCGCACCAATAAATGTATCTGGACTGCGTAGAGGAGTGGGTCACCACAATATAATTTAAAATCCCTGAACTTGTATGATTCGCACCAATAAATGTATCTGGACTGCATAGAGGAGTGGGTCACCCCAATATAATTTAAAAACCCTGAACTTGTATGATTCGCACCAATAAATGTATCTGGACTGCGTAGAGGAGTGGGTCACCACAATATAATAAGAAAACCATCAACTGGTCTGAATCGCACCAAAAAATGTACCTGGACTGCGTAGAGGAGTGGGTCACCACAATATCATTTAAAAACCCTGAACTTGTATGATTCGCACCAATAAATGTATCTGAACTATGTAGAGGAGTGGGTCACCACAATATAATTTAAAAACCCTGAACTTGTATGATTCGCACCAATAAATGTATCTGGACTGCGTAAAGGAGTTGGTCACCACAATATAATTTAAAAACCCTGAACTTGTATGATTCGCACCAATAAATGTATCTGGACTGCGTAGAGGAGTGGGTCACCACAATATAATTTAAAAACCCTGAACTTGTATGATTCGCACCAATAAATGTATCTGGACTGCTTAGAGGAGTGGGTCACCACAATATAATTTAAAAACCCTGAACTTGTATGATTCGCACCAATAAATGTATCTGGACTGCGTAGAGGAGTGGGTCACCACAATATAATTTAAAATCCCTGAACTTGTATGATTCGCACCAATAAATGTATCTGGACTGCATAGAGGAGTGGGTCACCCCAATATAATTTAAAAACCCTGAACTTGTATGATTCGCACCAATAAATGTATCTGGACTGCGTAGAGGAGTGGGTCACCACAATATAATAAGCAAACCATCAACTGGTCTTAATCGCACCAAAAAATGTACCTGGACTGCGTAGAGGAGTGGGTCACCACAATATAATTTAAAAAACCCTGAACATGTATGATTCGCACCAATAAATGTATCTGGACTGCGTAGAGGAGTGGGTCACCACAATATAATAAGAAAACCATCAACTGGTCTTAATCGCACCAAAAAATGTACCTGGACTGCGTAGAGGAGTGGGTCACCACAATATAATTTAAAAACCCTGAACTTGTATGATTCGCACCAATAAATGTATCTGGACTGCGTAGAGGAGTGGGTCACCACAATATAATAAGAAAACCATCAACTGGTCTGAATCGCACCAAAAAATGTACCTGGACTGCGTAGAGGAGTGGGTCACCACAATATCATTTAAAAACCCTGAACTTGTATGATTCGCACCAATAAATGTATCTGAACTATGTAGAGGAGTGGGTCACCACAATATAATTTAAAAACCCTGAACTTGTATGATTCGCACCAATAAATGTATCTGGACTGCGTAAAGGAGTTGGTCACCACAATATAATTTAAAAACCCTGAACTTGTATGATTCGCACCAATAAATGTATCTGGACTGCGTAGAGGAGTGGGTCACCACAATATAATAAGAAAACCATCAACTGGTCTTAATCGCACCAAAAAATGTACCTGGACTGCGTAGAGGAGTGGGTCACCACAATATAATTTAAAAACCCTGAACTTGTATGATTCGCACCAATAAATGTATCTGGACTGCGTAGAGGAGTGGGTCACCACAATATAATTTAAAATCCCTGAACTTGTATGATTCGCACCAATAAATGTATCTGGACTGCATAGAGGAGTGGGTCACCCCAATATAATTTAAAAACCCTGAACTTGTATGATTCGCACCAATAAATGTATCTGGACTGCGTAGAGGAGTGGGTCACCACAATATAATTTAAAAACCCTGAACTTGTATGATTCGCACCAATAAATGTATCTGGACTGCGTAGAGGAGTGGGTCACCACAATATAATTTCAAAAGCCTGAACTTGTATGATTCGCACCAATAAATGTATCTGGACTGCTTAGAGGAGTGGGTCACCACAATATAATTTAAAAAACCTGAACTTGTATGATTCGCACCAATAAATGTATCTGGACTGCGTAGAGGAGTGGGTCACCACAATATAATTTAAAAACCCTGAACTTGTATGATTCGCACCAATAAATGTATCTGGACTGCATAGAGGAGTGGGTCACCCCAATATAATTTAAAAACCCTGAACTTGTATGATTCGCACCAATAAATGTATCTGGACTGCGTAGAGGAGTGGGTCACCACAATATAATTTCAAAAGCCTGAACTTGTATGATTCGCACCAATAAATGTATCTGGACTGCTTAGAGGAGTGGGTCACCACAATTTAATTTAAAAAACCTGAACTTGTATGATTCGCACCAATAAATGTATCTGGACTGCGTAGAGGAGTGGGTCACCACAATATAATTTAAAAACCCTGAACTTGTATGATTCGCACCAATAAATGTATCTGGACTGCATAGAGGAGTGGGTCACCCCAATATAATTTAAAAACCCTGAACTTGTATGATTCGCACCAATAAATGTATCTGGACTGCGTAGAGGAGTGGGTCACCACAATATAATTTCAAAAGCCTGAACTTGTATGATTCGCACCAATAAATGTATCTGGACTGCTTAGAGGAGTGGGTCACCACAATATAATTTAAAAAACCTGAACTTGTATGATTCGCACCAATAAATGTATCTGGACTGTGTAGAGGAGTAGGTCACCACAATATAATTTAAAAACTCTGAACTTGTATGATTCGCACCAATAAATGTATCTGGACAGCGTAGAGGAGTGGGTCACCACAATATAATTTAAAAAACCTGAACTTGTATGATTCGCACCAATAAATGTACCTGGACTGCGTAGAGGAGTGGTCACTCACCACAATATAAATTAAAAACCCAGAACTTGTATGATTCGCACCAATAAATGTATCTGGACTGCGTAAAGGAGTTGGTCACCACAATATAATTTAAAAACCCTGAACTTGTATGATTCGCACCAATAAATGTATCTGGACTGCGTAGAGGAGTGGGTCACCACAATATAATTTAAAAACCCTGAACTTGTATGATTCGCACCAATAAATGTATCTGGACTGCTTAGAGGAGTGGGTCACCACAATATAATTTAAAAACCCTGAACTTGTATGATTCGCACCAATAAATGTATCTGGACTGCGTAGAGGAGTGGGTCACCACAATATAATTTAAAATCCCTGAACTTGCATGATTCGCACCAATAAATGTATCTGGACTGCGTAGAGGAGTGGGTCACCCCAATATAATTTAAAAACCCTGAACTTGTATGATTCGCACCAATAAATGTATCTGGACTGCTTAGAGGAGTGGGTCACCACAATATAATTTAAAAAACCTGAACTTGTATGATTCGCACCAATAAATGTATCTGGACTGTGTAGAGGAGTAGGTCACCACAATATAATTTAAAAACCCTGAACTTGTATGATTCGCACCAATAAATGTATCTGGACAGCGTAGAGGAGTGGGTCACCACAATATAATTTAAAAAACCTGAACTTGTATGATTCGCACCAATAAATGTACCTGGACTGCGTAGAGGAGTGGTCACTCACCACAATATAAATTAAAAACCCAGAACTTGTATGATTCGCACCAATAAATGTATCTGGACTGCGTAAAGGAGTTGGTCACCACAATATAATTTAAAAACCCTGAACTTGTATGATTCGCACCAATAAATGTATCTGGACTGCGTAGAGGAGTGGGTCACCACAATATAATTTAAAAACCCTGAACTTGTATGATTCGCACCAATAAATGTATCTGGACTGCTTAGAGGAGTGGGTCACCACAATATAATTTAAAAACCCTGAACTTGTATGATTCGCACCAATAAATGTATCTGGACTGCGTAGAGGAGTGGGTCACCACAATATAATTTAAAATCCCTGAACTTGTATGATTCGCACCAATAAATGTATCTGGACTGCATAGAGGAGTGGGTCACCCCAATATAATTTAAAAACCCTGAACTTGTATGATTCGCACCAATAAATGTATCTGGACTGCGTAGAGGAGTGGGTCACCACAATATAATTTAAAAACCCTGAACTTGTATGATTCGCACCAATAAATGTATCTGGACTGCTTAGAGGAGTGGGTCACCACAATATAATTTAAAAACCCTGAACTTGTATGATTCGCACCAATAAATGTATCTGGACTGCGTAGAGGAGTGGGTCACCACAATATAATTTAAAATCCCTGAACTTGTATGATTCGCACCAATAAATGTATCTGGACTGCATAGAGGAGTGGGTCACCCCAATATAATTTAAAAACCCTGAACTTGTATGATTCGCACCAATAAATGTATCTGGACTGCGTAGAGGAGTGGGTCACCACAATATAATAAGAAAACCATCAACTGGTCTGAATCGCACCAAAAAATGTACCTGGACTGCGTAGAGGAGTGGGTCACCACAATATCATTTAAAAACCCTGAACTTGTATGATTCGCACCAATAAATGTATCTGAACTATGTAGAGGAGTGGGTCACCACAATATAATTTAAAAACCCTGAACTTGTATGATTCGCACCAATAAATGTATCTGGACTGCGTAAAGGAGTTGGTCACCACAATATAATTTAAAAACCCTGAACTTGTATGATTCGCACCAATAAATGTATCTGGACTGCGTAGAGGAGTGGGTCACCACAATATAATTTAAAAACCCTGAACTTGTATGATTCGCACCAATAAATGTATCTGGACTGCTTAGAGGAGTGGGTCACCACAATATAATTTAAAAACCCTGAACTTGTATGATTCGCACCAATAAATGTATCTGGACTGCGTAGAGGAGTGGGTCACCACAATATAATTTCAAAAGCCTGAACTTGTATGATTCGCACCAATAAATGTATCTGGACTGCTTAGAGGAGTGGGTCACCACAATATAATTTAAAAAACCTGAACTTGTATGATTCGCACCAATAAATGTATCTGGACTGTGTAGAGGAGTAGGTCACCACAATATAATTTAAAAACCCTGAACTTGTATGATTCGCACCAATAAATGTATCTGGACAGCGTAGAGGAGTGGGTCACCACAATATAATTTAAAAAACCTGAACTTGTATGATTCGCACCAATAAATGTACCTGGACTGCGTAGAGGAGTGGTCACTCACCACAATATAAATTAAAAACCCAGAACTTGTATGATTCGCACCAATAAATGTATCTGGAATGCGTAAAGGAGTTGGTCACCACAATATAATTTAAAAACCCTGAACTTGTATGATTCGCACCAATAAATGTATCTGGACTGCGTAGAGGAGTGGGTCACCACAATATAATTTAAAAACCTCTGAACTTGTATGATTCGCACCAATAAATGTATCTGGACTGCTTAGAGGAGTGGGTCACCACAATATAATTTAAAAACCCTGAACTTGTATGATTCGCACCAATAAATGTATCTGGACTGCGTAGAGGAGTGGGTCACCACAATATAATTTAAAATCCCTGAACTTGCATGATTCGCACCAATAAATGTATCTGGACTGCGTAGAGGAGTGGGTCACCCCAATATAATTTAAAAACCCTGAACTTGTATGATTCGCACCAATAAATGTATCTGGACTGCGTAGAGGAGTGGGTCACCACAATATAATAAGAAAACCATCAACTGGTCTGAATCGCACCAAAAAATGTACCTGGACTGCGTAGAGGAGTGGGTCACCACAATATCATTTAAAAACCCTGAACTTGTATGATTCGCACCAATAAATGTATCTGAACTATGTAGAGGAGTGGGTCACCACAATATAATTTAAAAACCCTGAACTTGTATGATTCGCACCAATAAATGTATCTGGACTGCGTAAAGGAGTTGGTCACCACAATATAACTTAAAAACCCTGAACTTGTATGATTCGCACCAATAAATGTATCTGGACTGCGTAGAGGAGTGGGTCACCACAATATAATTTAAAAACCCTGAACTTGTATGATTCGCACCAATAAATGTATCTGGACTGCTTAGAGGAGTGGGTCACCACAATATAATTTAAAAACCCTGAACTTGTATGATTCGCACCAATAAATGTATCTGGACTGCGTAGAGGAGTGGGTCACCACAATATAATTTAAAATCCCTGAACTTGTATGATTCGCACCAATAAATGTATCTGGACTGCGTAGAGGAGTGGGTCACCACAATATAATTTAAAAACCCTGAACTTGTATGATTCGCACCAATAAATGTATCTGGACTGCGTAGAGGAGTGGGTCACCCCAATATAATTTAAAAACCCTGAACTTGTATGATTCGCACCAATAAATGTATCTGGACTGCGTAGAGGAGTGGGTCACCACAATATAATTTCAAAAGCCTGAACTTGTATGATTCGCACCAATAAATGTATCTGGACTGCTTAGAGGAGTGGGTCACCACAATATAATTTAAAAACCCTGAACTTGTATGATTCGCACCAATAAATGTATCTGGACTGTGTAGAGGAGTAGGTCACCACAATATAATTTAAAAACCCTGAACTTGTATGATTCGCACCAATAAATGTATCTGGACAGCGTAGAGGAGTGGGTCACCACAATATAATTTAAAAAACCTGAACTTGTATGATTCGCACCAATAAATGTACCTGGACTGCGTAGAGGAGTGGTCACTCACCACAATATAAATTAAAAACCCAGAACTTGTATGATTCGCACCAATAAATGTATCTGGACTGCGTAGAGGAGTGGGTCACCACAATATAATAAGAAAACCATCAACTGGTCTTAATCGCACCAAAAAATGTACCTGGACTGCGTAGAGGAGTGGGTCACCACAATATAATTTAAAAACCCTGAACTTGTATGATTCGCACCAATAAATGTATCTGGACTGTGTAGAGGAGTGGGTCACCACAATATAATTTAAAAACCCTGAACTTGAATGATTCGTACCAATAAATGTATCTGGACTGCGTAGAGGAGTGGGTCACCACAATATAATAAGAAAACCATCAACTGGTCTTAATCGCACCAAAAAATGTACCTAAACTGCGTAGAGAAGTGGGTCACCACAATATAATTTAAAAACCCTGAACTTGTATGATTCGCACCAATAAATGTATCTGGACTGCGTAGAGGAGTGGGTCACCACAATATATTAAGCAAACCATCAACTGGTCTTAATCGCACCAAAAAATGTACCTGGACTGCGTAGAGGAGTGGGTCACCACAATATAATTTAAAAAACCCTGAACATGTATGATTCGCACCAATAAATGTATCTGGACTGCGTAGAGGAGTTGGTCACCACAATATAATAAGAAAACCATCAACTGGTCTTAATCGCACCAAAAAATGTACCTGGACTGCGTAGAGGAGTGGGTCACCACAATATAATTTAAAAAACCTGAACTTGTATGATTCGCACCAATAAATGTACCTGGACTGCGTAGAGGAGTGGTCACTCACCACAATATAAATTAAAAACCCAGAACTTGTATGATTCGCACCAATAAATGTATCTGGACTGCGTAAAGGAGTTGGTCACCACAATATAATTTAAAAACCCTGAACTTGTATGATTCGCACCAATAAATGTATCTGGACTGCGTAGAGGAGTGGGTCACCACAATATAATTTAAAAACCCTGAACTTGTATGATTCGCACCAATAAATGTATCTGGACTGCTTAGAGGAGTGGGTCACCACAATATAATTTAAAAACCCTGAACTTGTATGATTCGCACCAATAAATGTATCTGGACTGCGTAGAGGAGTGGGTCACCACAATATAATTTAAAATCCCTGAACTTGCATGATTCGCACCAATAAATGTATCTGGACTGCGTAGAGGAGTGGGTCACCCCAATATAATTTAAAAACCCTGAACTTGTATGATTCGCACCAATAAATGTATCTGGACTGCGTAGAGGAGTGGGTCACCACAATATAATAAGAAAACCATCAACTGGTCTGAATCGCACCAAAAAATGTACCTGGACTGCGTAGAGGAGTGGGTCACCACAATATCATTTAAAAACCCTGAACTTTTATGATTCGCACCAATAAATGTATCTGAACTATGTAGAGGAGTGGGTCACCACAATATAATTTAAAAACCCTGAACTTGTATGATTCGCACCAATAAATGTATCTGGACTGCGTAAAGGAGTTGGTCACCACAATATAATTTAAAAACCCTGAACTTGTATGATTCGCACCAATAAATGTATCTGGACTGCGTAGAGGAGTGGGTCACCACAATATAATTTAAAAACCCTGAACTTGTATGATTCGCACCAATAAATGTATCTGGACTGCTTAGAGGAGTGGGTCACCACAATATAATTTAAAAACCCTGAACTTGTATGATTCGCACCAATAAATGTATCTGGACTGCGTAGAGGAGTGGGTCACCACAATATAATTTAAAATCCCTGAACTTGTATGATTCGCACCAATAAATGTATCTGGACTGCATAGAGGAGTGGGTCACCACAATATAATTTAAAAACCCTGAACTTGTATGATTCGCACCAATAAATGTATCTGGACTGCGTAGAGGAGTGGGTCACCCCAATATAATTTAAAAACCCTGAACTTGTATGATTCGCACCAATAAATGTATCTGGACTGCGTAGAGGAGTGGGTCACCACAATATAATTTCAAAAGCCTGAACTTGTATGATTCGCACCAATAAATGTATCTGGACTGCTTAGAGGAGTGGGTCACCACAATATAATTTAAAAACCCTGAACTTGTATGATTCGCACCAATAAATGTATCTGGACTGTGTAGAGGAGTAGGTCACCACAATATAATTTAAAAACCCTGAACTTGTATGATTCGCACCAATAAATGTATCTGGACAGCGTAGAGGAGTGGGTCACCACAATATAATTTAAAAAACCTGAACTTGTATGATTCGCACCAATAAATGTACCTGGACTGCGTAGAGGAGTGGCCACTCACCACAATATAAATTAAAAACCCAGAACTTGTATGATTCGCACCAATAAATGTATCTGGACTGCGTAGAGGAGTGGGTCACCACAATATAATAAGAAAACCATCAACTGGTCTTAATCGCACCAAAAAATGTACCTGGACTGCGTAGAGGAGTGGGTCACCACAATATAATTTAAAAACCCTGAACTTGTATGATTCGCACCAATAAATGTATCTGGACTGTGTAGAGGAGTGGGTCACCACAATATAATTTAAAAACCCTGAACTTGAATGATTCGTACCAATAAATGTATCTGGACTGCGTAGAGGAGTGGGTCACCACAATATAATAAGAAAACCATCAACTGGTCTTAATCGCACCAAAAAATGTACCTAAACTGCGTAGAGAAGTGGGTCACCACAATATAATTTAAAAACCCTGAACTTGTATGATTCGCACCAATAAATGTATCTGGACTGCGTAGAGGAGTGGGTCACCACAATATAATAAGCAAACCATCAACTGGTCTTAATCGCACCAAAAAATGTACCTGGACTGCGTAGAGGAGTGGGTCACCACAATATAATTTAAAAAACCCTGAACATGTATGATTCGCACCAATAAATGTATCTGGACTGCGTAGAGGAGTTGGTCACCACAATATAATAAGAAAACCATCAACTGGTCTTAATCGCACCAAAAAATGTACCTGGACTGCGTAGAGGAGTGGGTCACCACAATATAATTTAAAAACCCTGAACTTGTATGATTCGCACCAATAAATGTATCTGGACTGCGTAGAGGAGTGTGTCACCACAATATAATTTAAAAAACCTGAACTTGTATGATTCGCACCAATAAATGTATCTGGACTGCGTAGAGGAGTGGGTCACCACAATATAATTTAAAAACCCTGAACTTGTATGATTCGCACCAATAAATGTATCTGGACTGCGTAGAGGAGTGGGTCACCACAATATAATTTATAAACCCTGAACTTGTATGATTCGCAGCAATAAATGTATCTGAACTGCGTAGAGGAGTGGGTCACCACAATATAATTTAAAAACCCTGAACTTGTATGATTCGCACCAATAAATGTATCTGGACTGCGTAGAGGAGTGGGTCACCACAATATAATTTAAAAACCCTGAACTTGTATTATTCGGACCAATAAATGTATCTGGACTGCGTAGAGGAGTGGGTCACCACAATATAATTTAAAAACCCTGAACTTGTATGATTCGCACCAATAAATGTATCTGGACTGCGTAGAGGAGTGGGTCACCACAATATAATTTAAAAACCCTGAACTTGTATGATTCGCACCAATAAATGTATCTGGACTGTGTAGAGGAGTAGGTCACCACAATATAATTTAAAAACCCTGAACTTGTATGATTCGCACCAATAAATGTATCTGGACAGCGTAGAGGAGTGGGTCACCACAATATAATTTAAAAAACCTGAACTTGTATGATTCGCACCAATAAATGTACCTGGACTGCGTAGAGGAGTGGTCACTCACCACAATATAAATTAAAAACCCAGAACTTGTATGATTCGCACCAATAAATGTATCTGGACTGCGTAAAGGAGTTGGTCACCACAATATAATTTAAAAACCCTGAACTTGTATGATTCGCACCAATAAATGTATCTGGACTGCGTAGAGGAGTGGGTCACCACAATATAATTTAAAAACCCTGAACTTGTATGATTCGCACCAATAAATGTATCTGGACTGCTTAGAGGAGTGGGTCACCACAATATAATTTAAAAACCCTGAACTTGTATGATTCGCACCAATAAATGTATCTGGACTGCGTAGAGGAGTGGGTCACCACAATATAATTTAAAATCCCTGAACTTGTATGATTCGCACCAATAAATGTATCTGGACTGCATAGAGGAGTGGGTCACCCCAATATAATTTAAAAACCCTGAACTTGTATGATTCGCACCAATAAATGTATCTGGACTGCGTAGAGGAGTGGGTCACCACAATATAATTTAAAAACCCTGAACTTGTATGATTCGCACCAATAAATGTATCTGGACTGCTTAGAGGAGTGGGTCACCACAATATAATTTAAAAACCCTGAACTTGTATGATTCGCACCAATAAATGTATCTGGACTGCGTAGAGGAGTGGGTCACCACAATATAATTTAAAATCCCTGAACTTGTATGATTCGCACCAATAAATGTATCTGGACTGCATAGAGGAGTGGGTCACCCCAATATAATTTAAAAACCCTGAACTTGTATGATTCGCACCAATAAATGTATCTGGACTGCGTAGAGGAGTGGGTCACCACAATATAATAAGAAAACCATCAACTGGTCTGAATCGCACCAAAAAATGTACCTGGACTGCGTAGAGGAGTGGGTCACCACAATATCATATAAAAACCCTGAACTTGTATGATTCGCACCAATAAATGTATCTGAACTATGTAGAGGAGTGGGTCACCACAATATAATTTAAAAACCCTGAACTTGTATGATTCGCACCAATAAATGTATCTGGACTGCGTAAAGGAGTTGGTCACCACAATATAATTTAAAAACCCTGAACTTGTATGATTCGCACCAATAAATGTATCTGGACTGCGTAGAGGAGTGGGTCACCACAATATAATTTAAAAACCCTGAACTTGTATGATTCGCACCAATAAATGTATCTGGACTGCTTAGAGGAGTGGGTCACCACAATATAATTTAAAAACCCTGAACTTGTATGATTCGCACCAATAAATGTATCTGGACTGCGTAGAGGAGTGGGTCACCACAATATAATTTCAAAAGCCTGAACTTGTATGATTCGCACCAATAAATGTATCTGGACTGCTTAGAGGAGTGGGTCACCACAATATAATTTAAAAAACCTGAACTTGTATG